>NC_092742.1:101249754-101849754 GCF_047496795.1 Chiloscyllium punctatum | reverse complement strand
AGTAAACTCCTATGGGCGGCACGGTGGCACAGTGGTTAGCACTGCTGCCCCACAGCGCCAGAGATCCGGGTTAAATGTAGGGGAATGGGTCTGGGTGGGTTGCGCTTCGGCGGGTCGGTGTGGACTTGTTGGGCCGAAGGGCCTGTTTCCACACTGTAAGTAATCTAATCCTCCCAGTCATTCCAAACATTCCCTGACAAATAGTGACTGTGCATGTGCCCTGGTGCTTACAGATGCCCAGCTGTTCCCCTGTGCCTGTCATTGGGACAAAGCTTGGAGCTGTCGTTTTCTTTATTTTGAATGGTTACCCGGGTTTTATTATTGTGATTTGCAGCCGACACAAAACGTTCGCCAAGCCTTTTCATTCACCAGATCTATCGCCCGTTTGAGGAACCAAAAAAGACCTAAACCACCTGATTCACCATCACACGGTTCACACACCGTCTGTTTGTAATTAGAAACAAAAACAGAAATTGCTAGAAAAGCTCAGCAGATCTGGCAGCATCTGTGCAGAGAAATCAGAGTTATAATTTCGGTCCAGTGACCCTCTGAAGTGAGCTCTATGTTCAAGCACTACGCTCCTGTTATGTTGATTTCTGGTATTCTTAACTGTGATGATCTCTGGGTGAGATCACCGCCATGGAATAGACTGACTATTTGTGTTCAGATGCTTTCTTTTGGAGTGAAGAATGAAGCGAGACCACCAAATTACAGGGTGACCCTCATATCTGCTGGTCTGGTTTCTGCGCTTTCACTTACCTCCTGTTTACCGTGGCCCGAACATATAAAAGAGAACGTTCTGGAACAAGGGACCAGGAAGTTGTCAGGAAGGAACATTTCCTATTTAAATGAATGGGTTCGCACCTATCCACGGTTTCCAGCTTCTGCAGTAGATCCTGGAATGTATCCCCCGCAGGTACTAGAACATAGAACATAGAACAATACAGCGCAGTACAGGCCCTTTGGCCCTCAATGTTGCGCCGATCCAAGCCCACCTAACCTACACTAGCCCACTATCCTTCATATGCCTATCCAATGCCTGTTTAAATGCCGACAAAGAGGGAGAGTCCACCACTGCTACTGGCAGGGCATTCCATGAACTCACGCCTCGCTGAGTAAAGAATCTACCCCTAACATCTGTCCTATACCTACCACCCCTTAATTTAAAGCTATGCCCCCTTGTAATAGCTGACTCCATACGCGGAAAAAGGTTCTCATGGTCAACCCTATCTAAATCCCTAATCATCTTGTACACCTCTATCAAGTCACCCATAAACCTTCTTTTCTCCAATGAGAAAAGCCCCAAGTGCCTCAGCTTTTCCTTATATGATCTTTCTACCATGCCAGACAACATCCTGGTAAACTTCCTCTGCACTCGTTCCAATGCCTCCACATCCTTCCTATAGTATGGTGACCAAAACTGCACACAATACTCCAGATGCAGCCGCACCAGAGTCTTATACAACTGCAACATGACCTCAGGACTCCGGAACTCAATTCCTCTACCAATAAAAGCCAGTACGCCTTATGCCTTCTTTACCGCACTATTTACCTGGGTGGCAACTTTCAGAGATCTGTGTACATCGACACCAAGATCCCTCTGCTCATCCACACTACCAAGTATCCGACCATTAGCCCAGTACCCCATCTTTTTGTTACTCATACCAAAGTAAATCACCTCACACTTACCCACATTGAACTCCATTTGCCACCTTTCTACCCAGCTCTGTAGCTTATCTATATCCCGCTGTAACCTGACACATCCTTCCTCACTGTCTACAACTCCTCCGACTTTCGTATCATCCGCAAACTTGCTCACCCAACCTTCTAGCCCCTCCTCCAGGTCATTTATAAAAATGACAAACAGCAATGGTCCCAAAACAGAGGCTTGCGGAACACCGCTGGTAACTGCACTCCACGATGAACCTTTACCATCAACTACTACCCTCTGTCTTCTTCCAGCCAGCCAATTTCTAATCCAAACCTCCAACTCACCCTCAATGCCATGTATTTTTTGCAGTATCCTACCATGGGGAACCTTATCAAGCGCCTTACTAAAATCCACATCTACCGCTTTACCCTCGTTCACCTTCATAGTCACCTTCTCAAAGAATTCAATAAGGTTTGTGAGGCACGATCTGCCCTTCACAAAACCATGCTGACTATCCTTGATTACATTATTCCTATCCAGATGTTCATAAATCCTATCCCTTACAATTCTCTCTAAGACTTTGCCCACAACAGAAGTGAGACTCACCGGCCTATAGTTACTAGGGTTATCCCTACTCCCCTTCTTGAACAGGGGAACCACATTTGCTATCCTCCAGTCTTCTGGCACTATTCCTGTAGATAACGAGGACATAAAAATCAAGGCCAATGGCTCTGCAATCTCCTCCCTTGCTTCCCAGAGAATCTTAGGATAAATGCAATCAGGCCCAGGGGACTTATCTATTTTTACCCTTTCCAGAATTTCCAACACCTCTTCCCTACATACCTCAAAGCCGTCCATTCTAATTAATTGTGACTCAGTATTCACATCGGCAACAATGTCCTGTTCCTGAGTGAATACTGACGAAAAGTATTCATTCAGTGTCTCCCCAATCTCTTCAGCCTCCCACCCAACTTCCCACTACTATCCTTGACTGGACCTATTCCTACCCTAGTCATTCTTTTATTCCTGACATACCTATAGAAAGCCTTTGGGTTTTCCCTAATTCTACCAACTAAGGACTTTTCATGTCCCCTCTGTGGTAATGTGGAGGTGGGGGACGGGGGCTACATTGGTTCTGGATAGATTATACTGACAATTAGCTGAACCAGAGACCGACACCATGATGCAATACACATCTCTTTTAAGAATCACAGCATTGTTACTGTACAGAAAAAGTCCAGTAATCCTATGTGGCAGATTTACAAATGACCATCCAATCTAAATTCATGCTCCTGCCTTTTCTCTTTATTGCTGCCTCATGCACCCTAACCACCCTAACCTTCGGAGGCTGGAGATGTAAAATGAATACAGAAGGTCATAGAACAGTGCTGCTGGAAGAGTCATGTCAGACTGGAAATGTTAATTCTGTTTCTCCTGACACAGATGCTGCCAGACCAACTGACGTTCTCCATCACATTTTATGGAACATTTTTAAGTTCTTGAGAAAATAGATGTTTGACAACATTTCAGACAGATGTGGAAGGTGTTTTATATCTTTCCTCTGGGAATTGGGTTGAAATTGATGTTGAGTTTGGAAATCCATCAGGATTACACTGCAAGCTCGAGGCATATATGACTTGTGATTCCTGCTTCTTCTGACTATAATCTGTTTGATTGATATTGCCAGCCAAATTAATAATCTGAAACACAGCCTACCTGGAAGTGTGGTAAGACTGTAGCATGAGGGAAAGTGGTAGAACACTGCAACAGGTTATGTTGCCCTTCCTGTAGAAGAGCAAAACATAGAGTGCCAAATGTTCATCTTCGATCTTACCTGGGGTCTTCCCTGAATGGGACTGAGGTGCTGGAATATCAAAAGTGCAATGAGACTATTTGAAAGAAGAGCAGGGGAGGTAGAATCCCTACAGTGCCAATAGAGGCTATTGGCAATGCCAATCAAGTCTGCACCAATGCTGTGAAGGGGATCCCAGCCAGACCCACTCCGTTCCCACATTGCACATGACTAACCTCACTAGCCTACACATCCTTAGACACTATGGGACAATTTATCATGGCCAATCTACCAAACCTGCATATCTTTCCACTGTGGAAGGAAACTGGAGACAGACACAGAGAGAACATGCAAACTCCACACACACACAGGTCCGTGGCATTGTGACACAAGATTGCTGTGAGGGGAAATTGAAAATGTTGTTGTCTGCAAAAATCACAAGGTTGAATAATGAGGGGGGGGGGGGGTGTAGGTTAAGCTAGATATGCTTGTACAAACAGTTGTAAGCATCAGTTTCCCGCTTCTGCAAAAACAAAAAAAACCCACAATCAAGAGGTCATAAGGCTCTGTGAACGAAGAATGGGAGGAAACGCTGCTTTAGCAAGCAAGGAAGCAGACGGCAGTGAAGGAGAATATACGCTAACAAAAGACCACAGAGGGATGTGGTGAAACAGCCAAGCAAATACCTGCACTTTATCACGCACAAGGCCGGATGAGGCAAGAGATAAAAAAGAGTAATGGGTGCCAGGTTTAGAGAAGTGGGAGATGTAAACAGGGGAGGAGCAATGGAATAAGCGGGGGAAGGAGTAAAGAGAAATGAATTGTATAAAAATTAAGTACTTGTTAAACTCGGGGTGCCTATCTTGTAGACACCACTCTTGCAGGAGTGTAATAAACGATACTGCTGCTTCAGATCTTGTCTGTACAGATTCTGTATTTGAACCAACAGTTTGTGGTAGTTGGCTGAGTAGATGTTGGCTGCCATGTTTCCATATTAGGGCAATATTCACATTTATAATAGGAGTTCCTTATCTGGAAGATGCTCTGAGATGTCCACTGGGGATGAAAAGCATTTTCTGAAAGCGAGCCAATCTTACTTGGATTTTCCGAAATCTCAAACCTCTAGTCATGTGCGCAATTCCCGAGCTTCAGTCGGGATATCTTGGCTGGTGCAACTTGTGAAAACCTGTTCCTCATGAATGGATTTTTCTGTGTGAAAGAAGCAAAAGTCCTTTTAAATTTTACAACAGCTATAGCAGATTATTCCTGTCCTTTACCTAACTCTGAAAGTCTAGCCCCTAAATGAGAAGCGGCAGAAGTTACTGACACATAGAACAAAGAAAGTGCTGACTATGTTGATTGTGACTCGGCAGACAGGTAAACATTTCTTATTGAAGTGACAGCGTTTTGTGAAGCAGATTCACAGATTTGTTCACCGTCTGACAGTGACTGAGTGACTGTGGTGTTTAAAGTTAAGGAATGTTATAACTTTGGGATTTTCTAGGTTGATGAACTTCAGCACCTTGAAATTCAGAGGCTTCAAAGGGATATGAAAAAGAGGAAATTAAATTATGAACATATATGCCTATTAGTCTCAGGAAAAAGGGGGAAAATTAATTCACGACTGAACATGCCTAGCTAGTTCAGTAGGTCGCGCATGCGTCTATTAATCTCACGATCGTGGGTTCACCCCCAAACTGGGCGCCTTTACTTTGGAACTTCACTTTCTGAGTTGATACCTGGCTCTTCATTCCTCTGGCAGTGTGATCATTCAACAAGATTTTTCTCCTGCTGCTTTTGTTGCCAGTCTCTGGGTGAAAACTCTTTTCACTTCATAGGAAGGGCCAGAGACAAGTTTGTAGGCGCAGCCTCATGTGCAATAAATGATAGCACTTTCAAAGGGCAAGTTCTACTCCAGTCCCTGGACCAAGAAAACCGCTTAGAGTCACAGACTGAGAACAGAGACTCAGAGGCGTGAACTGATAGTAGTAGTGGATCCATGTCAAATGGAGCCAAACCATAATTAACTGATTCAGAAGCTTAGGGGAAACACATCATTGATGTCCTCTTAATATTGTCCATTTCCCAACAGAAACATATCATTCTGTTTGACCTGTTTGTGTTTGGTCAATGAAATGCTTGTTCAATGAAAGGATTTTAAATTTTCCGGGATGGACAAAAGAGTTCTGAGTGAATGGGGAATTATCTCAGAACAGAGAGCTGATTGGTCCAGAAAGACTCTCCCAACTTCTGTTTCTTGTGCAATTCACATTTCCTTTTACCTTTCACCATCTTCCCTTTTGTTAATTCAATCTCTCCTGTCTTCCACCCTATTCACAGAGCTTCTTCATTATTCTTTCCTCTTCTCCCCTTCCCCATCTTTGCATTTGTTTCAAACTTGTTGCAACTCCCGTTTTGTTCAGTTCTATTGGAAGGTCTTCATACCGAAATGTTACTTCCCTTTCTCTCTCTCCACAGGGGCTGCATGAACGGCTGAGTATTTGCAGCATCTTCTAATTGTAAAGTCAAAATCCAAAGATGTGCCGGTCAGGGGAATTGGCCATGTTAAATTGCCCGTAGTGTTAGGTGCATTAGTCAGAGGGAAATGGGTCTGGGTGGGTTACTTTTCGGAGGTTCGGTGTGGACTGGTTGGGCTGAAGGGCCTGTTTCCACACTGTAAGGAATCTAATCTAATCTAATCTAAAGAGCCACTCTGCAACAAGAACAATAGAGAAGTCTGTGTTTCGCTATGATACAGAAAGGTAACCAACTGAAGTAATGAGTCAATCGTCAAATTGTACCCATCACTCACCGCTATCATATCTGAGGTTTTAAGGGGTTCTGGGGAAGGATCACTGAACTCAAATTGTTAACTCTTTCCTTCTACAATAGATGCTGCCAGACCTGATGTCACAGCAATTTCTGCTTTTGTATCATCTCAGAGTTTATGGATCTGGAAATGAACACTGGTATCAATGGCACTCTTGTCCCACGGTTTTATTTTAAATCGAATAGAGATGTCAAAGGATCTCCTTATGGCCATAATTTTACTGTTTTGTTTTAATTCAATGTCAATCCCAGATAAAGCACTGGGTAAAGTGAAGTGAAGTGGCCTGGCTGAGTCAGTCAGGCATTTCAGTCTCGATAATAGTGTTAATTAACATCCCACCCCCGTTAACATTTCAGGTTAGTTACTAATCAGGTGCTCGCAGTGCTTAAGGATTCTCAAACAGCAGCCGCTGTGTGTGGGGGTTCTCTCCTGGCAAAATGATCCAGGTCACGTGGTGTATATTGCAGAGTGACTGGGAATTTATGGGAGAATGGCACCAACAGGACTGTCCTTTGTATCTGCTGGGACCATTCTCTGATTGAAATACCAGAAATACTGGTGTAAACATAGGTCTGGCGTCATGCGAAGGGTTAAAGTGATCTATTTGCAATTCCTTTGTGATTTCCCAGCAGACGTTTCAGAATCGCAGAATTGTAATGTTGCAGATGGAAACCATTCAGTCCAACTTGACTGTAATGGTTCTCTGAGGATTTTTTTTAACTTATTGTCAATCTTCAGCATTTTCCTTGGAACATTGTTTCTGTTGAACTAATTATCCAATGCCCCCTGGAATATGACAATCAAACTTTTCTCACATATGTGTTGCTGCCTTCATGTTAAAATGTTACAGAAAACAACGTATCAGAACGAAAAATATACAAGAGGATTTATTGTCTCTTTTGGTTTATGTTTCACAAGGAGAACTCAGAATGATCTCGACTTTAGCCTAATGAATCATCCCTAGGCACTGAGACACATTTGAAAAGTAACAAAAATCTCAGGTAAAGAGTTCAGACTTCAGGAACTGTCCTAAAGAAGGAAAATGTGGATTCCATGTTCCAGTGAGCTGCAATGGGTCTTTGTACAGACTGAAGGAGGGAATTGTTTCTGTTCCATTGTTAGGCATCGTTTGCAGGAGAAAATTGTCTCTCGTGAAAATGGTTGGAATACAAACACCAAATGCTGAAAGCAGCGACAATCGGAGTGGTTGCAAAAACAAAAGCTTTGAGCAGCTTCTCTGGTGGTCTGGTTAGGAATCAATACTTGCACTGCTGTAGCCTGGGTTTGATTCCCTAAAGGGAAATGAGGACTTAGAACATAGAACGTAGAACAGTACAGCACAGAACAGGCCCTTCAGCCCACGATGTTGTGCCGACCACTGATCCTCATGTATGCACCCACAAATGTCTGTAACCATATGTATGTCGAGGAGTCTCTTAAATGTCCCTAATGATCCTGCCTCCACAACTGCTGCATTCCATGCTCTCTCAACTTTCTGTGTAAAGAACCCACCTCTGACATCCCCTCTATACTTTCCTTCAACCAGCTTAAAACTATGACCCCTCGTGTTAGTCATTTTCTGCCCTGGGAAATAGTCTCTGGCTATCGACTCTATCTATGCCTCTCATTACCTTGTATACTGCAATTAGGTCCCCTCTTCTCATCCTTTTCTCCAATGAAAAAAGTCCGAGCTCAGTCAACTTCTCCTTATAAGATAAGCCCTCCAGTCCAGGCAGCATCCTGGTAAACCTCCTCTGAACCCTCTCCAAAGCATCCACATCTTTCTTATAATAGGGCGACCAGAACTGGATGCAGTATTCCAAGTGCGGTCTAACCAAAGTTTTATAGAGCTGCAACAAGATCTCACGACTCTTAAACTCAATACCCCTGTTAATGAAAGCCAAAACACCATATGCTTTCTTAACAACCCTGTCCACTTGGGTAGCCATTTTAAGGGTTGCTTTGGTTATTGCTTTGGTTGTGCAATAGGACAATCCTTTAGGGAAAGAAATCTGCCATCCTCACCTGGTCTGGCCTACATCTGACTCCAGACCCACAGCAATGTGATTGATTTTCACTTGTCCTCTGAAATGGCCTAGCAAGCCATTCGGTTGTATCAATTGCTACAAACTTTCAAAGAAATGAAACCAGATGGATCACCTGGTATTGACCTAGGCATCGGAAAAGACAATGGAAGAAACAGTTGTGCCTACCCTGCAAAGTCCTCCTTACTAATATCTGGGCACTAGTGCCAAAATTCAGAGATGTATTTCACAAACTGACATAGTCATACTCACAAAGTCATACCTTGCAGACAATGTCCCAGACAGCAACATCACTATCCCTGGATATGTCCAGTCTCACAGGCAGGACAGACACAGGGGAGGTGCTGGCATAATGGTATCCAGTTCGGAGGGATATGCCCTGGGAGTCCTCAACATTGTGTCTGGACCTCATGAGGTCTCATGCCTCCAAGTTAAACATGGACAAGGAAATTTCCTGCTGATGAATCAGTACTCTGACCATTGCCTCTTGATATTCAATAGTGTTATCACAACTGAACCCCCCACTAATTCTGGGGAATTATCACTGACCAGAAATGCTGTATTCACCACATAAATACAGTGACAACAAGAGCAGGTCAGAGGCTAGGAATACTGCAGCGAGTAACTCACCTCCTGACTCTCCAAATCCTGTCCACCATAAGGCACAAGTCAGGAATGTAATGGAATACTCCCCACTTGCCTGGATGTGCACAGCCCCATCAGCACCCATGAAGTTTGACACCATCCAAGACAAAGCAGCCCACTTAATTGGCACTGCTGTACTATTTATGAGATGCACTGCAGAAATTCACTAAAGATCCTCAGATAGCACCATCCAAACCCATGATCACTTCTATCTAGAAGTACAAGAGCAGTAGATACATGGAAACACTACCACCTTTAAGTTCCTGCCAAGCCACTTACCATACTAGTTAGGAAATAAATCTTCATTCTTTACTGTCACTGGGTGAAAATCCTGGAACTTCCTCCCTGATTGCATTGTGGGTCAACTTACAGCAGGTGAACAGCAGCGATTCAAGAAAGCAACCCTCAACACAACTTTCTCAAGGGCAACTAGGGCAATAAATGCTGTCCAGCATAAAAAGGACAGGCTGTACAAAGCAAAATACTGCTTCTGTACTATCTCTGTACTATCCTAGCGAGGAACAATTCTGTATTGAAATACAGAATACATCATCCTCCACACCATCCTCATCTAACAGGTCTAGGTGCAGAATAAGATACACCTCGACATTATTACTCCCTCAAGCAACATATCATTTGTCCTTCTCAGATAAAAAAAAGAGGACAAATGATTATGATTAGACTCCCTACAGTGTGGAAACAGGCCCTTTGGCCCAACAAGTCCACACTGACCCTCCAAAGAATAACCCATCCAAAGTGATTTCCTCTGACTAATGCAATTAGTCGGGCAATTTAATAGGGCCAATTCACCTGGCCTGCATGTCTTTGGACTGTGAGAGGAAACCAGAGCACCTGGAGAAAACTCACGCAGACAAAGTGAGAATGTGCAAACTCCACCAAGGCTGGAATCAAACCTGGGTCCCTAGCACTGTGAGGCAGCAGTGCTAACCACTGAGCCATCATGCCACCTTAATGGATTTATGGTCAGTATGTTCATGGCTGATTGTCTATCTCGATGCAATATTGCTACTTTTTCTCCATACTCTGTGATGTTTTTAATCTCTAAAAGCTTTAATCATTCTCGTTCCTAAATATATTGAGTGACTTGAGCTGCATAGCGTTCTGTGGGTGAGATTGACCACTGTTGGAATGAAGAAAATTCTCTTCATCTCCATTCAAAATGGCCTAGCCCATATCCTGAGACCATGACCCTACCGAGACCAATCAACACTCCCCAATGGGGAAACAGTCTCCTGCATCTAGCCCTGGTAGAATTGGATACATTTCATTCACATCCCATTCTCCTGAACACAGGCCACGCTGACCCCATGGGACAGTTCTACCATATCAGCCTCTGCTGCCCTCATTCTATGGCAAGGATATCCTGTCTTAGGTAGGGAGAAGCAAAGTGCACATGACCCTCCTTGTCTGGACATATTAAGGCCCCTGTTTCACTACGTTAAGAAATTCCTAAATCTTAAATGCAATCTGTTTACAGTGAAGGCCAATTACCTTCCAAATTTGTTGCTGTAGCTGCCTTTCATGGAGTGGTTTCCAGGAGGATCTCTGCAGTCTGGTGAAATGGATAGACACATGGCAGTTCACTGAAATGCTGAGAAGGGTGCAGCAATTTATTTCGGATGGAACTTTGAGGAGAGGCAATAAAACCTGAATGGTACCAATGTTAAAATGGGCACATGGCTCATCTTGTTGGTGAGTTTTTAAGAGTCACTGTGGGTCCCAGAATTTGCCATTCTAGTTAGGTTTAACAACCTGAAAATGTTGGAAAATTGCATTATATTTGAATTTGTTTATTGTGTCGTAATTCAAGGAGCTATTCATCTCAATGCATCTTCACAGTTCTCCCTCTCAGTTCTTGTCTGTCATTTTCTGACTCCCTTGTCCCTCTCTCTCTCTCTCTGTGCTTGCCTCTGTGATGCTCTCTGTGTCTTCCACCTTCCCCATCTCTGACAGTTCTCTGACTGTATATTTTAACATTGTAAATGTGAAGGCTCAATTAGTGTAACAGTGTTTGCTGTGTTCTGGAGGACATATGATTGGCTGGTAAACAGGGTCATTTCCAGCTTGGTGAGCTAATAATAGTGGAGGTGCCAGAAGAATCAGTACTAAAGACACAGCCATTTACAATCGATATTAATGAATTATACAAAGAGAAGTGCAATGTCTCCAATATCACTGATAAGACTACATTGGGTGGGATAGAAAGTTGTGGGGACAACCAAAGAAGCTTTAATCAGATAGAGGCAGGTTTACTGAGTAAGCAAGGAATTGGCAGATGGAATATAATGTGGAGACATATCCATATGCAGCAGAGATTTATAAACTAACTTATTGATATATTAAAATACCCATTCCCTGCCAAGTCCACGGTTTCAGACCCAGTGAGGTTTTGTCCTGGTGTGAAGGACTGGATATTATAACATTGCAACATGGAGGACTGAGTGTAACAGAGTTCGTTACTTCTCATCATATTATCTACTGTGCTATCTGTATTGCATGAAATATATTTAAAATATTGCAGAGAAAATACAAGGTGGTGAAAGGCAATTCACGTTTTTAGGAAAAATAGAAAAAACAGAATGCTTCTGTTTAAAATGGTGAGAAATTATTAAACATTATTGTCCAGTGTACATTGATGGGATCAGAAAACAGAACCACACTTGGAGAACATTACAAACTCACCAACGCACAGAATCAGCCAACTTTACAAATGCCTCTCACTCACACTTGAACACAGTTTCTCAAATGCAAATGTAAACTCTCACTCCTCACTGTCACACTCATTCCTTCACAGTCACACTCACTCTCTCACATGAAGTGAGCCAGCAAGTTTCTTTAATTGCAATTTTGTTTTGTTTAGTTTGTTTTTAGACAGCGGAACATTTGAAGCCACAGTAGAGTCGAGTTTTACTTGGCAGCATGGTGGCTTAGTGGTTAGCACTGCTGCCTCACAACACCATGGTTCCAGGGTTCAATTCCAGCCTCAGGTGACTGTCTGTGTGGGTTTCCTCCGGGTGCTCCGGTTTCATCCCACAGTCCAAAGATGTGCAGGTCAGGTGAATTGGCCAGGCTAAATTGCCCATAGTATTAGGTTCATTAGTCGGAGGGAAATGGGTCTGGGTGGGTTACTCTTCGGAGGGTCGGTGTGGACTGGTTGGGCCGAAGGGCCTGTTTCCACACTGTAGGGAATCTAATCTAAAACTCTGTGACAGATTCTGAACAAGGCCTCACACCAAGGCTGACCTGACATTGTCACACTTTGCATATTCCTATGTCTCTACTTGTTTGAAGTTAGACAGACAGTGCCAAAACCTTTAATTATCTCAGGGGAGTAGTTTTAAACAAATACTGGAATTTGCATCCGTTTTAACAGAATTCTTTACAACCTGCTTCTGCAAATCAAACTAATACTTCCACAATGCAGGAATGGATGAATGAAAACACTTTTGTCTCATTTGCTCTTTTTCTGTGCTCCCAGAATTCCAAACCCAAACTGAAGCCTTCTCTGTTCCTGCACTGAGCTTAACATTATAGCTTTAGTTTATATTGTCCTTCCTCAGTCCAACATCCAAACAGCATTGGTTCACATCTTGCTGTGTTTCATCTGCAGGAGGCTAAAAGATGTACAAAATATGAGGTGTGTTTTAATCTGCAAAGCCAGGATGAATGATTCAAAAGGTGTCAGTCAGTCTGACATTTTAAGTTTGTTAATGGCAGCCATTTCACATCAGCATAGCACTGACACTGACTTTATAAACAGAGAAAGGAAAGAAAGAATGATGACTTGGGAATCCATGTCCATTTGAGTGTAGCATAGATTCACCAGAAAGATCGCTGGACAGCAAGAGTTCAATGGCGAGGGAGTGAAATGACACAAACCCAGGGTTGTATTCCTGAAAGATCTGAGGTAATGAAAGTTTTTCAGACAATAATGGAATCTGCTGTGATAGATAAACAGAAAGGCTTCTTGCTGCTTCAGGACTGAGATCTGAACATCTAACAGTACTCTCAAACATTTTCAAGATGAAAATGATGGAATAAAGCCTCACAGTCAGGCAGCACGGTGGCTCAGTGGTTAGCACTGTTGCCTCACAGCACCAGGGACCCACCAAGCTCATGGCACCGTGAGTAGCTCTGCCGCACAGGTAGTAAGGTATGCAGACCGACACTCTGTGGGCACAGATGGTACATTACCTCCATGGTGCCTGGATCAGGATGTCGTGGAGTGGCTGTTGGGCATTCTAAGAATGGGAGGGTGAACAGCCAGTGGTCATGAAACATATGGACACCAACTACAGAGATAAACAAAGAGATGAGGACCTGAAAGCTGTATATAGGAAGATACATTAAAATGCAGGACCCCAAATGTAGTAATGTTATGCTTACTCCCAATGATATGTGCTTGTGACAGCAGGAATAAAAAGATAGATCTAATGAATGTGTGGCTGGAGAAATGGTGTACCAGAGAAGCTTTAGATTATTGAGGCATTGGGTCTGTCTCTGTGGAAGCTGGGTCCTGTACCAGCCTGACAGGAAAGACCTGGGCAGAGCTGGGGCAAATCTCCTTGGGAAGACTTTTGCTAGTTCTGTTGGTGAGGTTTTGAACTAGTATGGCAGGGGGTTGGGCACCAAAGTCTAGGGTTAGGTGTGCCAGATTCAGATCAGGAAGCAGGATGTAGAACATTAGTTAGTGATGTAGTCAGCGGCTCAGAAAGACAAAAGAATTAAGGATTATAAAAGGTCAAATCCCTCTTTTTACATCAGTCCTGACAACCCAGGAATCAGTGTGGTGAACTTTCTTTGGACTCTCTCAATAGCCAATGCATCCTTCCTCAGGAAAAGGGAACAAAAGTGCACACAATATTCCAGGTGTGGCCTCACCAAGGTCCTTACAGAAAGGCTGGAGATTACAACAGGTCAGGGAACATCCACGGAGAGACAGCAAGCTAACGTTTTGAATCAAGGTGACTGTTGCAACACAGCGGTGAACCCCTCTGTTAATTAAACCAAACATCCAGAAAAGCTCACCTCGTCTCGTAATCTGTTAAAGTATGAGTGACAGTGAGCTCTCAAATTCCACTATTTAAAGAAAATAACATCAATTTACTTTTTAACTCTAAACGTGAACACTAAACAACAACCCTCATTATTATTACCTGCTTATTACCTGCCTCGAACTCTATAACAATATACTGTTCCAATAAGACACTTATAAAAATTACATCAACTTAATTTCAAGACTACACTGTGGCTGTTGTCTTCAGTGTCTGTCTTCTTCCAGCGGAAGATCTCCCTGGGTCGTCGTCTTTCTTTTTACTGCAAATATGGTCATATGAAAAGGTACCTTTGATAAAGAGTTGTTTCAAAGTCTGGTCTTCTCTCTCGATGGCAGTTGCTGTCTCTGATTTTCAAAACTGAAAATGTGTTGCTGGAAAAGCGCAGCAGGTCAGACAGCATCCAAGGAGCAGGAGAATCGACATTTCGGGCATAAGCTCTGATTTCCAAAATACCGACTTTCCTTATATCACCAACATTGGATCGTCTCATTGGTTCAATGTTGGCAAAACAACAACAATTGATTGGGTTTTAGTATCCTGTGGCCAAATGTTACATATTTTCAATTTTCCAGTATACTCTGAGACTGCCATCCAGTCATATTACGCTGGTGCTGGCAAGCTCTCAGTTCCAAACAGCATTCACTCTCTCTTAAGTACACATCTTCAACTTCATAACAATGAATTCAGAGCCTTTGGCTCTGAGGACGAGTTATCTAGGTTCAAAACGTTAATTTGCTCTCTCTCCATGGATGCTGAGAGAAAGTGAGGACTACAGATGCTGGAGATCAGAGTTGAAAAATGTGGCACTGGAAAAGCACAGCAGGTCAGGCAGCATCATAGGGCTAGGAGAGTCTATGTTTCGGGCATAAGCACTTCATCCTCCATGGATGCTGCATGACCTCCTCTGATCTCTAGTATTTGTCGTTTTCAGTGTAGATTCCCGGATCTGCAGTAACTTGCTCCAACCTGACAGAAAGATGTCCCTGTTCCTGCACTTGAATCCTATCACTTTGAAGGCCAAGCAGTTATTCTTTACTGCTTGCTACACCTGCTTGCTTACTGAACGAGAGTCAGAGAGAATAATGAAACAAAATGGAGATAGTGACGCTGATATGAAATTGTTGAACTCAATATCCCCATCACACCCGTGCTGGTCATCAAACACCTATTTATGCTTGACCCATTTTTCAGCACTTAGTGTGTAATCTATACGAAAGTGCTTTGTATGACCATTTAAACACTTGTTCAAGGCTACAATGGTTCTGGCATCTGTTACCATTTCAAATGCTGCCAGACCTGCTGAGTATCCCAGTGCCACATGCTCATGAGAGGAGGAATAGGCGAATTTTGGAGATTAATGATGGGTGACAAGTTGGGGCAGGGATTAGCATATTTGAATCTTTGGAATCTCTTTTGCAGTATACATAACCTTTATAAGAAGGATGGGTTGCAGCTGAATTAGAAGCAGACAAGTATTCTGTTAGGGAGATTTACCAATACTACTCGGGAGTGTTTAAACTAGTGGTGGGAGGAGGAGGAGGGTGGGTGGGATCTTAAAGTGATAGAGAAAATAGATCAGTCTGAGGCTGGAACAATTGAGAAGAAGAGCAAGTCAAATAGTCAAGACAAACAGGAATGATGTAAGACTGATAAATTAAATTACATTTATTTCAATGCAAGTGGCCTGACAGGTAAGGCAGATGAACCCAGGGCATGTTTGCGAAGATGAGACTGGGATATCATAGCTGTTACAGAATTGTGGTTCAAGGAACGGCAGGACTGGCAGCTTACTTTTCCAGGGTATATAAAGGATGGAAAGGTAGAGTGTGAGAATGTGGTACTAGAAAAATAGCAGGTCACGCAGCATCCGCGGAGCAGGAGAATTGACGTTTTGGGCATAAGCCCTTCTTCAGAAATGACAGGTTTAGATAGAGGATCTGGATCAGCACAGGCTTGGAGGGCCGAAGGGCCTGTTCCTGTGCTGTAATTTTCCTTGCTCTTTGTTCTTTATGTAGACTGTTCAGATCAAATGATTCCTTTGAGGAGTATATACGAGGGAAATCAGGAGGTAAGAAAGTGGACATGAGATAGCTTTGGTAAATAGGGTTAAGGAGAGTCCAGAGATATTTTAATATATTAAGAGTGAAGAAGTAACTGGGGAGAGAATTGAGGTCAACAAGACCGCCCATATGTGGAATGCAGGAGATGGGTGAGATATCAATGAGTATTTCACGTCAGCATTTACTGTGAAGAAGGATGTGGAAGCTAGAGAACTTGAAGAAATAAATAGTGATATCTTGAAAAGTTTTCATATTATAGAGGAGGAGGAGGTGCAAGATTAAACACATAAAGGTGGGTAAATCCTTGGGACCTGATCAGGTGTATCCTAGAAAGTTGTGGTAAGCTAAGGAAGTGATTGCTGGGCCCCTTACTGCGATATTTGTGTAATTAAAGGCTGGAGGAGAGGGGAGGGGGGTGCGGGGTGATGGGGGAGGGAAGAGGGGAGGAACTGGGGAAAGGGGGGAGGGAAGGGGGGTGAAAGGGAGGGCGGAAAAGGGGGGAGGGAAGAGGGCAGGGGTGAAGGAGGGAGGGGGAAGGGGGCAGGGCAGTAGCAGGGGTGTAGGGGTGAGGGAAGGAGGGAGTGGGGAATTGGAAGGGGGTAGAAGGGGACGAAGGGGATGGGAGGGGAGAAGAGGAAGGGAAGGGGAGGGGAGGGGGAGGAGGGAAGTGAGAGAGGGGCAAGGAGGGAGGGGAAGGAGGTGTGGGGGCTGGACAGCAGGTGGCGGAATTCCCCTCCTTGAGGCCACGGTGGGATATGGGCAAGACTCAGGACTGTGCCTTCTGTCAACAGTACACATGGAGGGGGGGGGGGGGGGGGGGGTGCAATGAAGAGGTGGAATTGAGGATCGAGGGGTTTTGAGAAGGTGTCACAACTTGGAGTCACATCTTGGTCAGCCCGATGTGGACACCACCGGTGGAAGGTGTAAGGTGTATGAAGAGAAGAAAGCCAGGCTCTAGGATCTGCATTCCATTGGGTCCCAGAGTGCATAAGTCCATTTCCTTTGGGATCTCAACCATGGCTTCCCCTTCTTCTATTTGCTGGGTTCACCGGCAGCTCCTTTTGCTGCTAGCTGATGCTGGATCCGTCTGGTCAGATCTGGAAGGCATCAAGGCCCAAGTGAAGGACTGTTAATGGGCTGTCTTCTCTCTGGATCCGTTGAGCGAGGAAGCTTGCAGAGTTCGATGGGAGGACCACCCACTGGGTGCTAAAGGCTCAACCCCACTCTGAGCTTGGAGGAGCTGACCGATGCCCTCAATCATCGTTTCAAGGGTAAGTTCACAGGGCTGGACAGCCTGACTGTTGAGTTCTTCACGGCATTCTGGGACATCCTGGAGGAAATGTATCACAACTGGAGAGATGGCCCTTTCTTGGTGCAGGGCCAGTATCACTCTGTTGCTGAAGAAGAAGGATCTCCATTTGTCAAAGAAGTGGTGTCCTGTCTCCCTCCTCAGCACAGACTACAGAATCTTTACCAGGGCACTTTCGACTTGCCTTGGCACCAGGCTGGACCACATGATCCACCCAGACCAGTCCCACACTGTCCTAGGCCAGTGCATCCATGACCACATCCACCTGATCCCAGACATGCTCCATTATTCCTGGAATGCTGGCCTGCCAAGCTCCTTTTTCTCCCTTGATCAGAAAAAGACTGACAGAGTGGATCACAGGTCTCTGGACACTGCAAGCTTTCAGATTCGGAATGCACTTTTTTGCCTGGATTTGGCTTCTTTATGCGGTTGCACAGTGCTTAGCGAAGGTTAATATGTCTCTGATGGTGCCCCTGAGAGCAGTGTGTCAGAGCTGTCCCCTGTCTGGCCAGCTTTATTCTCTCTCCGTGGAGCCGATTCCTGTGCCTCTTATGTAAGTGGCTTTCAGGTTTCATTCTGCTTCTGGGTGAACTGACCCCTGTCCAATCAGAACTTGATATTGGTGTCATGTGGTGAACCCTCCTCCATGACATAGTGCCCCCAATCTGAGCTGGCTCAGGGATATCCTCTAAGTGCCCTTCTGGATGGCACTGGAGACATTATTTGTGTGGGCTGATGCTGCGACCACTTCATTGCTGTGTTTTCATTCGCTGCCCGAACATGCCTTAGCTTGATGTTTTGCCCTCTGGTGCCGGAGATCCCCAGTGAAGGGCTCTCCACAAAGAACTCCTCCCCTCTGACATCAGGGATCTGGAATGGTGGAGAGTGTTGCACGCGGAAATCCCATGCAACCACCGACTAAGCAAGTTTCCCAGGTGCCAGACGAAATGCACTTTCTGTCACCTGGTAGAGACTGTCATCCACTTGTACATTGAGTGTGCTCATCTGCAGTCCCTTTTTAGATTTTTCAAAAGAATGCTGTTAAGAGTTTGTTTGCACTTCAGCCCCACACTCCTGATATACGGGCACCCAATGTAGGGAGGGATTGAAAAGTCTATGAGCCTTCTCGTGGCTTTCCTCCTGGGCCTGGTCAAGATAGCCATTAACAGGTAAAGCCAGTGGGCTGAAAGAGGGGCTTATCTTTCCTGCCTGTCTGCCACTCCTTTGCAGCTATGTCTGTGCTTGGGTGACCCTGGAGAGGGAGCATGCGGTGCTCACTGGTATGGTGGAGGCCTTTTGAAATCGCTGGAGTGTGTTATTAACCTGAATAATGATACTCTGAGATAGTTAATTGTTTCCATAGTATACATTTCCATTTTGCATTTTACTGTGTCTGTCTCAGATGTGTTTGATGGGGATCAGTGAGAGTGAGTTTTATTAGTTGAAATGAACAGCAGACCTTCCTCTGGATGTTAAACCATTGTTGTCCCTGTCACAGGAGTGTTCGATGGGGATGGAGCACAGGGGTTTTTGTTTTCCTCCCCAACATTACTGCCTAACTGCGGTAGTGCTTATATTTTCCCCCACACCCATGTTGTGTGTGTGCAGGTGTGAGACACAGTGAAAGACAACAGGAGTACAAATTTTTATTCAATTTCCACCACCAGGAAGAAAGGAAACACCTGAGTGGCCTGTGACAAGCCGTGCCCTTCACATCGAAGGGCAGTGCTGTGTGATCAAAAGGTGAAGGGGAGGGCAGGGGTTAAATCAAAATAGAGTTGGAGGGGGACTCCCTGTGTGCGCCCACCTCTCCCTGAACAGCTTGAGGGTGTTGGTGGACACCGTGTGCTCTCTCTTCAGATACATCCAGGCTTGAACGTAACGGCGGAAGAGGGGCAGGCAATCGGCCACAGCCATCTCCTCCACGGCCCGCTGCCTGGACCTATTCATGGCCACTTTGGCCAGGCCCAGGAGCAGGCCCATGAGGAGGTCCTCAGACCTGCCCTCCCCACCTCCGTACCAGGTGCCCAAGGATCAGGAGCGTGGGACTGAAGTGCAACCAGTGCAGAAGTGCAGACAGAGGAGAGGGTTTCTGAGAAAATCAAAAAGGGAGTGCAGGTGCCCACACCCAATATATACATGGTCCATGGACTCCGCAGCACCACAGAACAAGCAGTTGGGCAGGGGGTCAGTGAACCACTGCAAGCTGAGGTTGCAGGGGGCTGCCTCATGCAGCACCTTCCACCCCAGATTCCTGAGCAAAAGGGGAAGGACTCCTGCATAGAGAGCCCTCTACTGGGGATCTCCACCGCCCGCTGGCAAATGGGCACACCAAGGCGTGTCTGGGCGGTGCATGAAGGAAAAGAGGTGAACGGTGTGCAGCAGCAATCTGTACAGGGTCCACCATGATACGTCCGTGAGAGGGACAAAACTTCCGGAGGTGGCTCAGTTGTGGGGCACAGGCTCCAAGCACAGGGTGTTTATTTGTTTATTTGTTTTCTTTGATTTTTATTGAGTTTATATTTACTCTGGCCCAAAAAGGGTTGGTTGGGAAAGAGTCAAGGGAGAGCCATCTTTTTGTTTGTTTAATAGTTTTTTAAAACTTTTCCCCAGAGTAATAGAATCTTTATTTTTGTTTAACAAGGTCAAGGCAGTTTAGTTTCTATTCTTAAAGAACAGAGTGGGCTTTGCTCCATGTTTCACCTATCCTGGGGGCAGTTCAAGGGAGTTGAAATTGTTAGTAGTGTTTACAAGTTTCATTCAAAAGAATGGAGCTGAAAAATGTGTTGCTGGAAAAACGCAGCAGGTCAGGCAGCATCCAAGGAGCAAGAGAATCGACGTTTCGGGCATAAGCCCTTCTTCAGGAATGAGGAGGGTGTGCCAAGCAGGCTAAGATAAAAGGTAGGGAGGAGGGGCTTGGGGGAGGGGCGTTGGGAATTCGCAACAAGGTAGTGCAGATGGAGTTTAGTACACTTGCCTTTATTTGTCCATGCATTGACTACAGCAGTTTGAATGTCATGTTGCAGTTGTACAAGATAGAGCCACGTTTGGAATATTACATTCAATTCTGTCCCCTACTATAGGAAAGGTGTTGCTAAACTTGAAAGGGTGCAGAAAAGACTTAAGGGTTGGAGGGTTTGAGCTAAAGGGAGAGGCTGCATATGTTGGGGCTATTTTCCCTGGTGCTTTGGAGGCTGAGGGGTGACCTTATAGAGTTTTCTAAAATCATGACTGGCATGAATAGGGTAAACAGCCAAGGTGTTTTTCCCAGGGTAGGGGAGTCAAAGCCACAGTGCTTAAGATTAAGGTGAGTGGGGAAAGATTTAAAAGAGTCCTAAGGTGCAACTGTTTCGTGCAGAGTTGTGCATATATAGAATGAGCTGCCAGAGGAAATAGTGGAGGCAGATACAATTGCAACATTTAAATGGCACTTGGATGGGTACTTGAATGGGAAGGGTTTACAGGTAAATGGGACTAGATTAATTTAAGCTATCTTGTCTGCAAGGATGGGTTGGACCAGAGGGATTGTTTCCATGCTACACATCTCTGATCCTATGACCACCTTCAGTGGTTTCCATCCTTATCTTGTCTCACAGTTTTCTTCCCTGGGAACAGGAGCTCAGCTTGGTGACCTCGCCTGGGATGTTTCTGAAGCCTCCCTGCCCAGCAGCCTGTGTTGTTTATCTTCCCCACTTGGCAGCACTGCTTCCTTCCTGCTGTAGAGCTTGTACTCTGTAAGCTCGATGTCACAAAGTCCCAACTGCATGATATCAGGTCTGGAACAAGAGAAATTGAATGAGGTTGGAGGTTTAAGCTGGAACAACTTCAACCTGGGCCTCCTAGTCCAGGGTAATGGATACTACTATGCCACAAGAGGTCTATACAGATGTTGTACCCTCCCAGGGAAGGTATTAAACCCTCGTCTCCCACGTGACAGACGGGGATACTAAGCACCACACTAGCAAGGATCCTGACTAACACTGACTTTTGCCCGAAACGTCGATTTTCCTGCTCCTTGGATGCTATCTGACCTGCTGTGCTTTTCCCGCACCACTCTAATCTTGACTCTAAACTCCAGCATCTGCAGTCCTCACTTTCGCCTAACACTGAGCCATATCTGTTGTCCACACTTAGTGTTGCCTATGTGTGACTCCAGACCCAGAATAATGTGGTTGAATCTTAACTGCCCTTTTTGAGACCTTCACAACATTCTGCAAGTGCTGAGATGTCATGCTGAGATATAACTGAAAAGCAGGGAGATTCTCGTCACCTAGTTCAGAACCAGGGGTAGACTCCATTACTTTATATTTAGAGAAATCAAATAGATGTCACACAGATTAGTAAGGAATAAACCAGAACTGATAGCTTTTCACCCTGAGAAATGGCAGGGTTGAGTGTAATAGAAAATACTACAGTGTGACCTGATGGAAGTTTTTAAGATGTTGAAGGTGTTCAAGAATACAATGGTGATTTCATAAGAAACATCTTTACCCAACAAGTGGTGAGATTGCAGAACTTGCTCCCACAGTGGATGGTTGAGTTGCACAGCAGGTGGAGGTGGATACAAATATGATTAAAGTGGAATCTGTCATAATATTTTTGCTTGTTTGATATTCCAGCTGGTGACCAGGCTACAAAATGTGGGTTTCTGAAATAAGTGATAGGCAAATAATGCAAATATTTCCAAGGAAAAATATGAATGTATTTTTCAAATCTGGCCTTTCCAGACTTGTACCACAACATATGTGGATACCGGATTGATATGTTCTCCTGAAGTACACTCAAAAGAAGTTGAATTGGATAGTATAGAAATTGGAATAATTTATTTCATCACTGCTATAGAACTACTCTTGTAGTACTACGCAGTTCAATGTATTGATAATATCTTTAAAATTCCAGGATAGTTGATGGATATAAAATTGTAGGGCCAGGGGAATAGACCAAGGACTGACAGATTTGTTCTAAATGAATCCAGCATAATTCAAAGGATTGAATGGCCTCCCTCTCTGTTCTGCCACAATGACTCTCTGATCCAAAGCAAACAGGTTCAGCTGCTCTAATTTCTCCAACAAATTTAAATCCCTCATAGCCATAAGTCCCATAAATTCTGTCTCTGACATCTCTTTCCGCAAAGGTGCAGCCCATATTTGGGCTCCTTTCTACAGGGACAGAATTGAAAAGCAGGAAGATGATGTTCAACTTATTTCAAACTGTGGTTAGTCATCACTGGCAGTACTGTCAACATTTATCATCTCCATTTAGAAAGAGGAAACAGGCAGTGGGGAAGGTATGACATAGATTCACAAAGATAACCCAGCATTTAACCATCACGAAAGGCTGGGGAGCTTTTCTCTTGAAAAGTGAAGACTGAAAGATGACCTCATGGAAGTCTTTAAGATAAAGAAGAGTTTTAATATTCAATTCTGATTTCAAGAGAAACCTTTTTACCGAGGGAGTGGTGAGAATTTGGAACTCGCACCCACAGCGAGTGGTTGAGGAGATCAGCAGGAATATATTTAAGGGGAATCTGGACATCAACATGAGTGAGAAAGGAATGGAGGGATTTGCTGATGGGAGTGTTGTGGGAGATAAAGAGGGCAGGGGAGTGCTGAGGTCCATGTGGACCATAAATATTGACAGAGACCAATTGAGCCAATTGGTCTGGTCCTGTGCTACAGACTCAATGGACAGAGACATGTACTTATTTCAGATTTGTAGTAGGAGGAAATTCATGTTTACAGTCGAGGATGAAACAAATATCCTTCAACAGTTTTTGGGTATTGTTTCACTTAGGATGTGCATTCCCAGTTTCGAAGAGAATCAATGTCGCTGGAAACGAAGTGATGAGAATGACCAGTCCAACAGAAAGCAACTTTCTGACCCTCGTACCTCATCCACTGTCAGAATGAACATGGTCCAATCCTGGATTATTCTTGCTCATTTTTAGGGATATAGTATCAATGTCTAGGTCATCATTTATTGTCCATCTCCAATTGTCCTCCTTGAGAAGGGGGTGATGAGCTGCGTTCTAAAACTGCAGTGCTTGTGGTGTAGAGACAGCCACAATGCTGTTAGGAGTTCCAGGATTTTGATCCAATGAAGTGAAGCGCCAGCTAATATAGTTCCAGGTAAGGGCTATCTTGTTCTTATACATTTCAGAGTTTGAACATAGATGTTGCCAATTAATGCCAGATCCAACTTTTGTATTCAGTTGTGAACTTGCTCATGTTTTCGCAGATTTGATGATTGAGTAAATCCCTTCCCACACTCAGAACAGATGAATGGCTTCTCCCCAGTATGAACTCATTGGTGTTTCTGTAAGCCAGATAAATTTCTGAATCGTTTCCCTCATTTGGAACATTTGAATGGTTTTTCCCCTGTGTGAATTTGCTTGTGTCTCACCAGGCTTGATAACTGAGTGAATTCCTTTCCACAATCAGAGCAGATAAGTTTCCTCTCCTCAGTGTGGACTCACTGGTACATCTGCAGATTTGATAATTGAGTGAATATTTTTCCACAATCCAATTAGGTATTGGATTGTGGAGCTATTGCCAGTATGAGCCCACAGATGTCTCAACAGGATGAAATAGTTACTGAGTTTCTTCCCACATTCAGAGCAGGTGAACGGTCTCTCTCCAGCGGCAGCACGCTGACGTTTCCCTATGATAGACAAGTCAGGGAATCCCTTCCCACATTCTGAGCAATTGAATGGCCTCTCTCTGGTGTGACCACATCAATGAAATTTCAGTATTGACAATGGGTGTGGAAGCCCCTTCTCACAATCCTCATACCTGGCAGCACAGTGGCTCAGTGGTTAGCATTGCACCAGGGACCCATGTTGATTCCAGCCTCGGGCAACTGTTTATGTAGATTAGATTAGATTACTTACAGTGTAGAAACAGGCCCTTCGGCCCAACAAGTCCACACTGACCCTCCGAAGAGCAACCCATCCATTCCTCTACATTTACCCCTTCACCTAACACTACGGGAAATTTAGCATGGCCAATTCACCTAACCTGCACATTTTTTTTTGGACTGTGGGAGGAAACCGGAGCACCCAGAGGAAGCCCACACAGACACGGGGAGAATGTACAAACTCTACACAGACAGTTGCCTGAGGCGGGATTTGAATGCGGGCCTCTGGTGCTGTGAGGCAGCAGTGTTGTGTGTACTTCCTCTGGGTGCTCCAGATTCTTCCCGCAGTCCGAAGATGTGCAAGTTAGGTGGACTGGCCATGTTAAATTGCCCATAGTGTTCAGGAACGTACATTTCTCATTGGACTAGCAATGAGAAATGTAGGGTTACAGAGCTAGGGACAAAGGGGTTGGTCTTGGTGGAATGCTCTTTGAAGGCTTGTTATGGATTCGATGGGACAAAAAGCCTGTTTCCACTCTGTAGGGATTCTAGGATTCCATGATTTCTCCATATTGAGGATATTCTTGTGGGTCTGAAAATTCAACAATCAATTCAAGTCTTTACTCACAGCAAGTTTGGGTCATGCTTCTTTGGGTCATGTGACTGAAGCTGTTTCCAAAATCAGTTCACTGGAAGACTCTTACTTGGGGTGTGTGTCTCAGTGCTTTTCCAATTAAATTGATGTTCACAAGCTTTGATACAGGCAGAACAGATGGACATTTCTCCATTTATGGGTATTTAAGCGCTAGTTAAGTCACTATCCTCATGTAATGTTTATTTGGAAATTTCTTTCTGCAAATCTTACCTGTAAAATTATTAATAAAAGGATGAATACAGTTTAGAAATTCAGAACAGACAATTCTAGTTTCTTTGGATAGTTTTCTTCTTTCTCTTCGCCCAAACCTTTATCCCACACTCTTTCCATCATTCTCATTCTGCTGTCCCTAATTGCATGCTCCCCATTCTCCAGAAGGTGCTGCTAAAAAGATCCATGCTGGACAGATTCTGCATCATGCCCGAAACGTCGATTCTCCTATTCCTTGGATGCTGCCTGACCTGCTGCGCTTTTCCAGCAACACATTTTCACCTTTGGTCTATGCACAACCTTGACCTCCACATTCTCTTAGCCGGTCATTTTAACACAGCATCCTGCTTGTGGGCAAACATGTATGCTGCAATGTTCCAGTGAATCACTGTGCAAACTGTAGAAATAACATCTCATCTTCAGACTACTTTACAGCCTTCAGCACTTAATACTTAGTTCAATACCTTCAAATTATGAATTATTTCTTCCCTTTCATTTAGATTGTTACATTCTGTTATCATCTCCCCTCTCCCCTCACCCCATCCTAGTGGGACTGTCTGCCCTTTCAAGTCTGGCTGCTGGAGACACACCGTTGTCCTGCAATTCTCACATTCTGATCACTTAATCAGAACTATCAACATCGTTTCTCCACCAGCACTCTACGACCACCACCCCAACACACCCCATCCCAAACTAGCATAAATGCTGCCCCCTCCACACTTCACTTCAGCTCTGATGAAGAAATGTTAGCTTGCTGTCTCTCCATAGATGCTGTCTGACCTGCTGCAACTGCTAGCATTTGTTGTTTTCAGTACAGATTCTAGCATCTGTGGTAATTTACTCCTATAAAGACATGGGTGATAGCTTTGGAAAGTTGGTAGGTGGGGCTGCGGTCGAATAGGTGACTGTGAAACTGAACCTGAGAAGAATCTTCAGGGAATGAAGTTTAGGGTAAAAACGAGGAGATAGATGAGTTTATGTTTATAGCTTAGATAAGGAGGGAATATGCTGATTTATACTTTTAGACTGAGAAGTGCATTCACACCATCCCGAATAATGTGTTCTGAAGGTCTATCCGGCACTCACCTTCTGTAAGACCATATTCTTCTTGAGCAGTCACCGTGGATTGAGGGTGATGTTCTTCCACTCCAGTGTTGTGGTACCTGAGGTTATTAAGTAGTTCAATGCTATTTCCATGTGCACTGCCACATGTGGGACAGGTGGTATTTGCTGAAATGAGTGGGTGTGATGCTTAGATTTTCATATGCTTTCTTCATTGGAAACCTTTGTTTTCCATCCAGGCCTCTTGGAGATGCTCAAAAGGGTTGACTTCTTCACAGATGCTTTTTCTCCAAATTGCATGTTATTTGGCCAAATATTCCCCCAAGTGAATAGAAAAATAGAGTAAATTTTAATATACTTGTCAGAGAATTGAGCCTGATAAATCAGAGACCACAAATGAGGATGGCAGTGAAATTGACAAGCGGTTTATTGAACAAAGGGATATTGTGGAAGAGAAATTGACCAGGCTGACACAGAACTGATTCTCTGCATAGATGGTCAGAACACTCTCCCCAGAACAGAAGGTGCAGACAGGCTTTATAAGGATACAACACAACGATGATAAATGTACAATGGTGAAAATTGTAAAGCGATTAAAACAAGAATAAATTGAATGGAAGTTAACCAAGCATCTGGCAGTAGCAATTCATTTGTAGTTGACACAGGAGATTCCAGCCATCTCTGTGAGTGGGTGAGTGGGCAGCACAGTGGCACAGTGGTTAGCACTGCAGCCTCACAGCGCCAGAGACCCGGGTTCAATTCCTGCCTCAGGTGACTCTCTGTGTGGAGTTTGCACATTCTCCCCTTGTCTGCGTGGGTTTCCTTCAGGTGCTCCGACTTCCTCCCACAATCCAAAAATGTGCAGGTCAGGTGAATTGGCCATGCTAAATTGCCCATAGTGTTAAGTGAAGGGGTAAATGTGGGGGAGTGGGTCTGGGTGGGTTGCACTTCGGCGGGTCGGTGTGGATTTGTTGGGCCGAAGGGCCTGTTTCCACACTAATCTAATCTAATCTAATATCTTCCAGTGGATTCTTCATTGGATTTCCGTCCATGTGAATATGTGTGAATGTTCCTTCTCTTGGAATACAGCTCTGTCCATTGTGTTCCTCCTGTGAGAAAAGTCTTCCTGGGGTCTCTATGTCTGCCTCTTTGTTGACACGATATTGGTTTCAATGGGAAAGGAGCCTGCTATTAGGGTGTTAAGACTGCAGTGTTAATCTGGACTGGGCGCTGATTGTGAAAGCTGTTTTAGGAAGTGCATTGTCTGGTCTGGGAGTAGCTTGGCCATGTCTGGTTTCTATGTTAGCCTGTTTGGCCAAGACTGGGGCCCTCTGGGTAGTTTCTGTATATGTTGGCAGGCTTGATTTCTGTATTTTACAGGCCAGCTTCTGTGTTTTTTATGTGGCAATGCTGTGGTTGAGCAGGGTGGCAGATCTTTTTCCCACAACACTGAACATACTCACGTACTACTGTTCTCTGCAACAAAAACAGGAACCGCTGTTCTGTGTAATATGCATTGGGACTGCTGTTCTCTTTAATCTACGCAATTACTACTATTCTCTGTAATATGCTCAGGGACTGCTGTTCTCTGTAATGTACACAGGGACTGCTGTTCTCTGACTAATACACAGAAACGACTGTTCTTTGTAATATGCACAGGAACTGCTGTTCTGTGGTACATACTGTACACAGGAATTGAAATACCATGCTACTATTTGTAATATCACTCTAATTTACATAAGAACTGTTTGCTGTAATATAGGCATGGACTGCTGTTCTCTAAGATACCAACAGGGACTGCTGGTCTCCATCATATTGACCGGAACTGTTGACCTCTTTAATATAGAACAGGACTGCTGGTCTCTATAATACAGACAGGGATTCACCATTCTATTGATCTGGACTTCTCTAGACTACAGTCAGGGACTGTAGCTCTCCTCAATATGCACTACCACTGTGATTCTCTGCAATGCACCCAGGAAGCGCTCTTCTCTGTAATGTCCTCAGGTACTGCTGCTCTCTGCAATAATCACAGGGACTGTTGTTCCGTGTAATATGCACAGGGACTGCTGGTCTTTGTAATAAGTACAGGGACTGCTGTTCTCTATCTAATACACGGAAACTACTATTCTGTGTATCCTGTAATATATACAGGAACAGCTGTTCTGTGGTACATACTGTACACAGGAATTGAAGTACAATGCACAGGAACTATCACAGGACTGCTGTTCTCTGTAGTATAATAGACAGGCAGGAAGCTGGATGAACACAGCAAGCCAGGCAGCATCAGGAGGCAGGTAAAAACAATGACTGTAGATGCTGGAAACCAGAGTTTAGATTAGAGTGGTGCTGGAAAAGCACAGCTGTTCAGGCAGCATCAGGAGGCAGAGAAGTCAACGTTTTGGGGGTAACCCTTCTTCAGGACTTCTCCACCTCCTGATGCTGCCTGGCTTGCTGTGTTCTTCCAGTCTCCTGCCAGTCTATTTTGGATTTCACCATCTGCAGTTTTTTTGTTCTCTATGATATTGATGTTCTCTATGATATCGACAAGGACTGATCTTCTCCATAATACAGGCATGGATTGCTGTTCTCCAAACTAATAACAGGGACTACTGCCCATTATAATATGCACAGATATCTGTTCTCTGTGTATATATATATATTAATAGGGCTTAGTATTCTCTGTATTGTACAGAGGGACTGCTTTTCTCTATAATATATTTAGGCCCTGCTGTTCTCTATTCTATAGATCAGGACTGCCGTTCTCTAGATTATAGGTAGGGGCTTCACCTCTCCTCATTATGAACTACCACTGCAGTTCTCTGCAATATGCACAGGAACTATTCATCTTTGCAATATGTTGTTCTCTGAAATAAACACACAGGACTGCTGCTCTGTGTAATATTTGCAGGGACTGCTATTCTCTGAAATATACACAGTGACTGCTGTTCTCCACAGTATTCACAGACATCCTGTTCTGTCTAATATACAGAGGGACTGTTGTTCTCTGTGATATACACAGGGCGGGATGGGATCATTCACCACAGCAGATTCGCCGCCACCGATTAACCATTGCTCTTTGACCACCGAGGACGCTTATCCACCACCCATTGGCCACTGAAGATGATTGGCCAACACAAGTCAGTCATATATTTTGAATATTGGTGGTATATAAAATTGTCGTTATATTGGTTAAGGTGGTGCTTGCGTTGTTTCTTTTGGCGGATAGTGGTCAAGGAAGTAATCGTATAATCATATTTGGTAGGGAATCTTGGATACATCATTTAGCAGAATCGACGTGGTCTGTGGATAGTTGAAATGCATGTTTGAAATGGTGAAGTCCTTGGTACCTTATCCCAGACCACAGTATATCCATGAGGTAAAAACAATAACTGCAGATGCTGGAAACCAAATACTGGATTAGTGGTGCTGGAAGAGCACAGCAGTTCAGGCAGCATCCAATGAGCAGCGAAATCGACGTTTCGGGCAAAAGCCCTTCATCAGGAATGGGCTGCTCGTTGGATGCTGCCTGAACTGCTGTGCTCTTCCAGCACCACTAATCCAGTACACAGTATATCCATTGTGACTTTGAGCAGCCAGCTATCATTGCTTCGAGAGAATGCTTTCCTGAAGTAGGAATTAGGGGCTGTTTCTTTCATTTGGCACAAAGTATGCACAGACATATTGCTACATTTGGAGCAACTCGTCAATACAACACCGATCCTGATTATGCTTTAAAAGCAAAAATTATAATTACTTTGGCTTTTGTGCCACTTACTGACCTTGATAACTATGTAGAAACACTCGCAGATTTTTTGCCTCAAGACCTACAACCAACACGAGATTGGTTTGAATTTAATTATATTGAACTCTACAAAGACGTGGCAGTATCCGAAGAGCACCTTTGTTTCCCCATGATATGTGGTCGGGCTATGAGACAACAATAAACGTTGAAGATCGCACAAATAATCACGGAGAATTGCTTTTGAACTCGGAGCTCACCACCCAACCATATGGAAATGTATTGGAATGTTAATGAAAGGTGGGGGGCGATTTATATATGGAACAGTTAAAAGCGGGTTAGCCACCATAAATAAAGCTAAAAAAGTATCGAGACGCAGACGATAGAATAAAAAAATGTTTTTGAAGACGGCGAAAAAGATTGTTTGGAATGTCTTAGAGGAATAGCGCATGAACTGAAATTTCATTGTTTAATATTAATGTGAGATTTTACTGCCATTATAAAGATTTTAAAAATATATTTCTTTTTCTGGTTAAAATTTGTAACTCATTTTTATATATAAACCAATAAAATGATATTTATTTTACCTTTTTTAATCAATATGTAGTCTGTAGTTGTATAAATAAAGGGGACTGAGAAGTATGAACGAACAGGCGGGAGGGAAAACAATGAGTACATGTATATATTTCCGGTGGCGAATAGTCTCCAGAGGTCAATGACCCCAGTGGAGAAACGCTGGTGGAGAACCGGCAGTGGCTAATCATCGGCGGTGAATCGTCACCAACCTACACAGGGACTGCTGTTCTCTAATATACTCAGGAGAAGCGGATCGGAGTGTTAGAAAAAAGGAGCTGCAAGCTTCTGTAATATGCACAGGAACTGTAGATATATGCGGGGACTGTTGTTCACTATATTATCGACAGGGACACATGTTCTCCATAATATTCCCTGGGAATTCTATGCAGCATTCACAGGAACTGCTGTTTTCCTACAGCTACACATCGATTGCTGCGTTCTCTAAATACGCAGGGACGGCTGTTCTCTGTAATGTAGATCAAAAACCAAATGACACCAGTTGTAGTCCAAGAGGTTTATTTGAAATTGCAAGCTTTCAGAGCTCTGGTCCTTCCTCAGGAGTGGTATCTGTATTATACACAGGGGCTGCTATTCCCTGTGATGTGCATTGTAACTGAAGTTCTACACAATATACAGACAGTGATTGCTGTTCTCTGTAATATGCACAGGGTCTGCTGTTCTCCACCATCTGTCCGTGCCCTCTAAAATATAGATAGGAATTGTTTTTCTCCATAAAATATTCACCAGATTATTCACCGGGAATCTGTTCTGCTTAATATACAGAGGGGCAGCTGTTGTCTGTGATATAGGCAGAAGTGGGTACTGCAGATGCTGGAGATTAGAGTCAAGGTTAGAGTAGTGCTGGAAAAGCACAGCAGGTCAGGCAGCATCCGAGGAGCAGGAAAATCGAGGTTTTGGGCAAAAGCCCTTCATCAGGATGCCCAGGGATTGCTGTTCTCTCTAATATACACAGAAGCTGCTAATCTATATAATATACGCAGGGACTGTGGTCGTCTTTTATATAAACAAGGACTGCTCTTCTCTATAATATAGACTGAGACTGCTGTTCTCTTTTCTATAGATAGGAACTGCTGTTCTCTAGCTTGTAGTCAGGGACTGTGGCTCTTCTCAATATGCTCTGTATCTGTGGTACACACGAACTGCTCTTCTCTTAATATGCACAGGAACTACTGTTCTCTGTGACATAGACAGGGACTATTCATATGGACAGAGAGTCTTCTATAAAACAGCATGGTGGCTCAGTGGTTAGCACTGTTGCCTCACAGCATCATGGATCCAGGTTCAATTCCAGCCTCAGGCAACTGTCAGTGTGGAGTTTGCACATTCTTTCCATGTCTGCATGAGTTTCCTGCAGGTGATCCAGTTTCCTCCTGCAATCCAAAGATGTGCAGGTTAGGTGAATTGGCCATTCGAAATTGTCCATAGTGTTCAGGGATGTATAGGTCATGGGCATTAGTCAAGGAAAATGTAGAGTAATGGGGTGGGTTACTCTTCAAAGTATCAGTGTGAACTTGTTGGGCCAAATAACCAGTTTCCGCACTGTAGGTATTTTATGAACATGTACATACATTGTTCTATAAAACATTCCCAGGGACTGCTGTCCTCTACAATATACACAGAGAGTGCTTTTCTACAAAAGAAAGATGGTCTGCTGATCTTCTCAATATACAAAAGGATTGCTGTTCTCTGTAACATGCATAGGAAGGAACTGACAATCTATCCAGTATACAGAGGGACTTTTGTTCTCGAGAATATACACAGGAATGTCTGACCTCTATTTTATACAAGAACTGCTGCTCTGTAGAATATGCACAGGGAACTGCTGTCCTCTGTCATATAGACAGAGACTGTTGTTCTCTCTAATATTGACAGGGACTGCTGTTCTCGATAATATAGAAAGGATCTGCTGTTCCAAGTAATACAGTCAAGGACTGCTGTTCTCTATTCTGTGGATCAGGACTGCTGTTCTGTATAACTTTAGAAAGGGATTGCATCTCTCCTCAGTATACATAAGGACTCTAGCTCTATGCAATGTACACAGGAACTGCTGTTCTCTGTAATATGCACAGAGACTTCTGTTCTCTGTAATAGACACAGCGACTGATGTTCTCCGTAAAATACACAGGGACTGTTTTTTCAGTAACATACTTAAGGACTGCTGTTCTCTCCAATACACACAGAGACTACAGTTCTCTGTGACATACACAGGGATTGCCGTTCCCTGACATATGCGCAGGAGCTGTGGATTTGTGTAATATAAACTGGACTGTGGATATACTAAATATGCACAGTGACTACTGTTCTCTATCATATCGGCATGGACTGCTTCTCTCTAATAAAGGCACAGATGGTTTCTCTCTATAATATAGACAGGAGCTGCTTTTCTCCATAATATAGTCAGGGGCAGCTTTTCTCTGTGCAATACGGAGGTCCTGCTGTTCCTTGTCATATATACAGGAACTGCTGTTCTCTTTCATATAGAGAAGGTGGGCTGTTCTCTACAATTTCACAGGGACTGCTGTTCTATACAACATTCACAGGAACTGCTGTTCTCTACAATACAGGGGCTGCACTGTACATAGGGACTAGTCTTCTCCACAATATACACACCAACTGCAGTCTGTGTGATCGACACAGACTTCTGTAATATACACAAGAGCTGCAGATCTCTGTAATGAACACAGGAGCTGAGGATTTCAGTATTGTACACAGGAACTGTGCATCTATATAAGATATGCAGGGACTGCTACTCTTGATAATATAGACATGGACTGCTGGTCTCAACAATATAGATATGGACTGCTATTCTCTATGATATAGACAGGGACTGCATTTCTCTGTGATGTAATCAGGGGCTGCCGTTCTCCGCAATATGCTTAGAAACAACTGCTCTCTACCCACTGCTGTCCTCTATAATATCACTGGGACTGCTGTTTGCTACAATCTACATGGAGACAGCTATTCTCCTCTACAATATGCATTGGAATTGTCATCTTCACAATAGACACAGCAAATGCTGCCCTCTCCAATGTGCACAGGAAATGTTCTGTACAAAGTACACAGGAATAGCTCTTTTCTAGGAGAGATACCGGGACTGGTGTTCTCTGTAAAATACAGACTGCTGTTCACTGTAATGTATGCAGGGACTGGTGTTCTCCATAATATTAACAGGGCCTGCTCTTCTGTCTGGTGTGCCCAGGCACCACTGTTCTCTGACACATATACAGGACCTGCAGATCTCTACAATATACACAGGATTTGCAAATCTCTGTATTATATACTGCAACTGCAGAATTCTGCAATGAACACTGGGATTGCTGTTCTCTGCAATATATACAGGGACTGTTTTTCTCAGTAAATATGCAGGCACTGCTATTCTTTGTAACTAGATTAGATTAGATTACTTACAGTGTGGAAACAGGCCCTTCAGCCCAACAAGTCCACACCGACCCTCCAAAGAGCAACCCACCCAGAGACTCATTCCCCTACATTTACCCCTTCACCTAACACTACGGGCAATTTAGCATGAACAATTCACCTAACCTGCACATCTTTGGACTGTGGGAGGAAACCGGAGCACCTGGAGGAAACCCACGCAGTCACGGGGAGAATGTGCAAACTCCACACAGATAGTTGCCTGAGGCTGGAATTGAACCCAGGTCTCTGGCGCTGCGAGGCAGCAGTGCTAACCACTGTGCCACCCATCTGTGCCACCGTGCTGCCCATAATGAAGAGAGAGACTGTTGTTCTCTGCAATATTCACAGGAATGCTGATATATCTAAGATACACAGGTGCTACAGTTCTCTGTGATATACACAGGAACTGCTTTTCTCCATAATATACACAGTGACTGTTGTTCTCTATAACATCAGCACAGACTGCTTATCTGTAATAAAGGCATGGACAGTTGCTTTAATATAGACAAGAACTGTTTTTTTCCATAATATAGACAGGGACTGCTTTTCTCTGTGCTATATGCAAAGCTTGCTGTCCCCTGTAATATACACAGGAACTTTTGTTCCCTTTCATATAGAGAGGGTCTGCTGTTCTCTGCAATTTCACAGGAATTGCTCTTCTGTATAATAGACACAGGGACTATACAACTTCTATACAATTTTCACAGGAACTGCTGTTCTCTATAATATATACAGAGATTGCTATTCTTTGTACTGCACACGTGGCCTGCTGTTAGATTCATAAAGTCACAGAGATGTACAGCATGGAAATAGACTCTTCTGTCCAACTCATCCATGCTGACGAGATATCCTAAATTAATCTAGTCCCGTTTGCCAGCATTTGGTCTATATCCCTCTAAACGCTTCTGATTCATACAGCAATGCAGATGCCTTTTTAACATTGTAATTGTCACAGCCTCCACCATTTCCTCGAGCAGTTCATTCCATACACACAGCACCTGTTGCATGAGAAAATTTCCCCTTAACTACCTTTCCCCTCACACCCTAAACTTGCGGCCTCTAGCTCTGGACTCCCCCACCCCACGGAAAAGACCAGTCTCTATTTGCCCCATACGCGCATGTCATGATTTTATAAAGCTCTATAAAGATTCCCCATGGCCTCCAACACTGCAAGGAAAACAGCCCCAGTCTATTCAGCCGCTCCCTACAGCTCAAACCCTCCAATCCTGGCAACATCCTTGTAAATCTTTTCTGAACCCTTTGAAGTTTCACAATATCCTCCCTGTGGAAGGGAGGCCAGAATTGCACACAATATTTCAAAATCAATATCCTGTACGGATGCAGCATGATCTTCCAACTCCTGCACTGAATGCTCTGACCAAGCATACTAAATGCCTTCTGCACTAGCCTATCTACCTGTGACTGTACTTTCAAGGAACTAAGAACCTGCACACTAAGGGCGCTTTGTTCAGCAACAGTCATAGAGTCATAGAGATGTACAATACGCAAACATACCCTTCGGTCTAATGTGTCCATGCTGACTAGATATCCCAACAAATCTAGTCCCATTTGCCAGTACCCGTATCCCTCCAAACCTTTCCTATTCATATACCCATCTAGAGGCCTTTTAAACGTTGCAATCATACTAGCCTCCACCACTTCCTGTGGCAGCTCATTCCATACCCATACCACCCTTTGCATGAAAATGTTGCTCCTTAGATCTCTTTTGTATCTTTCCCCTCTCACCCTAAACATATTCCCTCTAGTTTTGGATTCCCCAACTCAGGGACGAGACTGTCTATTTATCCTATCTATGCCCCTCATGATTTTATAAGGTCACCCCTCAGCCTCCGATGCTCCAGGGAAAACAGCCCCAGCCTATTCAACTTCTCCCTGTAGCTCAAATCCTTCAACCCTGGCAACATCCTTGTTAATCTATTCTGAACCCTTTCAAGTTTCACAACACCTTTCCGATAGGAAGGAGACCATAATTGCATATTCCAAAAGTGGCCTAACCAATGTCCTGTGCAACCGCAACATGACTTCCCAACTCCTGTACTCAATACTCTGACCAATTAAGGAAAGCAAACCAAACACCTTCTTCACTATCCTATCTACCTGTGACTCCACTTACGTGGAGCTATGAGCCTGCACTCCAAGGTCTCTTTGTTTCGAAACACTCCCTAGGACCTTACCATAAAGTGTATAAGTCATAGAACATAGAACATAGAAGAATACAGCGCAGTACAGGCCCTTCGGCCCTCGATGTTGCGCCGATCAAAGCCCACCTAACCTACACTAACCCACTATCCTCCATATACCTATCCAATGCCCGCTTAAATACCCATAAAGAGGGAGAGTCCACCACTGCTACTGGCAGGGCATTCCATGAACTTACGACTCGCTGAGCGAAGAACCTACCCCTAACATCAGTCCTATATCTACCCCCCCTTAATTTAAAGCTATGCCCCCTTGTAATAGCTGACTCCATACGTGGAAAAAGGTTCTCACTGTCAACCCTATCTAACCCCCTAATCATCTTGTACACCTCTATCAAGTCACCCCTAAACCTTCTTTTCTCCAATGAAAACAACCCCAAGTGCCTCAGCCTTTCCTCATAGGATCTTCCTACCATACCAGGCAACATCCTGGTAAACTTCCTCTGCACCCGTTCCAGTGCCTCCACATCCTTCCTATAGTATGGCGACCAAAACTACACACAATATTCCAGATGCGGCCGCACCAGAGTCTTATACAACTGCAGCATGACCTCAGGACTCCGGAACTCAATTCCTCTACCAATAAAAGCCAGTACGCCATATGCCTTCTTCACTGCACTATTTACCTGGGTGGCAACTTTCAGAGATCTGTGTACATGGACACCAAGATCCCTCTGCTCTTCCACACTACCAAGTATCCGACCATTAGCCCAGTACCCCATCTTTTTATTACTCGTACCAAAGTGAATCACCTCACACTTAGCTACATTGAATTCCATTTGCCACCTTTCTGTCCAGCTCTGCAGCTTCTCTATATCCCGCTGTAACCTGCCACATCCTTCCACACTGTCTACAACTCCTCCGACTTTCGTATCATCCGCAAACTTGCTCACCCAACCTTCTAACCCTTCCTCCAGGTCATTTATAAAAATGACAAACAGCAATGGTCCCAAAACAGATCCTTGCGGAACACCGCTAGTGACGGCACTCCAAGATGAACCTTTGCCATCAACTACTACCCTCTGTCTTCTTCCAGCCAGCCAATTCCTAATCCAAACCTCCAACTCACCCTCAATGCCATATCTCTGTATTTTTTGCAGTAGCCTACCATGGGGGACCTTATCAAACGCCTTACTAAAATCCATACATACCACATCTACCGCTTTCCCCTCATCTACCTCCTTAGTCACCTTCTCAAAGAATTCAATAAGGTTTGTGAGGCACGACCTGCCCTTCACAAAACCATGCTGACTATCCTTGATCACATCATTCTTATCCAGATGTGCATAAATCCTATCCCTTACAATTCTCTCTAAGACTTTGCCCACAACAGAAGTGAGACTCACTGGCCTATAGTTACTAGGATTATCCCTACTCCCCTTCTTGAACAAGGGAACCACGTTTGCTAGCCTCCAGTCCTCTGGCACTACTCCTGTAGACAAAGAGGACACAAAAATCAAGGCCAATGGCTCTGCAATCTCCTCCCTTGCTTCCCAGAGAATCCTAGGATAAATGCCATCAGGCCCAGGGGACTTATCTATTTTCACCCTTGCCAGAATTTCCAACACCTCTTCTCTACATATCTCAAAGCCATCCATTCTACTTATTCATGCCTCAGTATTCATATTGACAACAATGTCCTGTTCCTGAGTGAATACTGACGAAAAGTATTCATTCAGTGCCTCCCCAATCTCTTCAGCCTCCACACGCAACTTCCCATTACTATCCTTGATTGGACCTATTCCTACCCTAGTCATTCTTTTATTCCTAACATACCTATAGAAAGCCTTAGGGTTTTCCCTAATCCTACCAACTAAGGACCTTTCATGTCCCCTCCTTGCTGCTCTTAGCTCTCTCTTCAGGTCCTTCCGGGCTACCTTATAACTCTCAATCGCCCCTATTGAACCTTCACGCCTCATCTTTACAAAGGCCTCATCTTTCATTTAACAAGGGATTCCAATTCCTTATTAAACCACGGCTCCCTCACACGACCCTTTCCTCCCTGCTAAGATTTGCTTTTTCCCCAGGACCTCACCATTAAGTGTATAAGTCATGCTAAGATTTGCTTTCCCAAAATGCAGTGCCTCACATTTATTTAAATTAAAACCCCACCTGCCACTCCACAGCCCATTGGCCCATCCGATCAAGTTCCTATTGTACTCTGTGGAAATCTTGTTCGCTGTTCACTACACCTCCAATTCTGGTGTAATCTGCACTATTGTTATCCACAACTTTCACACGAATGCTATTCTATCGAATATCTGCTATCCTCTACAATATACACAATGATAACTGTTCTGCATAACATACAGAGTGTCTGCTGATCTTCTCAATATACACAAGAACTGCTGTTCTCTGTGATATGCACAACGACTGCACTTCTTAGTAATATGGTCAAGAACTGCTATTCCCTGTTGGAGTGCCCTCTTCAATATACAGAGGAACATCTGTTCTTGACAATATACACTGCAGGTGCTGTTCTACTGAATATTCAGAGGGATTGCTATTCACTGCATTATATACAGGACTGTCTGCTGTCTGTATTATACACAGGAACTTCTGTTCTCTGTAATATACACAGAAACTGCTGTTCTCCATAATATACACAGGGACTGCTGTTGTCTGTTATATCAGCAAATACTGCTGCTCTCTATGATATACACACAGGGACTGCTGCCCTCCAAAATACAGACTGTTCTCTATTAAATAGACATGGACTGCTGTTCTCCATTATGTAGATGTGGACTGCTGTTCTCTAGACTCTCGACAGGGACTACAGCTCTCCTCAATATACACACACTTATATTTGCTGCTGTACATGGAGGAACTGCTCTTCATTGTAATAGACACAGGGTTTGCTATTCACAGTAATATATACAGAGCCTGCTATTCTCTGTGATGAGAACAGGGATACTGTTGTCCACAATATTCACAGGAATACTGTCATTTCTAATATACACAGGAACCGCTGTTGTCTGTGATATAAATGATTGTCAGAATCATTGGCGACCTTTAAGAGGCATTTGGATAGGTACATGGATGGGTGCTTAATCCAGGTTAGAAGTTCGGCACAACATCGTGGGCCGAAGGGCCTGTTCTGTGCTGTATTGTTCTATGTTCTATGTTCTAAACAGGGGCTGTTGGCCTCTATATAATCGACAGGGACTGCTGTTCTCTGTAATATTTGCAGGGAATGCTATTCTATACAAAATTCACAGAACCTGCTGTTCTCCATAAGATACACATCAACTACTGTGCTCTCTAGGGGCTGCTATTCTCTCTGATGTACACTGCAACTGTTGGTCCCACATTATATAGAGCGACTGCTCTTGTCTGCAAAATACACAGGGACAGATCCTTCTCCAAGATATACACAGGGACTGTTGTTCTGTATAATATACACAGGAGTGGCAGATCTCTGTAATATACACCAGATATGCAGATATCTGTGATGTGCACAGGAACTGCAGATGTTTATAATATATGCAGGATTTGCTCTTATGTATGATATACATTGGAATGGCCAATGACACTGATATACTCAGGACCTGCATTTCTCTGTAATATACAAAGTGTCTGCTGTCCTCTGCAATATCACAGGGACTACCATTCTCCATAATATACCCAGGGAATGCTGTTCTCTACACATTTGCAGGGACTGCTGTTCTCTACAATATCCACGGAAATTACTGCTCTTCTCAATATACACACAAACTCTTGTTCTCTGCACTATATACAGGGTCTGCTCGTCTCTGTTCTCTGTAATATAAACAGGGACTGCTATTATCTGTAATATACTCAGGCACTGCTCTTCTCAAAAAGATCCCCAGGTCCTGCTGTTCTCTAAAGTATACACAGGGATTGCCTTTCTCTTCAATATACAGAAAGTCTGCAGTTCTCTATGAAGTACAGAGCAACTGATACTCATTGCAAGACGCATAGGAACTTCTGCTCTGTGTAATATGCACACAAACTGCTATTCCCTATAACAGGGCAAAAGTGAGGACAGCACATGCTGGAGATTAGAGTTGAGAGTGTTGTGTTAGAAAAGCACAGCAGGTCAAGCAGCATCCGAGGAGCAGGAGAATCAATGTTTTGGGCAAAGTCCATCAACAGGAATGAGGGCTTCCCTATAACAGACATACGGAATGCTCTTCTTTCGCACATACAAAAGCACTGCTTTTCTGTTTCACATACACACAGACTGCGCTTCACTTCAATATTAACCAGGACTATAGTTCTGTTTCATATGCACAGAGACTGCTGTTCAGTACAATATAAACAGGCACTGCAGTTCTCTGTAATAATTGCTGTTCGGTTTCACATGTACACATATTGCAGTTCAGGAAGTGGTGTTGACTCTAATATAATTAGGGAATGCTGTTCTCTAAAATATAGACACAGATTGCTGTTCTCATTATACACGGAAACTGCTGTTCACTGCTTGAGACATAGGAACTGATATTCAGTGTAATATGCACAGGGTCTTCTGTTCCCTATAAAAACAGAGCGACACACACAATGACTGCTTTGGAGCTGCTGGTGTTGGGCTGGGGTGTACAAACTTTAAAATCACACAACACCAGGTTATAGTCCAACAGGTTTAATTGGAAGCATACTAGCTTTCTGAGCACCGCTCCTTCATCAGGTGGTTGAGCGGCACTCCTAAAGGTAGTGTGCTTCCAATTAAACCTGTTGGACTATAACCTGGTGTTGTGTGATTTTTAACAATGACTGTTGTTCCATATAATATAAAGAAGAACTACTGTTCTCTGTAATATGCACAGAAACTACTGTTCTCTGTGACATAGGCAGGGACTGCTGATCTCTGTAATGCATTCAAGGATTGGTTTTCTCCACAACGTTTTCTGGGACTGCTGCTCTGTCCAATATGTGCGCAGAGATTGTTATCCTCCACAACACACACAGCATCTGCTGTTCTCCTCAATACATATAGCGACGTCTAATCTGCTTAATAGGCATAGCAAGTGCTATTATCAATAATCTACACAGGCACTGCTGTTTTGTTTCATTTGTACAGACTGCTGTTCCATTTAATATAAATAATGACTGCTGTTCTCCATAATATACACATGAACTGCTGTTATGTGTAATATAGGAGAAAGTGAGGACTACAGATGCTGGAGATCAGAGCTGAAAAATATGTTCCTGGAAAAGCACAGCAGGTCAGGCACCATCCAAGGAGCAGGAGAATTGACATAAGCCCTTCTTCAGGAATGAGGAAGGTGTGCCAAGCAGGCTAAGATAAAAGGTAGGGAGGGGGGACATGGAGGAGGGGCATTGGGAATGCGATAGGTGGAAGGAGGTTAAGGTGAGGGCGATAGGCTAGAGAGGGGGTGGGGCGGAGAGGTCGGGAAGAAGATTGCAGGTCAAGAAGGTGGTGCTGAGTCCTAGGGTTGGGACTGAGATAAGGTTGGGGGGAGGGGAAATGAGGAAGCTGGAGAAATCTACATTCATCCCTTTTGGTTGGAGGGTTCCTAAGTTCGGTGGGGCAGGAGCAGGCTGAGACAAATGGGTCAGCCGGGGCAGTCAGGTTTGTGGATTTTGGGCAGGAGGTAGAAACGGTTGGTGCAGGGTTGTGAGACTATGAAGTTGGAGGCAGTGGATGGGAGATCCCCTAAGAACCCTCCAACTACAAGGGATGAATGCAGACTTCTCCAGCTTCCTCATTTCCCCTCCCCCACCTTATCTCAGTCCCAAGCCTCGGACTCAGCACCGCCTTCTTGACCTGCAATCTTCTTCCCGACCTCTCCGCCCCCACACCCTCCCCGGCCTATCACTCTCACCTTAACTTCCTTCCACCTACCGCATTCCCAATGCCCCTTCCCCAAGTCCCTCCTCCCTACCTTTTATCTTAGCCTGCTTGGCACATCTTCCTCATTCCTGAAGAAGGGCTTATGCCCGAAATGTCGATTCTCCTGCTCTGTGTAATATAGTCAGGACCTACTGTTCTTTATACTATAGACCAGCACTGTTGTTCTCCAAACAATGCACAGACACTGCTGTCCTCCATACTATACACAGGGAGTCCTGTTTCCTACAATATACATGATGACTGCTTTTTTTTTCCAATATACAGAAGGACGGGACAATTTTCTGGCTGTATCAGGCTGCTCGTTTTTTGAGCTATTTTAGATGTTGCAGGTGATTTCTTTGAATTCCAGGAGCAGCAATGACTATTTTATAAGCTGTTGCATTGTTTTGGAACTTTGGAGAAGAAAAAAGTCAAAACAACGGCACTTTTAAATGGGAAAGGCAGCACATGGTCAGGTCAATGCGAGAGAGAGAGAGACAGCAGTGAACCTGCACAGTTACTGCCTTTGCTGTTTGAATTCATGTATCGCTGGACATTGGAGTGCATCTGGGAAAGTTAGCAAACAGTGAAATTCACAACTAATCTTGGAGGAATCTGTTTGGGAGAGGTCACAGCACAGAAACAGAAGTGAACATTTAAGTGTGGCCTTACAGTAAGTCTACAGTAGTGAGCAGAATGGGTTCTTTCTTGACTATACATTTTAGTGAGATATGTCTCTTGATTAAATTTAAAAATATAATCCATAAGTATTAAGTTAGCTTGGGAGCAGTGTTTCGTAGAGAATAAGACAGTGCTATTTTCTGGCTCTGCAGATTGGAAGAAGCAAAAATAATCTTTCAGTAGAGTGATATGCTCTTCTTGTCAGATGTTTAGGGAGGTTTACATGTTACTGAGCATTTATCTTCAATAAATGCTGGTGGTTGTGAATCCTATCAAATCGAATGGATCAGTTGAAGTGACAGAGGCAATGAGGAATTTACAAGAGCAAGGGGGTGTGATGGATGGCAGTTATTGGAAGGGAGAAAAATCGCAGATATAGTCACATAGATGGGTTAACTCCAGGAAAAGTAAGAGAAGTAGGCAGGTTGTACAGGAGTCTTCTGTAGCTATCCCCCTTTCAAACAAGTATGCTGCTTTGGAAAATGTAGGGCGGGGGGGGGGGATGGATTCTCAGGGGAATGTAGCATGAACAGCCAAGTTTTTTGTATCGAGACTGGCTCTAATGCAATAAGGGTTTCATTGGGTTTTAAGAGATCTTTTGTGTTAGGGGACTCTCTAGTCGGAGGCATTTCTGTGGCCAGCAGTGAAAAATCAGAATGGTGTGTTGCCTCCCTGGTGCCAGAATCAAGGATGTCTCAAGATAGGGTGCATAATGTTCTCAAGGGGGAAAGAGGGGCCAGCAAGAGGTCATTATACACATTGGAACCAATGACATAAGAAGAAAAAAGGATGAGATTCTGAAGGAAGATTAGAGAGAGTTAGGCAGGAAGGAGGTCCTCGAGAGTAGTAATATCCGGATTACTTCTGGTGCTACGAGCTAGTGAGGGCAGGAATGGGAGGATACAGCTGATGAATACAGCTGGGGAGCTGGGGAGATAGTGAAGAAAGAGATCAATCTCAGACTGGTACACTTGAGAAAAAAAGTGATTCTAACATTCAGGACAGGCAGGGACAAAGCAGAGAACAAGGTAGGACTAATAAATCAAACTGCATTTATTTCAATGCAAGAGGCCTAACAGGGAAGGCAGATGAACTCAGGGCCTGGTTCGGAACATATCATAGCAATTACAGAAACATGGCTCAGGGATGGGCAGGACTGGCAGCTTAATGTTCCAGGATACAAATGCTACAGGAAGGACAGAAAGGGAGGCAAGGGGGAGGGGGTGTGGCGTATTTGACAAGGGATAACATTACAGCTGTGCTGAGGGAGGATATTCCCGGAAATACATCCAGGGAAGTTATTTGGGTGGAACTGAGAAATAAGAAAGGGATGGTCACCTTATTGGGATTGTATTATAGACCCGCTCATAGTCAGCGGGAAATTAAGAAACAAATTTGTAAGGAGATCTCAGTTATCTGAAAGAATAATAGGTTGGTTATGGTAGGTGATTTTAACTTGCCAAACACAGACTGGGATTGCCATAGTTTTAAAGGTTTTGATGGAGAGGAATTTGTTAAGGGCAAAAAGGGGATATGGGATAGCTTTGGCAAATAGAGTTAAGGAGAATCCAAAGGGTTTTTACAAATATATTAAGGACAAAAGGGTAATTAAGTAGAGAATAGAGCCCCTCAAATATCAGCAAGGTCCTAGGGAGTGTTGCTGAACAAAAAGAGACCTTGGAGTGCAGGTTCATAGCTCCCTGAAAGTAGAGTCGCAGGTAGATAGGATTGTGAAGAAGGCGTTTGGTATGGTTTCCTTTATTGGTCAGAGTATTGAGTACAGGAGTTGGGAGGTCATGTTGCAGCTGTACAGGACATTGGTTAGGCCACTGTTGGAATATTGTGTGCAATTCTGGTCTCCTTCCTATCAAAAAGATGTCGTGAAACTTGAAAGGGTCCAGAAAAAATTTACAAGGATGTTGCTATGGTTGGAGGATTTGAGCTATAGGGAGAGGCTGAACACACTGGGGCTGTTTTCCCTGGAGCGTCGGAGGCTGAGCGGTGACCTTATAGAGGTTTACACAATTATGAGGGGCATGGATAGGATAAATAGACAAAGTTCTTTCCCTGGGGTGGGGGAGTCCAGAACTAGAGGACATAGGTTTAGGGTGAGAGGGGAAAAAGATATAAAAGAGACCTAAGGGGCAACATTTTCATGCAGAGGGTGGTACATGTGTGGAATGAGCTGCCAGAGAAAGTGGTGATTAGATTCCCTACAGTGTGGAAACAGGCCCTTCAGCCCAACAAGTTCACACTGTCCCTCCAAAGAATAACCCACCCAGACCCATTTCCCTCTGACTAATGCACCTAACACCATGGGCAATTAAGCATGGCTAATTCAACAGACCTGCACATTCTTGGACTGTGGGAGGAAACCGGAGCACCCGGAGAAAACCCATGCAGATACGGGGAGAATGTGCAAACTGCACACAGATAGTCGCCCGATTAAAAGGCATCTGGATGGGTATATGAATAGGAAGGATTTGGAGGGATATGGGCTGGGTGGTGGCATGTGGAACGAGATTGGGTTGGGCCTAAGGGTCTGTTTCCATGCTGTAGATCTCTATCTTCCAATGACTGCGGTTCTTTGTAATACATACAGGAAGTGATATCCTCTGCAAGAGACACAGGAACCGGTGTTCTCTGTAATATGCACAGAAGCTGCTATTCTGTACGACATTGTATATAAATGCGAAGAGAACTTGTCAAAGAGATTACTGTTCTGTTTCCATATACACGCAAACTACATTTCACTTTAATTGGGTCTGTAATTAGATTAGATTACTTACAGTATGGAAACAGGCCCTTCGGCCCAACAAGTCCACACCGCCCCACCGAAGCGTAACCCACCCATACCCCTACATCTACATCTACATCTACCCCTTACCTAACACTACGGGCAATTTAGCATGGCCAATTCACTTGACCTGCACATCTTTGGACTGTGGGAGGAAACCGGAGCACCCGGAGGAAACCCACGCAGACACGGGGAGAACGTGCAAACTCCACACAGTCAGTCGCCTGAGGCGGGAATTGAACCCGGGTCTCTGGCGCTGTGAGGCAGCAGTGCTAACCACTGTGCCACCGTGCCGCCCACCGTGCCATCCCTTGTAGTTGGAGGGTTCTTAGGGGATCTCCCATCCACTGCCTCCAGAGAACACAAGTGCACAGAGATTGCTGTTCAGTACAATATAAACAGACGGTGTGTTTCTTTGTAATAAAAACAAAGATTGCTGTTCTGTTTCAGGAGACTGCTATTCTCTGCAATATATGCAGGGAATGGTGTTCTCTAAAATATATGGATGCGAGTATAAGAGGTACAGTTAGTAAGTTTGCAGATGACACCAAAATTGGAGGTGTAGTGGACAGCGAAGAGGGTTACCTCAGATTACAACAGGATCTGGACCAGATGGGCCAATGGGCTGAGAAGTGGCAGATGGAGTTTAATTCAGATAAATGAGAGGTGCTGCATTTTGGGAAAGCAAATCTTAGCAGGACTTACCATTAAGTGTATAAGGTCCTAGGGAGTGTTGCTAAACAAAGAGACCTTGGAGTGCAGGTTCATAGCTCCTTGAAAGTGAAGTCACAGGTAGATAGGATAGTGAAGAAGGTATTTGGTATGCTTTTCTTTATTGGTCAGAGTATTGAGTACAGGAGTTGGGAGGTCATGTTGCGGCTGGACAGGACATTGGTTAGGCCACTGTTGAAATATTGCGTGCAATTCTGGTCTCCTTCCTATCGGAAAGGTGTTGTGAAACTTGAAAGGGTTCAGAAAAGATTTACAAGGATGTTGCTGGGTTGGAGGATTTGACCTAAAGGGAGAGGCTGAACAGGCTGGGGCTGTTTTCCCTGGAGCGTCGGAGGCTGAGGGGTGACCTTAGAGGTTTACAAAATTATGAGGGGCATGGATAGGATAAACAGACAAAGTCTTTTCCCTGGGATCGGGGAGTCCAGAACTAGAAGGCATAGGTATAGGATGAGAGGGGAAAGATATAAAAGAGACCTAAGGGGCAAGTTTTTCACGCAGAGGGTGATACGTGTATGGAATGAGCTGCCAGATGATGTGGTAGAGGCTGGTACAATTGCAACATTTAAGAGGCATTTGGATGGGTATACGAATAGGAAGGGTTTGGAGGGATATGGGCCGGGTGCTGGCAGGTGGGACTAGATTGGGTTGGGATATCTGGTCAGCGTGGAGTGGTCGGACCGAAGGGTCTGTTTACATGCTGTACATCTCTATATATCCTGTTATCCTCAAAAGACACAGGAACTTCTGTTCTCTGCAAGAGACACAGGAATTGCTCTTTTCTGTAATATGCACAGGGTTTACTGTTCTGTATAATAAACACATCAACTGTTATTCCAATTCATGTACACAGCCGCTGCTGTTTAACATAATATTGTTATCTGCAATATAGTCAGTGGCTGCTCTTCTCAACAACATCCCTAGGGATTGCTGTTCTCCTCACTATAAACAAGGACTGCAGTTTTTATTCACTATAACATGCACACGTACTGTTCTTCTCTTGCATGTACAAAGAGACTGCTGTTCTTTTTTTAATGTACACACAGGCTGCATTTCACTTTAATATTAACCGAGACAGTAGTTCTGTTTCAAATGCACACAGTGCTTTTCTGTACAATAGAAACAGGTGGTTCTCTGTAATAAAACGGAATTGCTGTTCTGTTTCAGACATAAAGACTGAACATAAAGATTCAACACAATGTAACTGGGAAATGCCGTTCTCTGCAAAAGACACAATAATTGCTTTTCTCTATAATACACAAAGGGTCTGCTGTACTCTATAATAAACATAGATTAGATTAGATTACTTTTAGATTAGATTACTTTTACAGTGTGGAAACAGGCCCTTCGGCCCAACAAGTCCACACCGCCCCGCCGAAGCGTAACCAACCCATACCCCTACGTCTACACCTTACCTAACACTACGGGCAATTTAGCATGGCCAATTCACCTGACATGCACATTTTTGGACTGTGGGAGGAAACCGGAGCACCCGGAGGAAACCCACGCAGACACGGGGAGAACGTGCAAACTCCACACAGTCAGTCGCCTGAGGCGGGAATTGAACCCGGGTCTCCGGCGCTGTGAGGCAGCAGTGCTAACCACTGCAAGCTCTTCTGATTCCTGCACACAACTGCTCTTCATTATGTTTAAAAGAGGGACTACTGTCCTCTATAATATGCATAGGGACGGCTGCTCTATGTAATGTAATCAGGGACTGGTCTACTCTACAACATTACCTGGGACTATTGTTTTCTATCATTTCCACAGTGACAGCTGTTCTCAAAAATATGCACAGGATCTGCTGTTCTCCTCAATATACACAGGAACTGGTATTATCTATAATCAATGCGTGGACTGCTTTTCTGTTTAATATACACAGAGACTGCTGTTTTCTTTCATTAAAACAGTAACTGTTTAACACTATAATGTAGACATGGACTGCTTTTCCCTATACGATCGTTAGGGACAGCTGTTCTGTATACTAAAGGAAGGGAACACTGTTCTCCATACCATACAAATAGCAGGGACTGCTGTTCTCCATACTGTACACAGAGACTGCTGCTTTCTATACTTCTGACAGGGTCTGCTGTTCTCTATACGAAAGACAGGGACTATTGTTCCCTGTATAAAAGACAGGGACTGCTGTTTTCTATAACATTCTTAGAGCCTGCTGCTCTCTACAATACATGCAGAAACAATATACACCTAAATTCTTATTGTGCAATATTTACAGGAACTTTGTGAGAAAGACAGACTTGTGTTCTCTGTAATATGGATAGGGACATCTGTTATCTGTAATATAGTCAGTGACTGCTTTATTGTAGAACATCCCCAGGGATTGCTATCAGCTCCAGTATACACAGGGACAGTTTACTCAGTATACAGGAGCATGGATCTCTGTAATATACTGTAAACAGCAACTGCTGTTCTCTGCAAGAAACACAAACAGTTACTCTCTATAACATACACAGGGACTTGTTCTCTCTCATATACAAATAAGGCCTGCTGTTCTGACTTTCATATACACAGACTGCACTTCACTCTATTAACAGGCACTGCAGCTCTGTTTCATTTGCAGAGACTGCTGTTCAGCACAATATAAACAGTTCAGTTCTCTGCATTATCAGGCAATGCAGACCTGTGTAATAAAGAACAGCGATTACAGTGGTGTTTTGTATGTACATAGACTGCTGTTCCCTACACTATAAACAGTGACAGCTATTCTGCATGGGCGTTGTGTTCTCGGTAATAAAGAAAGGAACTACTGTTCTACATAATATACATAGGGACCGCTTTTCACAATAATATTCTCAGGGGCTGCTGTTCTTCTCAATATACATAAGGATTACTGTTTTCTGTTAAATCGGGAAAGTAAGACAATCTGAAATGAGGAATTTACAGGGCTAAAAGGGGTCACAAACTTTAGCAAACAGGGTTAACGAAAATCCCAAAGCCTTTTATTCGTATGTAAGGAGCAAGAGGGTAACTAGGGAATAGGTTGGCCCACTCAAGGACAAAGGAGGAAAGTTATGCATGGAGTCAGAGAAAATGGGTGAGATTCTTAATGAGTGCTTTGAGTATTTACCAAGGAGAGGGACATGACGGATGTAGAGGTTAGGGATAGTTATTTGATTACTCTAGGTCAAGTTGGTATAAGGAGGGAGGAAGTGTTGGGTAAAAGGCATTAAGATGGATAAGTCCCCAGGTCCGGATGGGATCTATTCCAGGTTACTGAGGGAAGAAATAGCTGGGGCTTAACAGATATCTTTGAATGCGGGTGAGGTCCCGGAGGACTGGAGAACTGCTAATGTTGTCTCCTTGTTTAAAAAAGGGTAGCAGGGATAATCCAGGTAATTATAGACTGGTGAGCCTGACATCAGGGGTAGGGAGCTGCTGGACAAGTTACCGAGGGATAGGATCTATACTAAGTTGGAAGAAAATGGGCTATCAGTAATAGACAATGTGATTTTGTGCAGGGAAAGTCACGTCTTATCAAATTAATAGAATTCTTTGAGGAAGTGACAAAGTTGATTGATGAGGGAAGGGTTGTTAAGTCATTTACATGGACTTCAGTAAAGCGTTTGAAAAGTTCACCTAATGGAAAATGTGAAGTCGCATGGGGTCCAGGGTGTACTAGCTAGATGGATAGAGAACTGGCTGGGCAGCAGGAGACAGTAGTAGTGGAAGAGAGTTTCTCAAAATGGAGAACTGTGACCAGTGGTGTTCCACAGGGATCCGTGTTGGGACCACTGTTGTTTGTGATGTACGTAAATGATCTGGAGGAAGGTATAGGTGGTCTGATTAGCAAATTTGGAGGTGACACTAAAATTGGCGGAGCAGCAGATAGTGAAGGGGACTATCAGAGAATACAGCAGAACATAGACAGATTGGATAGTTGGGCAGAGAAATGGCAAATTGAGTTCTATCCAGGTAAACGTGTGATGATGCATTTTGGAAGATCCAATGCTAGAGCAAACTATATGGCAAATGGAAAAGCCCTGGGAAAATTGATGTACAGAGAGATCTGGGTGTTCAGATTCACTGTACCCTGAAGGTGGCAACACAGGTCAATAGAGTGGTCAAGAAGGTATACGGCATGCTTTCCTTCATCAGACAGGGTATTGAGTACAAGAGTTGAAAGGTCATATGACAGTTCTATAGGACGTTCATTCTGCCACAATTGGAATACTGCATAAAGTTTTGGTCACCACATTACCAAAAGGATGTATATTCTTTGGAGAGGGTGCAGAGGAGGTTCACCAGAATGTTGCCCAGTATGGAGGACACTAGCTATGAAGAGAGGTTGAGTAGATTAGGATTATTTTCATTAGAAAGACAGAGGTTGGGGGTGGAACGTGATTGAGGTCTACAAAATTATGAAAGGGTGGATAGCAAGAAACCTTTTTCCCCCAAAGTGGGGGAGTCAATTACTAGGGGACAGGAGTTTAAGGTGAGAGGGGAAAAGTTTAAGGGAGATGTGCATGAAAAGTTATTTACGCAGACAGTGGTGGATGTCTGAAACATGTTGCAAGTCAAGGTGGTAGAGGTGGGCACTATAGTGTTATTTAGGATGTATCTAAACAGGTAGATGAATGGGCAGGGAGCGAAGGGATACAGATCCTTGGAAAACCAGCAACAGGTTTAGATATAGGATCTGGATCAGCACAGGCTTGGTGGGTAGAAGGGCCTGTACCTGTGCGACACTTTTCTTTGTTCTATATACACAGGGGCTTTTTCCTGTAATCTGGAGAATAACTGCTACTGTCTACAATGTACACATGGACTGCTGTCATCCTTAATAAACACAGACTGTGCTGTTTGCCAAGCTGGGAATTTGTGTTGCAGACCTTTCGCTCCCTGTCTAGGTGACATCCTCAGTGCTTGGGAGCCTCCTGTGAAACACAGACTGCAGTTCTCTTGCAGAAAGAAGAGGACTGCTGTTCTGTTTCATATACATAAAGGCTGCACTACATTTCAATATTAACAGGGACTGTAGCTCTGTTTCATATGCACAGAGATTGCTGTTCAGTATAAAATGAATGGGCACGGTCACTCTCTAATGTAAACAGGGAATGCAGTCCTCTGTCATAAAACACATTGCTGTTCTGTTTCGCATGCAGAGACTACTCTTCCCTATAGTATAAAGTAGAACATGACATATGCAGAGCATGTTGTTCCCTAGTAATATCAAACGGAACTGCTGTCGTCTGCAATATGTTACAAATCACATAAGACCAGGTTATAGTCCAACAGGTTTATTTGGAAGCACTACCTTTCAGAGTACTGCTCCTTCATCAGGTAGTATGCACAAGGACTGCTGTTGTCTATAATATACAAATGGACTGCTGTTCTCACCAATATACAGGAGGGCCGTCTTTCTCTTTAAAACAGAAAAGTACTGGCATTCATGGTAATATTCCCAGGTACTTCTGTTCTCTGCACCACTCCCAGGGACTGCTGGTTTACAATACATAAAGTGATAGCTGTTCTGCACCATATGCATAGGGACTACTGTTCTCTGTTATATAGACAGGGGCTTCTTTTCTCTCTAATCTGGACAGTAATTAGTACTTTCTATAATATAAACTGGAACAGCTCTTCTCATCGGAGTATGTACAATGACATTGTTATGGTCCTATTGAGAGAAGATGGAGAAAGATGAATACCCAGAGCTCAGGCAAGGAAATACCCGAGAAACAGTTTGGGCCAGTGGGCAACAGATTAGGACAGAAGCAGCTGATTGGATTGTCTTAATCTTAGTGACAAAGAATTTCCACCAGCTCCTCGCATTTACTGGGAGAACATTTCAAATTAGATCTAACAAGAACCTAGTTTAAAAAAAACACTGATTTTACATCATCCAGTGTGCTAACACCAACACATTGACTGGAGCTGGTGTCAATAACCTCCAGCCTATATTGTTGAACCATTGGTGAAATAAACAGCAAAAATAGAAGTGCGACAGTTACTGGTGAACTCGCTGGTGTTTCAGCAGGGTAGATGAAGTCTTGAATGCTTTCTCACACTGGGAGCAGGTGAATGGCCTCTCCCCAGTATGAACTCGCTGGTGTGCTAGCACAGCAGACAACTGAACGAATCTCTTCCCACATTCAGGGCAGCTAAATGGTCTCTCCCCAGTGTGAACTCGCTGGTGTGACCTCAGGGTGGATGACTGAGTGAACGCCTTCCCACAAATAGAGCAGATGAATGGCTTCTCCCCAGTGTGAATGCGCTGGTGTGTCAGCATTGCAGATGACTGAGTGAACCCCTTCCCACACTCAGGGCAGCTGAACGGTCTCTCCCCAGTGTGCACTCGCTGGTGCACAGTGAGTTGCTCAGACTGTTTGAACGCAGAGCCACAGTAAGTGCACCGGTATGGTTTCTCCTCAGTGTGAATACGTTGATGGCGCACCAGGTCCCCAGAATATTTAAAGCACTTCCCACACTCCGGACAGTGAAAAGGTCTCTCCTCAGTGTGAACTCGCTGATGTTTCTGCAGGTCGGCAAACTGAGTGAAACCCTTCCCACATGTTGAGCAGATGAATGGTCTCTCCCCTGTGTGAATCCGTTGGTGCTGTTGCAGCCCTGATAAGCGTGTAAAGCCTTTTCCACACTCGGGACAGGAGAATGGTCTTTCCCCTGTGTGAATTCGCTGGTGTCTCAGCAGATCAGCTGAATGAATGAATCCTTTCCCACACTTGGGGCAGGTGAATGGCCTCTCTCCAGAGTGAACTCGCTGATGTCTCAGCAGGTTGGATGAGCGAACAAATCCTTTCCCACACTCAGGGCAAGAGAATGGCCTCTCCCCTGTGTGCCTGCGCCAATGAGTTTCCAGCTCAGAGGGGGATCTGAATCCCTCCTCACAGTCACCACATTTCCATGGTTTATCTCCACTGTGAACAGTGCTGTTTCTTTCCATATTAAACATCCAATGAAATGGATGTCACAATAAATTATGTCTGTCCTTGATGCGATGTATTCTTTTAGCTTTGTGATTGCAAATCATCTCCTTCGAATACCCTGTAAAAATGATTGAAAACAGGACAAAATGGAGTGAGAGAGAACCGACAAAAAACAAAGGCAGATTGTGAAGTACAGCTGAACGAATCTGGACATTGGTGCCGCCAACAGAAGGAAAAAGTGATATAAAAGCTGTGGGATTGTTATACAATCCAAACTGAGTTACTGATGTCCATAAGAGCAGAACTTGGGCCATTCAGCCCACTGAGACTGCTCTGCCAATCATTGCTGATTGGGGTTGAGAAACCTTTCTCCCACTTTCTCCCCATAACCCTTGACACTGAAGAACCTAACCATCTCAGTCTTAAATGTACTCAATGACTTGGCCTCTGCAGTCTTCTGTAGCAAGGAACTCCATTAGATTCACCACACTCTAGCTGAAGAAGTTTCTCCTTATCTCTCCTGGTCTTTCCTTTACTCCAAGGCTGTGCACTCAGGCCACAGTCTCTCCTACCATTGGAAGCACCTTCCCAACATCTACTCTGTCCAGGCCATTCAGTCTTCTGCATGTTTCAATTAGATTCCCCCTCATCATTCTAAACTCCATTGAGTATAGATCCAGAGTCGTCAAATGTTCCTCCTATATTAAGCTTTTCATTCCTGGGACCATTCCAGTCAACCTTCTCTGAACACACTTCAGGGCTAGTACATACTTAGAGATATGGGGCCCAAAATTGCACACAATACTCAGAATGTGGTATGACCAGAGCCTTATACAGCCTCAGAAATACATCCCTGCTTTTAAATTCAAGTCCTCTTAAAATAAATGCCATCACTGCATTTTCCTTTCTAACTACTGACTCAACCTGCAGGTTTACCTTGAGTGTGTCCTGGACTAGAACCCCCAAGACTCTTTGTACTTCAGACTTCTGAATTTGCTCCCATTTAGAAAATAGTCCATGCCTCTATTCTTCCTCACACTTTCCCACATTGTACTCCATCTACCACTTCTATGTCCACTCTCCTAACCTGTCCAAATTGTTCTGCAGTCTCCCCGCTTCTTCAACGATAGCCTTTACCTATCTTTGTATCATCTGCAAACTTTGCCAGAATGCCCTCAGTTCCTTCATCTGGATTGTTAACGTATAATGTGAAAAGTTGTGGTCCCAATAAAGCCTTGCGGAACACCACTTGTCACTGGCTGCTATCCTGAGAAGGATCCTTTAATCCCCACTCTCTGCTTTCTGCCAGACAGCCAAACGTCTATCCATTCTAACCTCTTGCCTCTAATACCAAAGGCCTTTATCTTACTCAGCAGACTCCTGTGCGGCAGCTTGCCAAAGGTTGTCTTGAAGTCCAGGTAGATAACATCCAGTGGCTCTGCTTGGTCCATCAGGGAAGGGAAGTTGCCACCAATTTGTCCAGTAGCAGGGTCCACCCGCTCCAGGGGGAGGGATGTCAGGAGAGAGCGCATGCAAAAGAGAGCGCGCGACAGAGCAAGGAGTGAAAGACAGAGAGACAAAGAGGTAGAGGTAGAGACAGAGATACTGGTATTGAAGCTATACTGTTGGTTACGATTCGAACGGACTTTATCAGCTCTGTGTAATAATCCATTATACCTTACCTAACAACACAGTATGATGAAGGTGTATGATGCACCTTCATCATACACTTTGCAGCTGTTCAGGAAGGTTAAAATGTCATGTATACTAGAAAGTTCCTCTCATCAGTAACATTCAAATCCAAGAATAATGTGTGTACACAACAAAGACAAGGACAAGTTTCAAGGACAAGTATTGCTGAAGAAGGTATACCCTGTTACTTTTTATGGACAATGTCCATTTAGCAACTGGAATTCCCCTGGAATCTTGCTCCCTTCAACAGTTTCACATTGGAAATTGCAGGGCCAAACTAGATCCTGATGTATTTGGGGCTAACCTCAGCAGCTTTTCCTCCATCTCCTTTCCAGCTGGAGCAAAGGCTTCAAAAGCATGAACACCTACAACGAAACATAAATTGCCAGTCTACAAGGAGATGGCTGGGAGTAGGGATGATCAGCCTTGCACATGTAGAAAACCAGCACAGGTATGGCGGGTTAACTGAGCAACTGCAGCACAGGAGGCAGCCAACAGCACTCTGAGTCAATGAGAAAAGGCTGACAATGCGTCCAATGAGCAAACTCTGTAACCAACACCCACCCAGATATAAACTTCTTCCTTTTAATTGCTCTATCTGGGTTTACAAACTGTGTCCTGGGAGCACCTATAATACAAGAATAAAGAAACACTGCAGCTTCTAGAAATCTGCAAGGAGAAAATCTTGAAAATATTCAGGTCAGGCAATGGAGACAGAAATAGCTGTAATAATTCATAGTGTGTACACTACATTACAATAATATTAAACAGTGCAGAAGCTGATGGTCAGTAAAAGAAGTTGTAGGAAAGTGAAGTATACCATGTGACAAAAAAAGAACGTTCCTGATTTTTAAAGAATCCTGTGGGAAGGTCAGGTAAAGCTGGTAAATCAGCAGGGATAAGCAGCTGTGGAAATCTTAACAATTAAAACAAAACGTTGGTAAGATAGCACCATTGTTGGAGACCGATGAGGTTAGACAATGTCAGAGCGGTGATCAGAGGTGAAAAAGAGCAATGGATGGACAGAGCCTGAGAGACTTATAGCACGGAAACAGGCCATTGGGTCCAACTGGCCTATGCCGACCAGATATCCTAACAATCTGCCTTCTCATGGCCCAGCACACCGCTATTCAACCCAGACCATCAAGCCAGGGGATCAAACCTCATTCGATGGGGAGGGCTTGCCAGGAGCAACTCCAGGCATACCTAAAAATGAGGTGTCAACTTGGTGAAGCTAACAACAGGACTATCTGCCAAACAATATGAGCAGCAAGTAATAAACTAAGCTAAATGATCCCATAATCAACAGATCAGATCTAAGCTTTGCAGTCCTGGCACCTCCAGCTATGAATGTTGGTGAATAACCGACTGGAGAGGAGACTCCGAAAATATCCCCATCCTCAATGATGGAACAGTCCAACACATCAGTTCAAAAAGATAAGGCTGACATAATTGCAACAATCTTCAGCCAAAGGGTCAAGTGGATGATCCATTTCAAGCATCCTCCATGCTTTCACAACATCACAGATGCTAGTATTCAGGCAATTTGATTCACTCCACGGGATATCATGAAATAGTTGGAGTCACTGGATTCTGCAATAGTTATGGACAACATTCCAGCAAGAGTACTGAAGAATTGTATTCCAGAATGTGACACTCCCCCAGTGAACTGTTCCAGTAAAGTCACAACAGTGGCATTTACTCAATGTGAAAAATTGTTCGGGCATAGCCTCTACAGAAAAAGCATGTCAAATCCATCCCAGCCAATTACTATTCCATTAGTCTACTCTTTATCATCAGTAAAGTGATGCAAGATGTCATCAACAGACTATCAAGCAGCACCTGCTCAGCGATGCCCAATTTGGATTCCAAAGGGCCACTCCTGACTTCATTGCAGCCGTAGACCAAAACAACAGAGTTCCAGAGGTGAGTGAAGAGTTATGTAAAGGCTACAATGGAACATGTGAGGCATCAAGGAACACTTGTAAAACTGGACTCAATGGAAATCAGGGGAGCAAACTCTCCGCTGGTTGGAGTCATACCTGGCACATAAAAATGTGGTTGTCCCCATTGAAGGTCAGTCATCTCAGCTCCAGGACATTTCTATAGGAATTTCTTAGGGTAGTGTCCTAGGCCCAACCATCTTCAGCTAATTGATCCATCATTCAGTTAGTAGTAGGGATGATTCAGCACCATTGGTGTCTCCTCAGAAACTGAAGTCCATGTTCAAATGCAACATAATGGGAACAACATCCAGGCTTAGGCTGACAAGTTGCAAGTAACATTCGCATTACACAAATGCCTGGCAATGCCCATTTCCAAGATGGGACAATCTAACCACTGCACCTTGACATTCCATGTTATTACCATCAATGGGAATATCACTGACCACAACTTAACTAGATCTGTCACATAAATACAATTGCTACAAAATAAGGTCAGAGGCCAGGAATACTGCAGAGAGTAACTCACCTCCTGACTCCCCAAACATGCCTGGATGGGGGAAGCTCCACTAACATTCAAGAAGCTTGGCACCAGCCAGGTCAAAGCAACTCCGCTGACTGGCACCACATCCACAAGCAGCCAGTCCCTCCACCATAGACACTCCGTGACAACAGTGTCTAGCATCTACAAGATGCATTGCAGAAATTCATTAAATGTCCTCAGACAGCACCATCCAAACCTATGACCACCTCCATCAACACGGAAAAGGGCAGCAGAGACATGGAAACATAACCACCTAAAAGTTCCCTTTGAAACACTCATCATCCTTACATTGAAATAGATTATCTACTACTTTTCATCATTTATCTAAATGATTTCGATGCGAGCATAAGAGGTACAGTTAGTAAGTTTGCAGATGACACCAAAGTTGGAGGTGTAGTGGACAGCAAAGAGGGTTACCTCAGATTACAACAGGATCTTGACCAGATGGGCCAATGGGCTGAGAAGTGGCAGATGGAGTTTAATTCAGATAAATGCATTTTGGGAAAGCAAATCTTAGCAGGACTTATACACTTAATGGTAAGGTCCTAGGGAGTGTGGCTGAACAAAGAGACCTTGGAGTGCAGATTCATAGCTCCTTGAAAGTGGAGTCACAGATAGATAGGATAGTTAAGGCGGCGTTTGGTATGCTTTCCTTTATTGGTCAGAGTATTGAGTACAGGAGTTGGGATGTCACGTTGCAGCTGTAGAGGACATTGGTTAGGCCACTGTTGGAATATTGCATGCAATTCTGGTCTCCTTCCTATTGGAAGGATGTTGTGAAACTTGAAAGGGTTCAGAGAAGATTCCCAAGGATGTTGTCAGGGTTGGAGGTTTTGAGCTATAGGGAGAGGTTGAATAGGCATAGGCTGTTTTCCCCGGAGTGTCGGAATCTGAAGGGTGACCTTATAGAAGTTTACAAAATTGTGCGGGGCATGGACAGGATAATTAGACCAGGTGAGTTCAGAACTAGAGGGCATAGATTTAGGGGCAAGATATAAGAGAATCCTAAGGGGCAACGTTTTCACACAGAGGGTGGTATGTGTATGGAATGAGCTGCCAGAGAAAGTGGTGGAGGCTGGTACAATTGCAATATTTTGTAGGCATCTGGATGGGTATATGAATAGGAAGGGTTTGGAGAGATATGGGCCAGGTGCTGGCAGGTGGGACTAGATTGGGTTGGGATATCTGGTCGGCATGGAGGAGTTGGACCGACGGGTCTATTTCCGTGTGGTACATCTCTATGACTACGACTCTATTCACTGTTGCTTGGTCAAAATCCTGAAATTGCCTACCTAAGGGCATAGTGAATCTACCTAAAGCAGTTCAAGTAGACAACTCACTACCACTGTCTCAAGGGTAACTAGACACAGTCAATAAAATCTAAACAAAAACAGAAGTTGCTGGAAAAGCTCAGAGTTAACGTTTTGGGTTCAGTAACCCTTCCGCAGAACTCACATCCCAAGAAAAAATTATGTAGTTTATATACAGCAAGAGAAACAGACCCTAGTAACATAGATTTCCTAAAAATGATTCACACTGAAATCCAGTCACTGGAGTTACTTGTGAACTCAGTGGTGTCCCAGCAGTCTGGCTGACCGCATGAACACCTTCCCACACAGAGCAGTGAATGGATTCTCTCAAGTGTGAATTCGCTGATATGCGGTGAGTTGAGATGAAAGCAAGAACCTAGTCCGGCGGCAAGAACACCTATTTCCATCTCTGTGACATCACCCTAATCTCTGCACATCTGCTGCTAAAACTCTTGTCCATTCCTTTATTACTTCTAGATTTAACAATCCTAACAAACTCCCAGATGGCCTTCCACATTCAAACTCCCTGTAATCTCAAGAATATCTAAAACTTTGCAGACCAAGTGCTCACATATTCCAAGACTTGTTTTACCCCTCATCGCTTGTGCTCCCCAATCCACAACGGCTCCTATTTAAAAGCAACATTTTTAAAATCTCACCCTGACTTGGTCATCCCTATAGCACACAACTTTTGAGGCCTCAACAACTCATTTAGCTTCAGACTCCAACAATTCCTTGCTTCACCAATGGTGATGGTTTCTATTGCCAAGTTAATAGAGTCTGGAATTCTTACCATAAACCTGAGGTCTGCACTCCTCCTTTAAGATATTCCTGAAAACCTGCTCATTTCACGATGCTTTTGGTCACCCTAACTAATAGCTCCACCTGTGGCTTCTCGTCAAATGCTCCTCTACAATATTCCTGTTACATTAGAATCGTGTCAAATTCAGACATACATTGTAATTCTTCACTATTGCTTGGTGAATGATCTGCAAGTCATTACCTAATTGCATTGTGGAAGTACATTCACCAAAAAAAAAATCACATCGGTATAAGGAGGTTAATCATTACATTCTCCACAGATTCTAGGGCTTTGCCAATAATGGTTGGTATCTGTGAAAGGAGAAACAGAGTTCATGTTTGAGGGTATGCAAAATGAATTACAGGGAATGAAAATGGTGCAGAATTTGATGGTCAGAAATGTAAGGGAAATGGACTTCCATGCTGGAAAAAGAATGCCTGACTGTGAAAGAAATTGTATACAAATGAATCTGAAAAGACAACAGCAAGGATTGGACAGCAGTGGAAAACTCAGTTATAAAATAATAAAACAGCTAAAACGCATCCAATATTAGAGACTGAGGAAGTCAGATATTGACGAAGTGTTGAAGATGGAGCACTGGGGTAAATCAGAGCAAGGTTCAGTATTATGATCCCAATTGTACGAATACTGAACAAACGGATATATTTTGATTGATCAAAATCTTTTAAAAGTAGGGCTTCCCTACTTCGCCGGGAGGCTGCAACAGGTAAAATGGAGCGCTCACATGTTACAAGAATTTCGCCTCCACTAAATACCTGCCGTGTAACAGCAGAAACTACGCTGCCTGAAGCCAATTCTTTGCTTCAGTACTTCGCCAGCGTTAAATGCATCTCCCCGGAAATACAGGCTCTCTCCCAGTCGGGGCAACACGGAAGACTGCGCATGCCTCCCGCTGCACTTTGCCACCTAAAAATATGGCGGCCGCCAACACGTATCTGGCGGATCATTGCCCGCAGTAAAGATGGCGGCGGTTACCAGGGGGCTACAACAGCCGACGCCCGGAGCCGTTTTCACATTTGCTACAAACCTGGGACAGGGAAGTTAAAATTTGCTCCTTTTTCGACGTGCGTTTCTTAAACCTTTTATGCCGTACGATCACCATTTCCCTCCCGTTTTCTTTACCGTGTTCTACACCTTCCGTAAAGGCCAAGAGTGCAGACACAACAGCACAGAGCCTGCTGTTGAAGGTAATCACGTGGTTTGTACCAGTTTGACTCACTCCGATTGGTTGGAGGACAAGCCGCTTGCGCTCGGTCCAGCCACGCCCCTAACGTCCTATTGGGCCAGAGTTGACATCAATCACATGCGCTGGAACATGCGCAGTACTTTCTTCATTTTTCGTTTCCCAATTCAGAATGCGGGAGTATTGCTGAGTGTTCAGATCATGAGACTGTAATATATTGGAGTAAATTAGAGTAAAGTTAGTGCAGATGCTGGAATCTGTACTGAAAACAAAATACGCTGGAAATCGAAGGAGTCCAGGCAGCATCGGTAGACAGACAGTAACCTAAGGTTTTGAGTCCAGATGATTCTTCATCAGCTAACGGAGAGTGATATGTTTCTCAACTCCATTCTCCTGCCTTCTACCTGTAACCCAAGAACCTATCTATCTCTAACTTGGCATCCACCGCCTTTTGCAGCAGAGAGTTCCACAGATTCACCACCTTCAGCTGAAGAAATTTCCACATCTCAAGAAATGTGATTCTTTCACTCTGAGGCTGTGTCCTCGGGTTCTAGTCTGGAAATACTTTCTCCACCTCCACTCTGTCCAGGCCTCAGTATCCTATAGTTTCAATGAGGTTCTCAGTAATCCTTCTAAACTCTGTGAGAAACAAAGCCCACTCACTTCAATAATTTCAGTCCGAGACAAGATCTGAATCAGTAGTGCCATTTATTTTACACTTGCAAGTGGGTGTGATGTCACTTTCTCAAGGCAAGGGACATACACACACTAAATTCAATTCATACATAACATTTATATGATTTGATGTCTATTGTTTTACACTGCTCCCTCCCCTGCTTACATCGTCCACTTCCCTAAGACCGGCCCCCATTACCCCTGTTTGCCTCTTGCCTTATCCGGCCTTGTCTGTGATAAAATGCTTATTTCTGGTCTCACAAGGCTGTTTGACCTTACCCTGCTATAGGTCATTGTTAGGCCTATCCTTTCTTCATCATTATCTACCCCCTTCATCTGTGCCTTTCCCGAGGCCGTTCTGATCCCTATGACCCTTTTAATTAGGGTTTGTTCCTGTGTTTTTGTAAAAGTGGGAAGCACATGTTTATATCTACTGTTTGTACAGGCGTATCTAGCTTAACTTCATCCCCTCACAACATCTTATCTACTTGCCCATAATGTCTACCTTCTGACATACAGTTTTAGCTAATACAAGAACAATTATATATTTCCTCCACATCGTTTCCATTCTTGTTGACTCAGCTCTTGACTAAAACAATTACCCACTGGTGTGAGTTCACCTCCTTTGTAAAATGGAATTGCAGAAGTAACACTAATCCACCTATATCCCACAATTCCCCCTCTTTCTTTTAGTTACCATTTGTTATCTTCTGCAAATATTTTATTTTTAAGCATCGCTCCCGAAATTTGCAAGCATCATCCCGGAGATTTCATCCATCTTGGTCTCACTCATCTCCTCATTATTTAGTCGATAAAGTCCTTCAGCCTGATTCCCTTTTAGGGGCATCTGTTTCATTAAGGCTGTTTCAATCAGTCTTTGGGTGAGCCCTTGTATACAGGGTATGATCATTTTTATTAACTGTTACCCACCAAAAGAGAGCTGACACAAAGCCTGCTGCAATCTGGTTACGAGCCTTGAATTCATCAGGTACCCCCCCTAGGGACTCCTACCGAATCGAGATAAATCCTGTCATCGAAAGAAGTGTCTAACAGTAATCTCTTACCCCTTCCCTTTTTCCCTCCTATCTTTTCCTTCTCAAATGCCAGGGTAAATGGAATTGCCAATTGCACATATCCCTCTCCAATCCGGAGGTAGGGTGGGTCTCAATATTTTGCCTCCACAGTACCACCACAGATCCGCTCGGGGAACCTTTAGTGCTGAGTAGTTCCCTCCCTTCTCCATTTCGGTTACATTCTTAATCTCTGTACATAGTTTCAGCTCCCCCAAATCTTTCGACCGACTTGTACCTCGTCTACGCACACACGAGGTGTGATTTCCAACTGCGGCAGAAAACAGGGGGGGAACTTTACATCTTTCTTCTCCAAGGGAGGGAACATCTGAGATAGGGAGGTACAATTCCTATCATTCCACGCAGTCTCATCCTGATACAGGGCTATCATACATTTCATGCCCTTCCTGTCTCCCTTCCACCCGAGCGGAAAGGGAACCACCTGGGCCACTGGCCTACCGGAGGCACATGCATAGCAATTGCTCTTGTTCAGACTTTTCACAGTATACTTTACCCATTCAACCCAGGCATTTGCATCCCCGTACCCAGTTTCTATTTCAATTGTCTGTTTCAAGTCCTTTACCTCTATAAATTTTACTACTTTAGGATCATCGGGAGGGGTGAAAGATTGTATCTTATTACCCAGTAGTTCTACCCGTTTTCCCTGTCCTACACTAATTCGGAAACAACAGCCCAAGAAATCCTTCCCATTTGCTTTCATTTCTATCCCAAATGTTTCATTTCATTGTATCTCATAGGTGCCCCCACCCAGGATTGTTTCGTGCCATGTGGTTTTCCTTATTGTTAGGTATATTGGGTTACACTTTTTATCAGGGCAATCGCGAGCTGGTCGGAAGGGGGCCCGGTGTACTGTGACAAGACCGTTATACCAAGTACTGTCCCCAAGGCCATCCCCATAGGACTTAAGATGTATCTCAGAGCTGCGATACTGTCTCTGATTATCTACGTCCACACAATTTACTAAGCTACATACATCAGCGTCTATTACTTGTGGGTGATCAGATTCAGGAACCGTTAATAATACATATGAAAATGATATTTGATGAAATGCCAATACTAAGAGAACTAGCATCATAACTCTAAGCATTCCCAGTATTCTAAACATCATGCTGAAGCACAAAAAGACTTAATATACAATCTTACAGAAATATTCCCGCGCTCGCGTCGCCACTGTATAATCAGTTACTCAAAGTCTCTTTAGCCTGAGTTTCAGCGAATCTTGCGTTGATTCGGCTGTCCAGACTTCTTCCTCAACTGGAGGGTCCACTGGCCCTTTGATCCGAGTGTAGTGAGTCCAGCCTTTCTCCACTGTCCTTATCGCTGTTTCGGTAGTCAAAAGAGCCTGGTACGGCCCTTCCCAGTCCGGCTGTAATTTAGTCTCTGTCCATGATTTTACTAAGATCCAATCGCCTGGCCGGATGAAATGAACGGTGAATTCAAGGGGTGGAGTCTGTGCCAATAAACCCTGTTTCCTGAGGAAAAACAAAGAGGAGGACAAGCCCAGTATATACTTCTTTAAAAACAAATCTTTAGTTTCGGGACTTGGCAATTCTCCATTCGTTCCCAAGTAAGGTAATCCAAATAAGATGTCATAGGGGGATAGTCCCAAATCTTTCCTTGGGGCTGTTCATACTCACAAGAGAGCTATAGGTAAACATTTGGTCCAAGGGAGTCTGGTTTCTATTATCAATTTAGAGAGCTGTCGTTTGAGTGTTTGGTTCATTCTCTCAACCCTTCCCGATGATGGCGGGTGCCATTGAGTATGGAACTCCCAGGAAATTCCCAACCCTTTCATTACCCCCTGTAACACTTTAGAGGTAAAGTCAGTTCCTTGGTCGGAATCAATATGGTTCACGAGCCCATATAGGGGAATTATGTGCTCCAATATTGTTTTAGACACTCCACTCGCAGTGGCGGTAGCTAGGGGGTATGCCTCAACCCAACCAGATAAATGATCTACTATGACTAGCATATATTTTAGTCTCCCTACCCTGGGGAGTTCAGTATAATCTACTTGTATACTCTGGAAAGGTCTCAATCCTGGGTCTCTTCCTCCCGGGGTCTGTTTTCTCAAGACTTTCTTATTTACCTTTCTGCATATGATACATCCCTCACATATTTGTTTAGCAATTGTATATATTCCTTTACATCCATATTCCCTAAGAACCAAATCACATATTGCTTGTACTCCCCAATGGCTGCCTTGGTGTAGGACAGCCATAATGTCTCGCATCATCATTTTGTTCAACATTCTCCTTCCATCAGGTAACCTCCAATGCCCGCCTGCTGTTTTTACAGCCCCTAAATCTCTCAATTCCTTTTCTTCGCTTTCAGTAAATATAGGAGCTTCCCAAGGACCTGGAACAGTAGGTATTAGGGAATGAATCACCACTTCTTGTGGGTTCAGGGCTGCTTCCTTTGCCACTTCATCGGCTAATCTATTTCCCCTAACCTCTAGTTCATTTCCTTTCTGATGACCATTTACATGCACTACTGCTATTTCTCGGGGAAGTAATAGGGACTCCAAGACCCGTTTAATCAATTCTTCATGTACTAATTCCTTCCCCCACCTCTGGGTTAATACTCCCAAAACCACTCCCTTATCCACGGTAGCAAAGAGGTGGAAAGGTTTATCTAGGGAAGGTAAGGCTAACACGGGGGCATGGATCAAATCTCTTTTGAGTTTCTCAACTAGTTCTTTTTCCTCATCATCCCAACTTAGACATTTGGGTTCCCCCTCTAATAGTTTGAGATATAATTTCTTAGTCTTCAGTGCATAGGAATCAATCCACAATCTGCAATAACCCGTTAGACCTAAAAATTTGCGTAACTCCCTTTTAGTGCTGGGCAGTGGCATCCCCACTATTCCCTCTATCCGTTCCGGGCTTATCTTTCGCTTTCCCTCACTAACTAAATGTCCCAAGTATTTCACTTCTTGCTCCACATATTGTGGTTTGTTTTTAGATACCCTCAGTCCCTGCTGACCCAGGAAATTCAATAATTTGTTAGTGGCTTCTACTACTCTTTCTCTTCTTTTTCCTGTTACTAAGAGGTCGTCTACATACTGCAACAGGGTAGTCCCCTTCGGGCTACTAACTTTCTCCAATATTTGTTCTAACATCTGTCCAAATAAATTCGGGGATTCCGTAAACCCCTGGGGAAGCACAGTACACTGGTATTGCTGTTGCTGTCCTGTCTTAGGGTCTTCCCACTCAAAGGCAAACAAATTCCTACCTTCCTCTGCCAAGGGACAAGCCCAAAAGGCATCCTTTAAATCTATCACACTAAACCATTTGTGGTCATGAGGGATCTTACTTAATAACGTAGAGGGGTTTGGCACCCTGGGTGCCTGATCTGTACTATTCGATTTAATGTTCTCAAATCCTGCACCAATCGATAAGTTCCATCGGATTTCCGCACTGGTAGTATTGGGGTATTATAAGGAGACATACATGGCTCCAACAGTCCATCTCTAATCAGTCCTTCAATTACTGGCTGCAGTCCTCGTTTACCTTCTATGGAAATGGGATATTGTCGCTCACAGACAAAGTCCCCTTTCCTTCTTTTAAAAAAAATTACTTCAAGGGGAGGGATCTGTAGTTTTCCACAATTCCCTTCCCTAGCCCATACAATAGGGTCTATCTCTCTCTCCACATCCTCTGCCAACATTGCCTTTTGTACAACTAATTCTTTTTCCTGAATTCCAATCTCCAGTCCTAAGAGGATAATTAAATCTCTCCTTAATAAGTTACTTCCTATATCAGGGATATACAACAGTTCCCCTGTGACCCTATCCTTAGGACCTTCTATCATCATAGGTTCAAATACTGGAACAGTAAATCCCTCCCCTTTAACCCCTGAAACAGTAATTGACCGTGTCGACATTTCTACTTTCTTTGGTTTAAAATTCAGCGATGACCGTGCTGCCCCCGTATCTACTAGGAAGACTACCTCTTCCTTATAGGGTCCCACCTTCAGGTTTATCAAGGGTTCCTGGTGGGCCCCCGAGGGCAGGAACCCCTGACACCCCTATTCTTCATCAAAATTCATAAGCGGAATTGCCCTCTCTCCCCTTTTCAGAGCCAGACATTCCCACTTAAAGTGCCCTATCTTTCCGCAATAATAGCATCCTGCCTGTGGAGTCTTCCAGCTCTGCCCCTGTCGCTCGAATCCTCTATCAAACGCTCCCCCTTGTCCTCTCTGCCCTACATGCTGCCACCCGCCCCTCCGGTTGGTCACTATTGGTTCTACTCTTTTCTTAACTACCTCATCAACCGCAGCTACCATCATTTTCACCTTCTGTTTCTGTCTCTCATCCTCTCTCTTTACAAACACTTTCTGTGCCTCTCTTAACAATTCATCTAATGGCTTTTCACTCCACCCTTCTATTTGCTGTATCTTTCTCTGTCTGGCCATTCCTTTGTCACAAAAATGTACTTTCAAAAGACCCTGTGCCACTGGGTCCTCAGGGTTCATTCCAGAATATTTCCGCATTGAGTCTCTTAATCTTTGCAAAAAAAAGCTGAAGGAGTCTCATCTTTCTCCTGTCTAACTTCAAAGACTTTAGTCAAATTCTGTGACTTCGGAACTGCCTCTTTTATTCCTTTTAGAATCAGGTCTTTCAATTCCCTCATTTCTTCTCTATGCTCCGGATTTTGATTTTCCCACTGGGGGTCTCTGAGGGGAAACTTCACCTCTCCCTGTCCAGCATCCCCATCCCCAATGGGGTGTTCCCTGTCCCATATTTTATTGGCTGCTCCCCATATAAGTCCCCTTTCTTCCCCAGTAAATAGTATATTCAAAATAGACATTAACTCAGCCCAGGTATACAGACTGGGCCCCAAACATTTATCAATTTGTTGAGACAGCCCCACCGGATCCTCAACCAGGACCTTCATTTCTTTTTTTTTAAATGTTCTGACCTCCCCACTGCTGAGGGGGACACTTACAAACCCAATCTCTTTGTCCCCTATTGGTACCTCCCGAAGGGGATAAGTCAATACGTTCTTCCCCTTTTTCTTTTTTTTTTAAAGAAATATTGCAATATTTCTAGCTCCCCATAACTTCAGACACCAATTCATCAATTCATGCTTGACTAACTTTAAAGCCTGTTCCAAACTTGTAAATATATTTATATATTTACATTCATTTATTCAGTATTCAATATTCAAAATGTAAAATGCATACAGTTCTCAATTTTGAAATCCACTGTAATCACCCAGTTTTAGTCCCTTAATTTAAATCCAAAATTAGTTTTCTTAAGTAGTGCTGACCAATCATTGCTCAATTACAATACTATAGGTCGTGAAATAATCAGAGCTGCCTTAAAATTATTTGTCTATTCAAGTTTAAAAAAAAAACTTCTAATGCATGAACAATGGTCACAGATATTAACCATAGGATCTTGTTTTTACTACAATCTAATGTTGAACTGAAACTTCAACTGTCCTCCATAAATCGCTTTCATATAAAGATAAAAGAGATTAGTTAGAAACTGATAGTAAGAAGAACAGGAGTTATCATTCTTTTTTTTCATAATCTCTATAGAATCCTTAACCTTAAAAGAAATCATGTTAAGTTTCCATAATAAAAATCAGAATCAAAACAGTCCCGGAACTCAAGCTCCAGGGAATAAAACGCAAACATTCAATCACCAACAAACAAATGTGCATTCAAACCAAATCACAAAGGGTTAAACTTTCTACCAGCTGTACAGCTCTTTTCATTCTCTCTCTCTCTCACTCATTGACAAATAAATTCAGATATTTACAAACCCAGTCTTTGCCGACCTGAATCTTTGGCCAAAAGAGGCGGGACGAAGAATGGATTCCTTAGTCCATAAGAAGCAACAATATTTAATCATCTTTTTCCCCTGTACAAGTATTATTTTGCCAATTCCACAACATCCTCCCCAAAGAACTTTCTGGAGGTATGTTGTAATGGACCCCGCCTCCAAATCCATTGCTTTTTCCTTCTTTTGTTTTCCCGGAGGCTTTTTCCTTACCCACGGCACAACCCATATTGAGTTCCTTTGTTAGTCCCTTATTAACTACTAAAACTCAATCCCGGCCACCAAGGCAATACTTAAAAGTCAGGTTTCTTACCTTGGTCTGTGCACAGAGTTGCCTGGCCCCTTTGTGCCGTATTGTCTATCGAGCTCCTATCACTGTCTGATTCAGATGTCTCTCTTGTGGGATTCGTACCAGTCGCCCAAGGGAGCAGACCAAACCAGGACACGAGACCGCTCCTCAATGGGGAACGGGACGCGTCTTCCCAGTGTCCAAGGCCAGCCACTCCCCCCGGTGATGGAAGAAAATCCCGGACAGCCCCCAATTGTGAGAAACAAAGCCCACTCACTTCAATAATTTCAGTCCGAGACAAGATCTGAATCAGTAGTGCCATTTATTTTACACTTGCAAGTGGGTGTGATGTCACTTTCTCAAGGCAAGGGACATACACACACTAAATTCAATTCATACATAACATTTATATGATTTGATGTCTATTGTTTTACACTGCTCCCTCCCCTGCTTACATCGTCCACTTCCCTAAGACCGGCCCCCATTACCCCTGTTTGCCTCTTGCCTTATCCGACCTTGTCTGTGATAAAATGCTTATTTCTGGTCTCACAAGGCTGTTTGACCTTACCCTGCTATAGGTCATTGTTAGGCCTATCCTTTCTTCATCATTATCTACCCCCTTCATCTGTGCCTTTCCCGAGGCCGTTCTGATCCCTATGACCCTTTTAATTAGGGTTTGTTCCTGTGTTTTTGTAAAAGTGGGAAGCACATGTTTATATCTACTGTTTGTACAGGCGTATCTAGCTTAACTTCATCCCCTCACAACATCTTATCTACTTGCCCATAATGTCTACCTTCTGACATACAGTTTTAGCTAATACAAGAACAATTATATATTTCCTCCACATCGTTTCCATTCTTGTTGACTCAGCTCTTGACTAAAACAATTACCCACTGGTGTGAGTTCACCTCCTTTGTAAAATGGAATTGCAGAAGTAACACTAATCCACCTATATCATAGGAAAACATAGTCCCAGAGTTTTCAAGTGCTCCTTCATCACCGGGTTCACTCTTCTGAACCTCCAATGCCAATACTTCCTTCCTTAGATTATGGGGCCCAAACTGCTTGATATTTCAAATATAATCTGACCAGAGCTTATAGAAACTTCATTCTCAATTCCAACAAATGTGAGGATCTCATGAATTTTATCTGTCACTCAGAATGAGATAGTAGGTTCCCTCTTGCTGAAAATATTCCACCTGAATTCAGATATGAGGTGTTATTCTTTCATTCTGAGCCTGTGCCCTCAGATTCTGGTTTATCTTACTCATGGAAAAATTAGATTCCCAACAGTATGGAAATAGTTCCTTCAGCCCAACAAGTCCACACTGACCCTCCAAAGAGTAACCACCCAGACCCATTCACCAAAACGTCGATTTCGAAGCTACTTGGATGCTGCCTGAACTGCTGTACTCTTCCAACACCACTAATCCAGAATCTGGTTTCCAGCATCTGCAGTCATTGTTTTTACCTCTATATATACCCCTGACTAGTGCACTCATCACTATGGGCAATTTACCTGACCTACACATCTTTGGATTGTGGGAAACCAAAGCACCTGGAGAAAACCCATGCAGACATGGGGAGAATGTGCAAACCCCACACACACAGTCGCCTGAGGTGGGAATCAAACCTGGGTCTCTGGCACTGTGAGGCAGCAGTGCTAACTACTGAGCCACCATGCCACCCCTTCTTTGACCAGGCCTCTCAATATCTTCTAAGTTTCAATGAGATTCTCGCTAATCCTTCTGAACTTTTGAATACAGTCCCAGAATACTCAACTAGTTAGGCCACTTTGGAATATCACATTCAATTCTGGTTTAGCTGCTGTAGGAAAGATGTTGTTAAACTTGTAAGGGTGCAGAAAAGATTTACAAAGATGTTGCTGGGTTGGAGGGTTTGAGCAATTGGGAGGGACTGAATAGGCTGGGGCTATTTTCCCCACAATGTGGGTTGAGGGGGTGACCTTATAGAGGTTTATAAAATCATGAGGGGCATGGATAGGGTAAATAGCCAAGGTCTTTTTTCCCAGGATCCAAAACTAGAAGGCTTGGATTTAAGGTGAGAGGGGAGAGATATTAAAGGGACCTAAGGGACAGCTTTTTCACACAGAGGGTGAATGTATGGAACAGATATGAGTCTATGACTCTGTATAGGACAAGTCCTTCATCACTGAGATCATTCTTGTAAACCTTTCAGATCCTTCCTCAGATACTGGGTCCAAAATGGTTCACAATCTTCAAAATGCAGCCTGACCAGAGCTTAAAAAAGAGATATACAACAATGGTTTTATAGAGGTAAAAACAATGACTGCAGATGCTGGAAAGCAAATACTGGATTAGTGGTGCTGGAAGAGTACAGCAGTTCAGGCAGCATCCAACGAGCAGCGAAATCGACGTTTTGGGCAAAAGCCCTACATCAGGAATGGTTTTATATTAGATTAGATTAGATTAGATTACTTACAAGTCCACACCGCCCTGCCGAAGCGTAACCCACCCATACCCCTACATCTACATTTACATTTAACCCTTACCTAACACTATGGGCAATTTAGCATGGCCAATTCACCTGGCCTGCACATCTTTGGACTGTGGGAGGAAACCGGAGCACCCGGAGGAAACCCACGCAGACACGGGGAGAACGTGCAAACTCCACACAGTCAGTCGCCTGAGGCGGGAATTGAACCCGGGTCTCAGGCGCTGTGAGGCAGCAGTGCTAACCACTGTGCCACCGTGCCGCCCACCATCTTGAAATGAATGCTAAGATTGCATTTGCATGCCTAACTGCCAAATGAATTTACATGGTAACATAAAGAAAATCTTGAACTAGGAGTCCTAAGTGCCTTTGTGCTCCAGATTTCTGAAGCCTTTCACTGTTTAGAAAAATAGGAGTAGATAAAGAATGTAGTTTGAAAAAGCACAGCAGGTTAAGCAACAGAGTAGAGTGTGGGGGGGGGGGGGGGTTGACTTTTCAGGTCGGAACCTTTTATCAGGACTGGGGGAGGGGAGAGAGGTTGAAGAATAATTAGAGGGACTGTGGGGGTTGAGTCTGTGGGAAAAATGGGTGGGATGGCAAGAGGTGAATGCAGGTAGGAGGTGGCTGTGATTGGTCAGTGAGAAGGGTGGATCAAACAGGTGGAAAAGAAGATGGATAGGTTGAGTCAGGCTAAGGGGGAAGGTTGGGGCTGGGATTTGGAAAATGGTGAATTCTATGTTAAAGGCTCTATGGATATAAGCTCCTGAAGCAGAAGATGAGGTGTTCTTCCTCTAGTTTGCATATGGCCTTGTTTTAATGATGGAGGAGGGCCAGGATGGACATGTCATCAAGGGTGTGGGAGAAGGAGTTGAAATGGATGGCAACTGGGAGGTGGGGTTGATTGAAGCAGACAGACCATAAAGGTTCCCTGAACCAGTTCTTCGGTTTGCACTCAGTCTCTTTAATGTAGAAGAGACACATCGGGATGCAATAAATTAGATTAGAAGAAATGCATGTAAATCTCTTGGAAAGATTCTGTGGCCCTTGGACGGAGGTGAGGGGAGTGGTTTGAGGCACATTTTGTACCTCTGCAGCCACAGAGAAAGGTTCCAGCCGTGAAGGATGTTTTGGTGAAGAGTATGAACCTAACTAGGAAGTTGTGGCCAGTCCCTGCAAAAGGCGGAATGGGGGGGTGGAGTATTATGTTGGTAGTGGGGTAAGACTGGAGGTGGCGGAAGATGATGCGTTGTACTTGGAGATTAGTGGAATGTGAGGACCAGGGGGAATACAATCCTCATTATGGTTGAGTGGGTTTTGTTTGAGAGCAGAGGAGATACAGTTGAGGGCATTGTTGGTCATGGGAGAGGGGAAATTGCAGTCCTTGAAGTAGGAGGACATCTGGATATTCTGGAGTGGAACTGCTCGTCCTGGGAGCAGATATGGTGGAGGAATTGGGAGTATGGGATTGCATTTTTGCAAGGGGGGGTGCGAGGCGGTGTAATCAAGGTAGCTCTGGGAGTCAGTGGGTTTGTAGTACATGTCAATGCTGAGTTGGTTGGCAGAGATGGAGACAGAGAGGTCTAGGAAGAGGAGGCAGGTGTCAGAGATGGTCCACGTTAATTTGATGTCAGGGTGGAAGATGTGAGTATAGTGGTTGGACTGTTCGAGTTCCTTGTGGGAGCATGGAGGAGAGGAAAAGGTGGGGGATGGTGCCAGTATAGCTGAGGAAGAGGCACAGTTCCAGGTCCCTACCAAGAGGTAGGCATAGTTCGGACCCATGTGGGTATCCATGGTATCTGGTTTGTAGTAAGTGGGAGGATTGAAAGGAAAATATTGTTAAGGGTGAGTACCAGTTCTGCCAAGCAAATGAGCACGTCAGTGGAGGGGCACTGGTTGGGTTTGCAGGAGAAGAAGAAACTGAGGACCTTAAGGCCCTCCTCATGGGAGATACAGAGACTGAATATCCATGGTGAAGATGAGGCATTGGGGTCCAGGGAACTGAAAGTCATTGAGAAGGTAAATGGCATGGGTAGTGTCCCGAATGTAGGTGGGGGGTTCCTGGACCAAAGGGGATAGGACTGAGTCAAGATGAGAGGAGATGAGTTCAGTAGGGCAGGAGCAGGCAGAGACAATCGGTTGACTGGGGCAGTCAGGTTTATGTATTTTAGGGCAAAGATAGGAATGGCAGTGTGGGGTTGGGGGACTATGACATTGGAGACTGTGAGTTGGGAGTGTGGTTTCAGTGAGGTTGAGTTTAGTGCACCAAACTACCACTGTGCCTCCCTTGTCACCTGGTTTGACGATGAGGTTGGGGTTAGAAGTTGAAGGGATGACGTTGAAGTGGGTGAGGGGATGGAGAGATTGAGGCTGTTCATGTCATGACAGCAGTTGGAGATGAAACAGTCAAGGTAGGGTAAGAGGCCAGCATGGGGTGCCCAGGAGGATGGAGTTTGTTGGAGGCAGAGGAAGGTGTCTTCAGAGGGTGGGTGGAATTCACGTTTGAAGAAGTAGGCATAGAGGTGGAGGAAAAAGTGTTCGACATCTAGATGTGTGCAAAACCTGTTGATATATAGGTGTACTGGAATGAAGGTGTGTCCTTTGCTGAGGACTGACCATTCACCCTCAGTGAGGGATGGTCTGGGGGAATGGTAAATATCTGGCAGGGCTTAGGGCTAGGGCTGAGTGTTGAACTGGTGTTGGGAGTTGGGGTGGAGATTGTCTCTGGAGTGAGTATGTGTGTGGGATCATGCGATTAGCAGTGACATCAGTGGTTGCGTGATTGGTGGCATCAGTGGTGACTTTGGCGGAAGCGACATTGTCAGTGGCATCCACAGCACTGGTGTTGTCTATGGGGGCGACATGGTAGAAAGCAGAGGCACAGGCAGTGTGTTCAACATTTAGAAAGTTGTCATTGTCTCCATTCTTCCGACTAAGATGCTACATCTCACATTTTATTTCACTTGTGCCATCTTTGTCCAGTTCCTTCACCTAAATTGTTAATGTATAACATGAATAGTTATGGCCCCAACACTGTGCCCTACAGATCACTGGTTGCCATCTACAGAAAGACCCATTTATTCCCAAACTCTGTCATCTGTAGTCAGCCAATCCTCTATCTATGCCAGTACTTTGCCCCTGACATAATCTGCTGTTATCATATTTAACAGCTCCTGTGTGGCACGTAGTTCAAGATGAAAAACAAAACAAATTACAGCATGGCTACAGGCCTTTTGGCCCTCCATACCTGCGATCCAGATCCTCTTTCTAAACCTGTCGCCTACATTTTGAAGGATTTAGTGGGCGGCACGGTGGCACAGTGGTTAGCACTGCTGCCTCACAGCGCCTGAGACCTGGGTTCAATTCCCGCCTCAGGCGACTGACTGTGTGGAGTTTGCATGTTCTCCCCATGTCTGTGTAGGTTTCCTCCAGGTGCTCCGGTTTCCTCCCACAGTCCAAAGATGTGCAGGTCAGGTGAATTGGCCATGCTAAATTGCCTGTAGTGTTAGGTAAGGGGTAAATGTAGGGGTATGGGTGGGTTGCGCTTCGGTGGGACAGTGTGGACTTGTTGGGCTGAAGGGCCTGTTTCCACACTGTAACGTAATCTAATCTGATCTGTATTGTTGTGGTTCTGTTCGCCGAGCTGGGAATTTGTCTTGCAAACGTTTCGTCCCCTGTCTAGGTGACATCCTCAGTGCTTGGGAGCCTCCTGTGAAGCGCTGCTGTGCTGTTTCCTCCGGCATTTATAGTGGCCTGTCTCTGCCGCTTCCGGTTGTCAGTTCGAGCTGTCCACTGTAGTGGCCGGTATATTGGGTCCAGGTCGATGTGTTTGTTGATAGAGTCTGTGGATGAGTGCCATGCCTCTAGGAATTCCCTGGCTGTTCTCTGTTTGGCTTGCCCTATAATGGTAGTGTTGTCCCAGTCGAATTCATGTTGTTTGTCGTCTCTGTGTGTGGCTACTAAGGATAGCTGGTCGTGTCGTTTCGTGGCTAGTTGGTGTTCGTGTATACGGATCGTTAACTGTCTTCCTGTTTGTCCGATGTAGTGTTTTGTGCAGTCCTTGCATGGGATTTTGTACACTACATTAGTTTTGCTCATGTTGGGTATCGGGTCCTTTGTTCTGGTGAGTTGTTGTCTGAGTGTGGCTGTTGGTTTGTGTGCTGTTATGAGTCCTAGTGGTCGCAGTAGTCTGGCTGTCAGTTCAGAAATGCTCCTGATGTATGGTAGTGTGGCTAGTCCTTCGGGTTGCGACATGTCCTCGTTCCTTTGTCTCTCCCTTAGGCATCTGTTGATGAAATTGCGAGGGTATCCGTTTTTGGCGAATACTTTGTATAGGTGTTCCTCTTCCTCTTTTTGCAGTTCTGGTGTGCTCCGGTGGTGAACGGAGAATTCACCACAAAGATTTACAGGAAAGCCACACACACAGACCAAGTCCTAAACTATGAAAGCAACCACCCCAACACACACAAACGAAGTTGCATCAGGACACTATTCAAAAGGGCCACAACACACTGCAGCACACCAGAACTACAAAAAGAGGAAGAGGAACACCTATACAAAGTATTCGCCAAAAACGGATACCCTCGCAATTTCATCAACAGATGTCTAAGGGAGAGACAACGGAACGAGGACATGCCACAACCCAAAGGACTAGCCACACTACCGTACATCAGGAGCATTTCTGAACTGACAGCCAGACTACTGCGACCACTAGGACTCATAACAGCACACAAACCAACAGCCACACTCAGACAACAACTCACCAGAACAAAGGACCCGATACCCAACATGAGCAAAACTAATGTAGTGTACAAAATCCCATGCAAGGACTGCACAAAACACTACATCGGACAAACAGGAAGACAGTTAACGATCCGTATACACGAACACCAACTAGCCACGAAACGACACGACCAGCTATCCTTAGTAGCCACACACAGAGACGACAAGCAACATGAATTCGACTGGGACAACACTACCATTATAGGGCAAGCCAAACAGAGAACAGCCTGGGAACTCCTAGAGGCATGGCACTCATCCACAGACTCTATCAACAAACACATCGACCTGGACCCAATATACCGGCCACTACAGTGGACAGCTCGAACTGACAACCGGAAGCAGCAGAGACAGGTCACTATAAATGCCGGAGGAAACAGCACAGAAGCGCTTCACAGGAGGCTCCCAAGCACTGAGGAGGTCACCTAGACAGGGAACGAAACGTTTGCAAGACAAATTCCCAGCTCGGCGAACAGAACCACAACAACGAGCACCCGAGCTACAAATCTTCTACCAAACTCTGATCTGTATTCCTCTATTCCCTGCCGATTCATGTATTTGTCTAGATACATTTCAAATGATGCTGTTGTGCCTTTCTCTAACACCTCCACTGCCAACGCGTTCCAGGCACAACTACACTCTGTACAAAGAACTTTCCACACATATCTCCCTTAAACTTTTCCCCTCTCACCTTGAACTTGTGACCCCTAGTAATGGAGTGCCCCACTCTGGGAAAATGCTTCTTGTTGTCCAACCTGTCTGTGCCTCTCATGATTTTGTAGACCTCAATCAGATCCCCCTCAACCTCTCTCTCTAATGAAAGTAACCCTAATCTACTCAACCTCTCTTCATAGCTAATGCCCTCCATACCAGGCAACATCCTGACAAAAACAGCTACATAAAAACAAGGACTGCAGATGTTGGAGATCGGAGGCTAGATTAGAGTGGTGCTGAAAAAGCACAGCAGGTCAGGCAGCATCCGAGGAACAGGAAAATCAACATTTCGGGCAAAAGCCCTTCATTGGCTGTATTCCTGATGAAGGGCTTTTGCCCGAAACGTCAATTTTCCTGCTCCTCGGATGTTGCCTGACCTGCTGTACTATTCCAGCACCACTCTAATCTCGACCCAACATCCTGGTGAACCTCCTCTGCACTTTCTCCAAAGAATCTACATCCTTTTGTTAATGTGGCGATCAGAACTGTATGCAGTATTCCAAATGTGGCTGAACCAAAGTCTCATACAATTGTAACATGATCTGCCAACTCTTGTATTCAATACATGCAATGAAAAAAAACATGTTGTATGCGTTCTTGCCACTCTATCAACCTGCTTTGTCACCTTCAGGGTACACTCTGATCTCTCTGTACATCAATTTTCCCAGGGCATTTCCCTTTATTATACAGTTCGCTCTTGAACTGGATCTTCCAAAGTGCATCACCTCGCATTTGCCTGGATTGAACTCCATGTGCCATTTCTCCAATCTATCTATATTCTGCTGCATTCTCACACAGCCCTCTTCACTATCTGCTACACAATCTTAGTGTAATCTGCAAACTTGCTAATCGAACCACCTATAACTTCCTCCAGGCCATATATGTATATTACAAACAACAGTGGTCCCAGCATGGATCCCTGTGGAAGACCACTGGTCACAGTTCTTTATTTTGAGAAACTCCTTTCCATTACAATGTCTCCTGTTGCCCAGCCAGTTTTCTCACCATCTAGTTAGTACACTCTGGACCCCATGCGACTTCACTTTCTCCATCAGCCTACCATGGGCAGCCTTTTCAAATGCCTTACTGAAGTCTAAGTATATGACATCTGCAGCCCTTCCCTCGTCAATAAATTTGTCACTTCCTCAAAGAATTCTATTAAGTTAGTAAGACATGACCTTCCCTGCACAAAACCACATTGCCTATTGATAACCACATTGTTAAGCCCATTTTCTTCCAACTGGGAATAGATCCTATCCCTCAATACCTTCTCCAGCAGTTTCCCTACCACTGACGTCAGGTTCACTGGTCTATAATTAGATGCTACCCTTATGGACAATTCTCCAGGACCTCATCCATGTTCAAGAATGCTGCAAAGATATCTATTTCCTCTCTCGTTTCCCTCAGAAATCTGGGATAGATCCCATCTGACTTGTCCACCTTCATACCTTTTAGTATACCCAACACTTCAACTCTCCTTAGGCTGACTTGATCTAGAGTAATCAAACATCTATCCCCGACCTCAACATCTATCATGTCCCTCTCCTCAGTGAATACCAATGCAGATCTTCTGGAGATTTAAATAGGTTTTCCTTTGTCTAACTTACTCGTTAACTCCTCAAAGAATTCTAACAAGTTTGTCAGGCATGATCTCCCCTTGGCAAAGCCATGCTAACTCAGCCCTATTTCACCATGCAGTTTCAAATACTTCACGATCTCATCCTTAATAATGAATTCTAAAACTTTAGCAACAACTGAGGCCTGTAATTTCCAGTCTTATGCCTCCCTCCCTTCTTAAACAGGGGATTACATTGGCCATTTTCCAGTTTTCTGGAACCATTCATGACTCCTGTGATGCCTGAAAGATCACCAATGTCTCTACAAATGATCTCCTTCAGAATCCTGGGCTGTAGTCCATCTATCCATATGTTTTATTCATCTTCAGAAGATTGTCCAGCATCTTCTCCTCTGTAATAGCCACTAAAGTCACCTTTGACCTGACTGTCTTGAAGTTCTGATCGGCTTCTGGTGTTTTCCACAATGTCAAGTTGGCAGGTTGGAAGGATGTTGTGAAACTTGAAAGGGTTCAGAAAAGACTTACAAGGATGTTGCCAAGGTTGGAGGATTTGAGCTATAGGGAGAGGTTGAATAGTCTAGGGCTGCTTTCCCTGGAGCGTTGGAGGCTGAGGGGTGACCTTATAAAGGTTTGTAAAATCATGAGGGGCATGGATATGATAAATAGACAAAGTATTTTCCCTGGGGTGGGGGAGTCCAGAGCTAGAGGGCAGAAGTGTAGGGTGAGAGGGGAAAGATATAAAAGAGACCTAAGGGACAATGTTTTCATGTACGGGGGTTACAAATATGGAATGAGCTGCCAGAGGAAGTGGTGGAGGCTAGTACAATTGCAACATTTAAAAGGCATCAGGATGGGTATATGAATAGGAAGGGTTTGGAGGGACATGGGCCGGGTGCTAACAGGTGGGACTAGATTGGGTTGGGATATCTGGTCGGCATGGTCTGGTCTGTTTCCGTGCTTACATCTCTATGACTCTAAGTCACTGTTCAATTCCTTCACCATTTCTTTGTTTCCCATTACTACTTCTCCAGCCCCATTTTCCAACTGTCCAATGTTTTGTCTTACCTCTTTACATATGAAGATCTCCTTCAGTATTCTTTTGTGTTACTAGCTTGCTCATATTTCATCTTCTCCATGTTGCTTTTTTAGTTGTCCTCTGCTGGTGTTTAAACTCCTCCCATTCCTCTGGCTTCCCACCGATCTTCACCACATTGTATGCCTTTTGTTTTTATTCTCTCCTTGACTTCCCTTGTTTTTCTAACGAACTTGTTCAAAGATAAAAATCACACAACACCAGGTTATAGTCCAACAGGTTTAATTGGAAGCACACTAGCTTTCGGAGCGACGCTCCTTCATCAGGTGATAATGGAGGACTCAATCCGAACACAAAATTTATAGCAAGAATTTTATAGTGATGTAACTGAAATTATACATTGAAACATTGATTGCCTTTAAGCCTTTCATCTGTTAGAATACAGTGATAGTTTCACTTCTTTCATGTGTAAATCACAAAACCTTTTTTAAAAAAAGTTGCACTCTCAGGTTAGCTGTTAACAATGGTGATAGCTAGACAATATGTTGAAGGTGTTGGCCCCCTGTGTTCTCCATCTATGTCATGATGTTTAGATTGATTCTAATCTAAAAAGTGAGATAACGGAGTTTTACATAAATTCATGCAGTTTTTGAGCAAAGTACAATGTAACCCTGAAAGTACAAATTAACCCCACAAAATATATGTGTGCATGTGGGTCTTTGTCTGTCTGGGTTGGGGTTTTTTAAAAAATTACTTTACAGTGTGGAAACAGGCCCTTCGGCCCAACAAGTCCACACTGACCCGCCAAAGCGCAACCCACCCATAACCCTACATTTACCCCTTACCTAACACTACGGACAATTTAGCATGGCCAATTCACCTAATCTGCACATCTTTGGACAGTGGGAGGAAACCGGAGCACCCGGAGGAAACCCACGCAGACACGGGGAGAATGTGCAAACTCTACACAGTCAGTTGCCTGAGGCAGGAATTGAACCCAGGTCTCTGGCGCTTTGAGGCAGCAGTGCTAACAACTGTGCCAACGTGCCAACCACATGAGTGTGAGAAAGTGTATATGTGTGTGTCATGAATGCAGAGTGTCTTAAGTCTGTGAGGGGGTGCATGTGTGAGTGTGGGAATGTCTATGTCGGTAAGTGTGTGTGTATATAGGAGTGTCTGTGTGTGTGTGTAGGAGTATCTGTGAGTGTGTATAGTGCAATGGTGGTCACTTGTAATGTGATATGAACCCAAGGTCCCGGTTGAGGCCCTCCCTATGGGTACCGAACTTGGCTATAAGCCTCTGCCCGGCTGTTAACATTGTTAACAGCTAACCCGAGAATGCAACATTTAAAAAAAAGGTTTTGTGTTTTGCACATGAAAGAAGTGAAACTATCACTGTATTCTAACAGATGAAAGGCAATCAATTTTTCAATGTATAATTTCAGTTACATCATAATAAAATTCTTGCTATAAACTCTGTGTTCGGATTGAGCCCTCCATTATCGCCTGATGAAGGAGCGTCGCTGCGAAAGCTAGTGTGCTCCCAATTAAACCTGTTGGACCTGGTGTTGTGTGATTTTTAACTTTGTACACCCCAGTCCAACACCGGCATCTCCAAATCTTGTTCAAAGATGTTGCACCAACTGGGAACTAAGCCCAGGTCTTTTTGTCCAAGAGTAGGAACATTCCTACCTCGTCACAAGACAGTCCCCTTGATTTCCTTTTTTGGGATAGATTGCACCGTTGTGCCTGGAAAATGTTTCTGGGGCACAGCTGGTGAGCTGCGCCTGAACCAAAATTTGCCAATGGGAGGAAGGGGGCGGAGCTGGAAGACCGAGCAGAGGCGGTCCTCCGACCAATTAGAGTGAGTGAGGGGGCGGGGCCGGACGATTGACGGGGAGTGCACGCTTCAGAAATGGTCAGGAATGGAAGAAGCAGAATGTTTTACAAATTCCGATTATTCTCATGACGTCGTGGAGCACTAAACCTCCCATTAAATCAATGGGACATCTTAAGAAATAATTGAAGTGCAGCTCATGATAATTTATGTATTTCAAATTAATTTACAGAAGTCGAATAAGAAACTTCGTTTAAGGCCCGCAGAACAATTGTGAATGGCGATCCTTTTACCGAACATTCCTTGTTGACATGATCTGGAGGTGCCAGTACTGGACTGGGGTGGACAAAATTAAAAATCACACAACACTAGATGATAGTCCAACAGGTTTATTTGGAAGCACTAGCTTTCTAAGCGCTGCTTCTTCATGTGGTTGTAAAGTTACATTCTCAGGGTATTAATAGTATCAGCTCAGCTCAGCTAATGCATTGAAGGTGTGAGGTTAAAGTCTGTGTCCCAGTGTTGGGTCGGATTGATTCCGTTTTTAAAATGGGACTTACAGAATCTTACATGGATTTATGCAGTTTTTGAGCAAAATAAAATGTAATTCTGCAAGTACAAATTCACCCCCCAAACTTGCAGGTGTGTGTGTGCAGGGGAGACTTGAGTGTCTGTGAGTGTGTGTATAGGTAGGTGTATGTGTGAGTGTAATGGGGTATAAGTCTGAGAAGGGGTGTGTGTGTGGGGGGGAGTGATGTAAGTGTGAGCGTTTGAGAGAGCTCACACATACACCACTCACACACGCAACTCCTCACAGACTTATACCGCAATTTACATGCACATACACACACAAACACTCCCACATGCACACACACCCTAAATGAGCTGATGTGGCACCTATTGTTAAAGATATCTTGAGAATGTAACTTTTTAAAAAGTTCTGGAATTTATATATTAAAGAACCGAAACTAACGTAATCATTCTAAAAGATGAAACAATCTAAATTTCTTTAATATTACATCCCATGACACTGCAACCCTGTTGCTATAAATCCTGTGTTTTATGGACCTGCTCCACAAGATGAGAAAGCAGCGCTTCGAAAGCGAGTGCTTCCAAATAAACCTGTTGGAATATAACCTGGCGTTATGTGATTTTTAACCTTGTTGACATGAATACTGTATCCTCAACGCACGCACCAACCGGCTCAAACGCAAGCGCAGTTCGGTTTGTATGTGGAGCATGCGCAGTTTAATGTTGATGGGGGCCTGTGAAAGACACTGAGCCGTTTTCACCGATGGCTTCGATCGGCGGCAAAGGGAGGAGGAGTAGGAGTGGAGCCGTTATGTGAGAGCGTGGCTGGGACAAAGGAACAGCGATATCTCGTCAACGTCTTGTGTCGGTTGCAAGGCCCGAATAAGACTCTCCGGGCCCCGCGTTAGGAGATCCGGTCTTTGTCCAAGGCAGGGGCCCAGGTGTACGACCGCAAGTTGTTTTTTGTTTGAGGGACCAGGGAGTGCGGGCTTCAGGCCTGCCATTCTTCTCGGGCTAGAGCGCATGCGCGGCCACCCCAGTGGGCGAGTGCTGTGACGTAACTGAGCAAGGGTCGGTGTGAGGAGGCAAGTGGGGGGAGTAACCTTAACTACAGGGAGGGTGATTGTGGGGTCTAATAGCATCAATAAGTCTACAGACCATAATGGAATGGATGAGTTAAGAAGAGAATGGGGTGAAGTTGGTGATGATATCGAAGTGAACATAGGTGGTTTTACAGGTGATTACGGCTGGAATCTCAAACAAAAACAATTTGCTGGAAAAAAAGCTCAGCGGGTCTGAAGCATCTGTGAAGAGAAATCAAAGTTGACTTTTTTTGATTTCTATTCACAGATGCTGCTAAGCTTTTCCAGCAACTTGTTCCTTTGTTTCTGATTTGCAGCATCCGCAGTTTTGTTTTGGTTGGGGTCTCAATTTGGGATGCCAAGGTTCTGAACAGTCTGTTTCAGCACCAGTCAGATGCCAGAGAGAGGAGTTCATTCGGCTAAGGAATGGAGTTCGTAGGAGGGATTGAAGGCACTAACTTTCATCCTCCTAATATTTAATCAAAGGAAGTCTGTTCCTCCAGTAATGAATGTCAAACAGGTCAGGATGGTGCATCTTGGAGGATAACTTGGTGGTAATGGCAAGTATTTAGATGTACTAGCCTGAACCTTTGCAATGGGAAACTCCTATCAAATATCTGGATGTTTAGATATATGGAGTCCCCTTTCTTTGATCCCTGCCTCTCCAACTTCCTCCCCATATCTCTCTCTTTCCTCTGTCACTCTGCACCATAAATGTGCTACTGACTTGTGCAGGCCTGAGCAGACGTAGCAGGCTAATTCCCAAATTGTTATTAGTTCAGCCTCTGTTCAATTTCTATGTCAATCCACCAGCTTTGTTGGTCACTTTTCCAAAATGCCATCTCCCCACATATTACCAGATTCACTCATATAATTTCATAAGCTGAATTTATGTCTTTGTGGCTTGTATCTCATTCCATTTTTCTGTTTATGTCAATTAACAGGGTATGCTAAATAGAGGATTTGAAGTCAGGATACTGAAACCAAACATCACACTGTGATCTGATGGAGTCACCCAATCTATCATAGACTATCAACAGATTTTAAACATGGAAGGAGAAAGCATTGCTCACAGTGAGGATAACAGTTACACATGTTCAGGATGCAGAAAAGGCTTCAGCCAATCAACTGGTCTCAAGAACCACAAATGCAGTCACGCTGGGGAGAAACCATGGAAGTGTGGTTACTGTGAGAAAGGGTTCAGTCACTGCTCTGCACTCGAAATTCACCAACGTGTTCACACTGGAGAGAGGCCATTCATTTGCTCCCTTTGTGGGAGGCGATTTACTCAGTTATCCACCCTGCTTAAACACCAGAGAGTTCACAGTGAGGAGAGACCTTTTAAATGTCCAGACTGTGAGAAGTACTTTAAAAGTTCCAGTGATCTGATGTCCCATCGGCGTGTTCACACTGAGGAGAGACCTTTTAAATGTCTAGACTGTGGGAAGTGCTATAAAAGTTCCAGTGAGCTGATGTCCCATCGGCGTGTCCACACTGAGGAGAGACGGTTTAGGTGCTCTGACTGTGGAGCTGGTTTCAAGTGGTCATCTCAGCTCACTGTTCACCAGCGCATTCACACGGGGGAGAGGCCATTCACCTGCTCTGAATGTGGAATTGGATTCACTCAATCATCCCATCTCAAGTCACATCAGCAGGTTCACACTGAGGAGAGACCTTTTAAATGTACAGACTGTGGGAAGTGTTTTAAAAGTTCCCATTATTTGCAGTCCCATAAACGTGTTCACACTGATGAGAGACCTTTTAAATGCTCAGAGTGTGGGAAGTGCTTTAAAGGTTCCAGGGAGTTGATTGTCCATCACCGTGTTCACACTGATGAGAGACCATTCAGGTGCTCTCACTGTGGGAATGGATTCAAGAGATCATCTCAACTCACTCTACACCAGCGTCTTCACACTGGGGAGAGATCATTCATCTGCTCTGAGTGTGGGCAGGTATTCTATCGGTTCTCCACCCTGTTGAAGCATCAGCGAGTTCATTCTGGGGAGAAGCCATTCACTTGTACTGAGTGTGGGAAGGGATTTTGTGAGGCTTGCCATCTCAAGGCACACCAGCGAATTCACACTGAGGAGAGACCCTTCAAATGTCCAGATTGTACGAGGAGTTATAAAAGCTCCAGGGAGCTGAAGTTACACCAACGTGTTCACACTGATGACAGACCATTCAGGTGCTCTCAGTGTGGGACTGGCTTCAAGTGGTCATCTCGTCTCACTGTACATCAGCGCACTCATACTGGAGAGAGACCGTTCACCTGCTCCGACTGTGGGAAGGGTTTCACTCAGAAAATTCACCTGATGACACACCAGCGAGTTCACACTGGGGAAAGACCTTTTAAATGCACACACTGTGGGAAGTGCTATGTAAGATCCTGGGATCTGATACGCCATCAACATGTTCATTCCAATGAGATGCCTGTTAAATGTCCAGAATGACCCAAGTGTTTTAAAAGTTCTGTGGAATTGATGCTACAGTGCAACGAGAGACTGCTCAGTGCCCTTACTACGGGACTGGGTTCCGATGATCATCCCAATTCACTGTTCACCAGGATATTCACACCGGAGAAAGGCCATTCATCTGCATTGAATGTGGGAAAGGATTCCCTCAGAAATCCCACCTCACTGGCACACTGCTGAGATAGTAGCAAGTTTACGAGTGATTTCAGGATATTTTTCTGTTAATTACATTCAGGATAAAGCATGTTAAAACATCCAGCTCAGCTTTATGTGAGAATACTAGAGGTAAAGAGAAATATTTGGATGTTACATTGAACTCATGTCTGCTGAAGGTGTTTAATATCCCCGAAAATTCCTTTGAATAAAGATCAGAAACTAGATGTCCATGTGAATGGGCTATAACTAAAAAATAGATGACTTCATTTTCCATACTGTCTGGGAGATGCTACTCAGCACGAATGCTGTGGAGGATGAATTTCTGCAGTTTGTACTGAAGCATTTCTGAAGTAGAACATTGAAGGATCAAAAAGGAAACAGATTGTTTTAGATTTAGTATTCTGTAAAGTGAAACTGTAATTGATAATTTTACTGTTAAGGGGCCTTTGTTTAATAGAGACCATAATGTGGATTTTTTAATCAAGTTTGAAAATGATATAGTTCATTCTGGAATTGAGATCTCCAACCTGAATATGTAAACTATGAAGATTGGCAAGTTGGCTGTGATGGATTGGAAAAACACACAAAATGGTTTGAAATTACACAGTAACGAGGATTTGAAGATGTATTGCATGGTTTACAACAATTAAGCATTTCCTGAAGACAGTAGGAAAAATAAATCAGCTATGGCTGATAAAAGAACTGTAAGATTATATTAGATAAAAGGTAGTGGTTTTGAAGGTCGTACGAAAAAATGATGAACCAGGGGATTGGGTGTAATTTGTAATCTAACAATGGATTACCAAGAAGGTAATGAAAGGGGAAAGAGAAGATATATGGAAGCACACAAGGAGCATAAAGGTGGACTCTAAAAGTTGCTTAGTTACATGAATGCAAAAAATGCCAAAGCCTCCCAATTGGCTCCCCAATAGTTGCAGAAGTGTGCAGCATCTACAATGTACAATGCAGTAACTCACCAAGGCTCCTTCAACAGAACTTTCTCACAGCCTCTCACCCAAAAAGACCGAAACAATAAATAGATGGGAATACCACTTATTGCAACTTTGCTCTCAACCCATAGTCCATCATAATTTGGGCCAAATTATCTTCCTTTCATCATCACTGGGTCAAGAGTATGGACCTAACACTACTGTCAATGACCCGATACCGCAAGGACTGCAAACATTCAAGAAGTCAGATTACCATCATCTTTTTGTGGGCAATTAGGGTTGGGCAATAAATGCTGGCAGTGCCAGCAACATCACATCCTGTGAATGAATCAAAAAATAGGTGTGATACTTCACTGAGCATTTGTAAAGGATGTTGCAGGGGAAATGGATTAAACTGCTGTTTATGTTAAGGTCTTTCAAAGTAGTTATACATACAGAAACTTCTACTCTTTTGTGCAATAAACACGTGTTGTTTATTGAAAGAAAATTGGTAGCATTGTGTGAATATGTTCAGTAATTAACCGCCATCCTCTCCAAATTTCAAACATAAAGCTTATGATCTACCAAGCCAAGTTTCACTCAGAAATCCAACCTATCCAGTATTACTATCGAGTGGGGTCATAACATTTGGAGAATAAAGGCAATTTCATTGAAACTTACAGGATCCTTACAGCGTGGATGGTTGATAGGATTTCCTCCCTAGCAGTTTAATCTATAATCAGGTGGCATTTTCTCAGAAATAAGGTATACGTTAGGGTGAGGCAAATCTTTTCACTCAAAGGGTGGTGAATCTTCAGAATTTTCTACCGAGGGGTTCATGGAATCTCAACCATTGAGGATAAATCAACAGTTTTCTGGAGGTGAATGACAATAGGAATACTGCAGAAAAGAAAGACCAGCCATTGGTAATTGGTGGAGCAGGCTCAGAGGCTGAATGGTCCATTCCTGTTCCACAGTGAAGGCTTTCACTATTTCTTCCATCTTCAAGTCTTAACGACAATTGAGGAACTGTTAACTTTGTGACTCAATGAGACCATCTGATCAGTTCCCTCCAAAGCTCATCTTGTCCATTTGACCAAGCTCTAAGTCCCTCAACCTGATACCCTGGGTGTCCTCCAAGGATCTGTGGTAGGCCCTTCAAATTACTCATCCATTCAAAAACAGTGTTACTTTAAACACATACCCCAGGGGGGCAGTACGGTGGCTCAGTGGTTAGCACTGCTGCCTCACAGCTCCAGGGTCCCAGGTTTGATTCCAGCCTCGGGTGACTATGTGGAGTTTGCATGTTCTCCCCCCTCTCTGCGTGGGTTTCCTCTATAGTGTTAGGTGCATTAGTCAGAGGGGAAATGGGTCTGGGTGGGTTACTCTTCAGAGGGTCGGTGTGGACTTGTTGGACTGAAGGGCCTGTTTCCACACTGTAGGGACTCTAATCAAAAGAAAAATAAACATTTTGCTCCATTTCACCATCATCCATCTCCATTCCTCCACTGTTGCATAATTATCAGTTTGAGTACAGCACATACAGTAACAGATGAGCAGAAATTTCCTCCAAATAAAAATTAAGGCCAAAGCAATGGTCTTCAGTCTCTGCTACTAATTCTGTTCCTTAATTAGCAAGTCTATCCCTCTCCCTGGGAAATGTCTAAGGCTCAACCAGGCAATTTGTTAAATTTGACCTCAAAATTAGTTTTTGATTGAATATCACTTAATGTTGCATATTATTTGCCTTCAAGCATTCAGGATTAAAGAGTGATTTTATCCAGGTGAGGAAATATTTTAGGATTTTTTATCTACATTGGTAGAAACTGTTTTCACTGCAGGATGGTTGATAACACAACTTTAAGTGGCAAAAATCCAGGTAAGGATGAGGGGAGATGATTTTATTCAGTGATTGGGGTGATCCATTTGGGATCATCTGAATATCCAGTAACTTTCAACAGTAACTTTCAAAAGTGACTGACTTCTCCCTAAAAAGGAAAAGTTTCCAGTGTGAGGAAGAAGGTGGTTGGGAGTGGGACAAATTGTCAGCATCTCAGAGACATTTCACAATGGCCACTTCTTAAGATGAATCAGGATTTACAAGTGCACAATCCTTTATCTGAAATGTTTGGGACCAACTGGTTTTTGGAATTCAGAATTCTTTGAATTTCAGAATAAGTGACAGTTTGATGGTGAAATTTAAAAAAAATCTTACCAAACAGCAGGCGCACTGCGAGTGAATCAGGCCCTGAAACAGAATTGAGGTCTGCCAGTGCTGGGCCAAGGTGCCACATGTTGTATCTGAGTGACACACATCAAGCGGGTGTGGAGTTGGGTTAACAGTTTGAATGCCAAACAACCTTGTTAATGAGAAAAAAATCTTCACGAGAAAACCTTCGGATTTCGGAGCTTTTAGGATTTTGGTATTTCGAATAAAGGGTTGTCTACCTGTAGTTATTTACAGAGTACCCGTGGGAGATTAGAAATGTTGTTTCTGCAGGTGGGGGAGGGGGTGTTGTGGAGAGAGGGAAGGGGAACATTATACAAACGGTCACTGAATTCTTAAGTATACTTAAGACTAAGGTTTTAATGAATATAGAGGGTCTTTTAAAGAAAATAGTTTTAAGCTAGGAAATAACTATGAAGGGTTGTAGCTGACCACAAAAAGAAGCAGCAGGGGGATTTCACAATAAAGCTTCTAGTATGATTAGAGAAACTGGACAAAAGAACAAACTGTAACAAACAAGGAACAAAGAATGCAGACATACAAGGACAGCAGGATGGCCAGATAAGAAAATAACTAGAGAAAAAAAACAAGAGAGGTAATCGGCTTATGATAGGATGGCAAAAGGGAGGCATGATTCCGCAACTTGTAAACGGAATAAGAAAGCGAACATGCTCTGTTTTCGCATGCATTTCTGCTTGATTGAAGAAGCGTCTGGTACTTGAAAGGCTGTAATAAATTGTTCTGGTTTCCAAGGCTTTGTCTCAGGCTGATTTGTGAGTGAGTTCTGTTTCTCATAGTTGGGGGCCTCGTTCTGGGATCCAAAACTCCGACCGCTCGACACTATTGGGAGGATGGCGGAGGTGCACCTTGCCGATTTTGGTGATCTCTGACTCCCTTGCTTGTCGTTCGCGGTTTGGGCGAGTATGATCCGGACTGGGAGAACCTGGAAACAAGGCGGGCTGACGTGGTGGGTTCGGTTGGGCAACTCTTGTGCACAAGACCCAGGTAGGGAAAAGTCTTAAAGGTCGCCCTCCAGGCGACCGGGAGCAGCAGTATTTGCTGCAAGAATTGCCGCAGGACAGGGCGCACCGAAACGACCAGGTAATTCTGTGCACAGACCAAGGTAGGAAAGAGACCTTTAAGTATTGCCTTGGTGGTCGGGACGTATGAAAGTATGGGGAATTGGTGAAATATAAAATAAAGCATATGTCAATGGAAAACAGCCTGTGTCAGAAGGGCTAGTAGCTGAAGGGCTACTGAGGGTGCACTTCGTAACTAACTTATGACCAGATGTCCAGAAAAATATTCAAAAACTAGAGGAGTCGCTGTGGGAAGCTCAAAGTGTCTGTGAGACACGATGTCTGTGTGTGTGTGTGTGAGAGAGAGAGACAGAAAGAAAAGTGCTGTACAGCTTGTAGAAAGTTTAACCCTCTGTGATTCGGTTTGAATGCACATTGTTGATGATTGAATGTTAACAGCTGAAGTTTCAAAAAGCATATAATTGGCCAGATTCATTAAATTTGCAATAATGGGAGGCAAGGGGAGTTACCCATGTAACGATCGATCTGCAAATAACGTTAAAGGGGGATATATCCCACCCGACAGTCCTTTGGGGAAAATGTTGGGTAGTTGGGAACTCAACTCCCGGATGCGGGAGAAAGATAAGGCTACAATGATAAACTATTGTTGTTTCGTTTGGACTAGAGAAAGTATTAAGGTGCCTGGTATTTTTTGGCCCAAATATGGGTCCGATGAGGATTGGCTGTGTCAAGATCTTAATATATATGTCAATTGAAAAGTACTGTACAGTCAAAAAGAGTCTGATTATGCGGCTTGTTGGATAGGGAGCACGAGAGTAAAATTATGTCCCATGAATACAGAGGAATCATGTAAAGAACAGAAAAAGAATGAACAAGGGAAGCCACAAGGGGTTCCCTTAACGTGTTTGCTGCCCCCATATACTACTCCCCGGAACGAGCTTACAGCTCCCGAAGTAGAACCGAGTCCAGACACAGAAAGGGGAACGGACTCTGAACTAAAAGATGCAGAACCTGGGGGTGGGGGGTGCTCAGAATCACTCGAGCCACCACACGTAAAGGAGGGGCAGAGATAATGGAAAATGTAAAATTATGTCCCTTAAGAGAGGTTCCGATTGGGGAAGGTACAATCGGATATGTAAACGCTCCCTTAACTAGCAGGTCTTTAAAAAGGAAATGAAAAGTTTAACAGAGGATCCGGTTGGACTAGCCGAACAATTAGATCCATTCCTAGGGCCTAATTTATATACCTGGGGAGAACTGATAGCAGTTTTAGGAACGTTATTTTCAGGGGAAGAACGAGGTATGATTAGGAGAGCGGCTTTACAGGAATGGGAAAAGAAGCACCCAGTTGGGGAAGAAGGGGCCCCAGCAGAACAGAAATTCCCAAATTTTGACCCTCATTGGGAAAATAATGTAAAAGAAGATAGGGAGTCAGTGCGGGATCTACGAGAAATGGTCATATTAGGATTTAAAGAGGCGGCGCCTAGATCATAAAACTTTGTTAAGGCCTTTGAAGTACGACAAGAGAAGGATGAAATCCCTTCTGCATTTCTTAAAAGGCTCAAGGAGACCACAAGGAGTATTTGGGAATGGATCCCGATAATCCGATAGCACAGGGACTCTTAAAGGTCCAGTTTGTAACTAAATCATGGCCGGATATACAAAAGAAATTACAGAAATTAGATGGATGGAGTGAAGGATTGTTATGTGAGGCACAGAAAGTGTATGTGAAAAGGGAAGACGAGAAGCAGAAACAGAAGGCCAAAATCATGGTGGCGGCAGTAGAAGAAGGAGACTGGGATCAGGGGATAACAGGAAGGATAGGGGAGGACATGAAAGACAAAGGTCAGACACCCGGGAAAGGAGGCAACAGGCAGGGTATTACCATTGCGGGAAAGTGGGGCATTTTAAACGGGAATGCCCGGAATTAGCACGAGAAAGGGAAGCTGTTTCCCTAATGACCTTAGATGAAGATTAGGGGAGTCAGGGGTTCCTTCCTCCTGAGACCCACCGGGAACCCTTGATAAATTTAAAGGTGGGACCTGAAGGGGAGGAGGCAGTATTTTTGGTGGACACGGGAGCGGCACGGTCATCCCTAAGTTGTAGACCTACCGGTGTTAAATTGACTAACAAGAATCTCAGGGTTTCCGGAGTAAAAGGCGAGGAATTCTTGGTGCCTATTTTCCTGAAGAAGGGCTTATGCCCGAAACGTCGATTCTCCTGTTCCTTGCATGCTGCCTGACCTGCTGCGCTTTTCCAGCATCACATTTTCAGCGCTGCCTATTTTTGAGCCAACCCTAATTCGAGGAAATGATGAGGAAGTGACAGGACAATTACCAACTGTAGAGTTCAATGATAAGTTTTTAAAGAACTATATTGTGGCGCTCGGCTCTTCTTTGTCTGTCCTTAGGAAGAAGGGTCTGTTGACCCAGACACCTCCACTTGAGTTCTCAGTACATCGGATATGACCGGGTGATTGGGTCCTGATAAAGACCTGGAAAGATACCAAACTGCACCCAAGCTGGAGGGACCGTTCCTAACCCTCCTGACTCCTGAAACAGCCGTCCTAACTGCTGAAAAAGGGTGGAGTCATCACACTCTTGTTAAGGGCCCAGTGGACGGCATGACAACCCTCTGAAAATCAAGCTGAGCAAAAAGAATGGACTGAGATAAGAGACTATTAAGTATTGGTCAAAAAAAAACTGTATCCCAAAACAATTGTAAGTGTTGCATGGACTCACTCCTCCCTGGCATACAAAGGGTTAGGGAATAGACAGATACGGTTGTGAGCTGAAATGAGTGGTCAGCTTTATATTGTCACGATAATATTGGCGCGAGCTGCCAAGGGGGGTGGGAAAAAATCATTTTACCACTTTATGTCAGAATTATGCTAAACTAAAGGGGCATACCGACTATTGGGTATGTGCGGAGATCCCACACCATGGGGAATCTGGAATTCCTCTCACGGTAATACCACTTACCAAAAGAGAAGTATACGATGTACAACAATTTGACTCTGGTTCAAATGATACAACTTGGAAATCTGACAGGGGTAATTATAACTTTGCGGGGTGGTTCCCTTGACTAGCCCCAAAAACTCTGGGTGCTATCGATGGTCTTAGAGTTTCCCCACCGAAAGAAGCAGTAAATATCACTTGTTTATGTAATCAGAATGATACCGCACCCTTCCGATTAGGAAATTCAACTTGTGTCCACACCAGCCAAGCTACTCCCACAACCATTCCCCAAGTATTGAATGGGACATATTGGGTGTGTGGCTTAAAGGCCTTCATCCAAAAGCACAGATTAATCCTGTCTTTGACCCCATGCTTCCAGGGTATTAACTGACATTACTCAGCAGTAAAACAACCTCAGCAACCTTGGTCCGGCTCAAATATTTAACTAGAATTCCTGCTAATCTCCCATCAATGCTATGCAATTGCACTTGTGCAATGTTTCCCACAGTCAGACATCTTGGAAAGTACTTCATTAGCACATTTCAAACATGGAAACTCATTTCATAAGAGTATTTGGATTTCTTGGATTCAGGAAGCAGTTGTGCAAGTTAGATTACATGAACAACATAGAACAGCAGCATGGAGTGGGAGGGCGACCAAAGTCAGGACATCAGGAACAAACCACATACCAAGTACATGACTGCACTAGAAATTGGTGTAATTCCTTTTCAAACAAACATTCACAGGGAGTTTGCAGGATAACTTGTAGTGAAGTGGTGTGAAGAGGGAAACCATTCCTTCACTAATGCAAACTTGATAAATGACAATCCAAGATGAACAACTCCAAAATCTGATATAGTAGAACCATTCACAGGAGGAGCTTTGGAAGAATTACACTGAAAGTCTAAACAAATCAATCTCTAGGAATAATGAAATCATTGGAGACACAAATCAAGCAGCTTCTTTAATGTGATTGCAATGGTTTGGAGTGCTGTTTGGCACCCTGCATTGAGGTGGGGGTGGGGTGGCAGGAATGGCTTAATGTGAAAATTTCTACACTATTTTACAGGACATTCTCACTCTCCAGCAATTCCTCTCACGTTGGTAAATTCCAGATTAAATACACTTTAACCACACGTCAAATGAAACTTTTTCATCACTGCTTTATTTGCTCTCGGATCGAGACTATCATTTTCTTCAATGCTTGGTGAGTGAAGCTGTACACCTCTGCAATTGATCATAAGCCACAAAATAAAAAAGGTGTTTGAGTCTATAATTGGTTGCCAACCATTTTTAAAAAAGTCTCAAAATGCAGCATTTCCAGCCCTGAGCAGCTAATTTCATTAAACAGGGTTATATTCCAAATATAAAAATAGCACAAAATAGTACTATAGAATTCCTCAGGAAACTCACAAGAAATGACACAGAGGGCCAAAGCAGTTGACAGACAGACAGTCAGAGGAGTGAAGCCACTCCTTCAATAACTTACATTTGCTATATAATCTATAAATTTCAATCTGCGATATAAACTCAACACTTTTACATTGAACTGCTGAGGGATGAGGGACAACCTATGTAAATTATTGAAAAGCCATTTCTTCATGAATGTTCTATGATCTAGAGTAGTGTCCATGCCATTATTTCTATGGGTGCATCTTATAGAATCATACAGTATAGGAACATTTACAACTTCATGGAGATTGCTGATAAATCTAAGGTACAATCACCAGCTTTCCAGTAATTACCTTTAGACTTTACTGTATTACAAGTGAAACATGCCATGGTCATGCAATAAATCAAACTTACTTCTTGACTATCACTTCCTTTCCTGGAAAATTTAAATTCTCAACTTCCTCAGAATTTGGGCAGAGTTTGGACTTAATGTTTGTTTCACAGCTGCAATTAAAACACAAAAAACAAATTAAGACTCTTAAAGCAAGCACTTTCTTTTACCATTAAAATACTCATGAAAACTGAAGATTTAGAATTATAAGCCTTCATCAGATGGTCCTAGTAAATAGGTTACACACTAGATGGTGAGGAGTTCTTAGTCAGCATAAAAAGTTAGTCCATATGCTCCCCAAGTATTGTTGCTTGAGGCTGAGGTTACAGTTCCTTAGAAGCTTTCCTACCATGAAGATGAATCTAGCTGCTGGATTTATTCAAGCACTTGTGACAAAAACATTGTAATGCTCCAGCCCTCTGATCCCATCCCTGTATTTGAACAGGATTAGGTTGTTGTGGACCATGCCATTACAGTTTCAAAGTTACTTATCTCAGTATCCTCAGGTGTCTCCAATTCAGTTTTTATCAGTTACCAACAGCAAGGACAAGCAGCCTTTCTAACTGAAGCAGAAGTTGCTGTAGAAGCTCAACGGGTCACAGGACTCTAAAACGTTAACTCACCCAGATGCTGCCAAACCTGCTGAGTTTCTCCGGCAACTGCTTTTTGTTTCAGATTTCCAGCATCTGCAGTTCTATTTTATTTTAGCCTTTCTAAAGTTCGGTGAAACTTCAACTCATCCAAGTCTCAACCACGTATATTTTCAGAATGGATTGGACATCAACTTCCTCTTCATAATATCAGGCTGCTGCCCCTATGAAGTTTAAACAAGGGATTTATGATAATTGGCCCCACACATTATTTTGCTACCCTTTTTGCTGTTTGTGACTAAAGGATGACTTTAGAATTCACTTTTAAATTTAGTTGCCAGTCTCTCTTACTCTTTGCTTCCCCTCTGAACTACCTGTATTTAGTTTGGTTCTCACTAGGGTTATCAATAATCCTTATCCCTTGAATCATCATGCAGGGAACTAGAGTTTTGTGTTTGCCACCATTTCCTGTTTGCGGAAACATTCTCAGACTGTTGCTGAACAATCGCCTCTTGTAAGGCAGGCTATTATTTCATTACAGTTTTACCCAAACCTGTGCTCAAATTTATTTGCTGCAAACGCCCTCTTTCCCCCATTGAAATTGCTGTCCTCCAATTCAGAATTATTCTGAATTGTTCTTTGTCCCTTCTACAGCCAAGCCAATCTTATGATACAATGATCAGTGCTTCCTTAAATGATCCCTGTCTGATATCTGATATTTTACATGTATGCACACAAATTATAAAGGTGGCAGTGGAGGTTGAAGATATTGTTAGGATTCTGACCTTGATAAATAGGAGCATTGCATGCAAAACAAGGAGGTTATGACAATTTTTCTTTAAACATCCAGATTTTTCCCTCAACTCTAGTTGAAGTACCACACTTCAGGAAGGGATTTAAGAGGGTGCAGAAAAGATTCACAAAAATGTTACCAGATATGAGCAACTAGACAACTGATTCCACATGGACTCCAAACCACATTCAGACCAACACAGTTTGGATCTGAACAGGACAACCAGTACAGACTACAAATTCAAAACCTCCAGCAACAGTTCTTCAGGATCCTCTGCACCACACTCGCAGCCATGCGCCGCCACCTAACCTTTCTACAGTCAGCAATGCCTCATTTGAGGGCCACACTCAGAACTGCAAAGGACCCCTGCTGCATTATATCCTCAGAAAAATTCATACATTTAATAAACAAGACTTCCGCACCATTTCAAACATCAAAAACTGTAAGTGCAACAAACTTCTATATGTCCACCTCAATAGTCAGCAATCCTCAAACATTCCAGAAGCTTCCCCCAGCCTCTGGAACTGCTCGGCTGCCATCAATCACAAGGCTGTGCCAGCCACTATCACCACGGCGATCAATGACATCATCTCTGTCCCCACTGCCTAGCAGCTTGCAGCCATAGCTGCTCATGCTGCCTCCATGACCGCCAGCCAGACAACAACCACTGCAACCGCCACGTGATCACTACAAGATCTGCCACTACTAAGACCAACACAAGGCCCAACCGGAACCATACTTCCACCCCTTCTGTTGCCGCTGCCGCAGCCACTTCCACCCCCAATGTCATCACCCATACCACGCGTTTTGTCACTTCCGCCCCCTTTGTCATCACTGACGCCTCGTGTTCCACCACTTCCCCAACTGCAGCTGCCATCATTGCAACCACTTCCGCCCCCACTTACGCTACTCACCTGCACATGCACAGATCCCAGTCACCACCTTCACCCCCAGAACCCCGGGGTGAGCATCACTTCTGCAAGTGACATCACCCTCATTCCCACGCCCACTCCAGTCACAGTCTCCGCCCCACTCCCAGTTCCAGTCCTATATTAGGTCCTAGCTCCCTGCCCTGCCGGGTTTTCACTATCCCCCAGACCTCCCTGTCACTGAGGATGAACGATTAGTCCACAGCAAAGGCCTTACCTTCATTCCTGCTGTCCACGCATGTACGAATTCAATGGTGGAGGCTGGTACAATTGCAACATTTAAGAGGCATTTAGATGGGTATATGCATAGGAAGGTTTAGAGGCATATGGGCTGGGTGCTGGTAGGTGGGACTAGATTGGGTTGGGATATCTGGTTGACATCAACAGGTTGGACTAAAGGGTCTGTTTGCATGCTGTACTCTATGACTTCTTCCACCGCCTCTGCCTTCGAGCTTACCTTTTCAATCAAGACTCCCACCCACCTTCCGAGGACCCCTTCGCCTGCCTCCAACACACTCCATCCACCTGGACACCCCGTGTCGATCTAATACCTGCGCTCAATCTCTTTATTTCCAGCTGCCGCCGAGACATTGACTGTCTCAACCAGTCTACTCCTCCCACTCAAATCTCTCACCCTCTCAATGTGCAGCCCTCCATTCCCTCTGCTTCCATCCCAACCTTACTACTATCCAGTGGAGGGGTGCTGTGGTAGTTTGGTGCACTGACCTCTACACAACTGAAGCCAGGCGCCAATATGAAGACACCTCCTTCTACTGCCCCCTCGACCATGATCTCACCCCTCATCACCAAACCATCATCTCCCATACGATCCACAACCTCATCACCTCAGGGGATCTCCCACCCACAGCTTCCAACCTCATTGTTTGGGAACCTTACATCCCAATTTCTATCTCCTACCCAAGATCCACAAGCCTGACTACCTCAGCCGACCCATTATCTCAGCCTGTTCCTGCTCCATCAAATTCATCTCCACCGATCTCGATACTATCCTATCCCCCCGGTCCAGGAACTCCCCACATACATTTGGGACATCACCCAAGACTCAAGACATCACACTCAAGACTTCTGTTTCCCTGGCCCTCAATGCCTCATCTTCACTATGGACATCCAATCCCTTTACACCTCCATCCACCATGACCAGGGCCTCCAAGCCTTCTGTTTCTTCCTGTCCTGATGTCCCCACCAGTACCTTTCTACAGACACTCTTATTCATTTCGCTGAACTGGTCCTCACCCTAAACAATTTCTCCTTTGAATCCTCTCACTTCCTCCAGATGAAAGGGGTAGCCATGGGCACCCACATCGGCCCCAGCTACGCTTGTCTCTTTGTTGGCTATGTGGAACAATCTATCTTCAGGAGTTACACTAGCACCACTCTCTACCTTTTCCTCTGCTACATTGATGACAGCATTGGCGCCACTTTGGGCTCCGATGAGGAGGTTGGACAGTTGATCAACTTCACCAACACATTCCACCCAGACCTTAAATTCACCTGGACCATCTTTGACATCTCCCTCCCCTTCCTGGACTTCTCCATTTATGACCAACTCAACACTGACATACAAACCCACCAACTCCACAGCTACTTGGATTACATCTCATCCCGCCCTGCCTCCTGCAAAAATGCTCTCCCTAATTCCCAATTCCTCTGCCTCCACCGCATCTGCTCCCAGGGGGACCAGTTCCACCACAGAACATACCAGATGGCCTCCTTCTTTAAAAACCACAATTTCCCCTCCAATGTGGTTGATGATGCCCTCCATCCACATCCCACACCTCTGCCCTCGAACCCATCACTCCATCTGCAACAAGAACACAATCCCCTCGATCCTCACCTCCCACTCTACCAACCTCCATATACATCTCATCACCGTCCGCCGTTTCCGCCACCTACAAACGGACCCCACCACCAGAGTTATATTTCCCTCCCCACCCCTATCGGCTTTCTGTAAAGACCGTTCCCTCAGTGACTATCCGTTGAGGTCCACGCCCCCTACAACCCACCCTCCTGTCCTGGCACCTTCCCCTGCCACCACAGGAATTGCAAAACCAGCGCCCACACCTCCCCCCTCACCTCTGTCCAAGGCCCCAAAGGAGCCTTCCACATCCATCAAAGTTTCACCTGCACTTCCACACATGTCATTTACTGTATCCATTGCTCCTGATATGGTCTCCTGTACACTGGGGAGACTGGATACCTACTCACAGAGCGCTTCAGAGAACATCTCTGGGACACCTGCATCAATCAACCCGACTGCCTTGTGGCTGAACATTTCAACTCCCCCTCCCACTCTGCCAAGGACATGCAGGTCCTGGCCCTCTTCCATTGCCACTCCCTCACCACCCGACGCCTGGAGGAAGAATGCCTCATCTTCCGTCTCATGACCCTTCAATCCCGTGGCATCAATGTAAACTTCACCAGTTTTCTCATTTCCCATCACCCCACCTATCCTAGTTTCAATCTTCCAGCGCAGCACCATCCTCATGACCTGTCCCACCTGTCAATCTTCCTTCCTACCCTCCACCCTCCTCTCTTTACCCCATCTTCCATCCACCTATCACACTCTCAGTTACCTCCTCCCCAGTACCACCCCCTTCCCATTTATCTCTCCACCCTGGAGGCTCCCAGCCTCATTCCTGATGAAGGGCTTTTGCCCGAAATGTCAATTTTCCTGCTCCTTGGATGCTGCCTGACCTGCTGTGCTTTTCTAGCACCACTCTAATCTTAACTATGTGAATAGTTCGAAGAAGCTAGGGCTGCTATTTTTGGACAAGAGAAGACTAAGAAGATATTTTACAAGTGTCAAAATTATGAGGTATTTAGATAGGACAGATAAGAACAAATAATTTGTTATGGCAGAAGACTTGAGAAGAAAATGGAGGGTGGAGCAGATAGGTGGGAATGAATATGGATAGGTAGGACAGCTCAAGAAGGCGGTAGAAGTTTGGAGCTGGGATAAGGTGGGGGGAGAGGGGAGATGAGGATACTGGTGAAATCATCATTGATCTCCAACCTAAAACCATCACCCCCAACTTCATTGACCTATCGCATTCCCAGCTACCTTCCCCCCAGACCCACCCACCTCCCTCCCATTTAAGCCTCAGCCCCCTGGCCGCGCTCCCCCTCACCCTCCACCCAACATTCCCAATGAAGAGCTTATACGCTAAACATCGACCCTCCTGCTCCTCTGATGCTGCCTGACTGACTGTGGTTTTCCAGCACCACACATGGTCATGTTGATATAGAGTTTCTGGGGGGGGGGGGGGGGGGGGGTGGGGGTGGTGGTGTGGAAAAGACAGAACAGGGTAAAAAGAGAAAACCACTTCTTTATAGAACATCGAACATTACAGCACAGTACAGGCCCTTCAGGCCTCGATGTTTTGTCGACCTGTGGAACCAATCTAAAGCCAAACTATCCTACATTATTCCATTTTCATCCATATTTTCATCCAATTACTATTTTAATGCCCTCAAAGTTGGCAAGTGTACTACTGTTGCAGGCAATGTGTTCCACACCACTACTACTCTGAGTAAAGAAACTACCTCTGACATTAGTCTTATATCTATCTCCCTCAATTTCAAGTTATGTCCCCTCGTGCTGGCATCACCATCCAAGGAAAAATGCTCTCACTATCCACTCTATCCAACCTTATCTTATTTGTCTCAATTAAGTCACCGCTCAATCTTCTTCTTTCTAATGACGCTGAAACTCAATCCCTCTCCTAATAAAAGCTAACACACCGTATGCCTTCTTAACAACCTTATCAACCTGGGTAGCAACTTTCAGGGATCTATGCACATCGACACCGAGATCTCTTTGCTCATCTACACTACCAAGAATCTTACCATTAGCCCTGTATTCTTTATTCCTGTTGCTCCTTCCAAAGTGAATCACCTCACACTTTTCCGCATTAAACTCCATTTGTCCCCCGTCAGTCCATCTCTGCAGCTTATCTCTATCCCTCTGCAACCTGCAACATTCTTCAGTACTATCCACAACTCCACTGAACTTAGTGTCATCCGCAAATTTACTAACCCATCGTTCTATGCCCTCATTTAGGTAATTTATAAAAGCAACAAACAGCAGTGGCCCCAAAACAGATCCTTGCGGTACACCACAAGTAACTGAACTCCAGGATGAACATTTCTCATCAACCACCACCCTCTGTCTTCTTTCAGCCAGCCAATTTCTGATCCAAATTGCTAAATCACCCTCAATCCCTTGCTTCTGTATTTTGTGCAATAGCCTACAGTGGGGAACCTTATCAAACAACTTACTGAAATCAATATGCACCACATCAACTGCTTTTCTCTCATCCACCTGTTTGGTCACCATCTCAAAGAACTCAATAAGGTTTGTGAGGCATGGCCTACCCTTCACAAGACCCTGTTGACTATCCCTAATCAACTTATTCCTATCTAGATGATTATAAATCTTGTCTCTTATAACTTCTTCCAACACAATACCTGCAACCGAAGTTCGGCTCACTGGTCTATAATTACCAGGGTTGTCTCTACTCCTCTTTTTGAACAAGGGGACAACATTTGCTGTTCTCCAGTTTTCTGGCACTATTCCTGTAGACAATGATGATATAAAAAGCAAAGCCAAAGGCTCCCGAATCTCTTCCCTGGTTTCCTAAAGAATCCGAGGATAAAACCCATCCAGCTCAGGGGACTAATCTATTTTCACGCTTTTCAGAATTGCTAACACCTCCTCCTTGCGAACATCAATCCCATTTAGTCTAGTAGCCTGTATCTCAGTATTCTCCTCAACAACTTTGTCTTTTTCCAGTGTGAATACTGATGAAAAATATTCATTCAGCGCTTCCACTAACTCCTCGGACTCCACACCCAACTTCCCACTACTGTCCTTGATTGGCCCTCGCCTTTCTCTAGTCATTCTTTTATTCCTGATATACTTAGAGAAAGCTTTAGGGTTTTCCTTGATCCTACCTGCTAATGACTTCTTAAGTCCCCTCCTGGCTCCTTATAGCTCTCTCTTTCGGTCTTTCCTGGCTAACTTGTAAGTCTAGGAGAAAGTGAGGACTGCAGATGCTGGAGATCAGAGCTGAAAATGTGTTGCTGGAAAAGCGCAGCAGGTCAGGCAGCATCCAAGGAGCAGGAGAATCAACGTTTCGAGCATGAACCCCTCTTCAGGAAGATACAAGTTAACTTGTATCTCTACTAGTAAGCCCTAACTGAGGCTTCGTGTCTCACCCTAAAATAAGCCTACTTCTTTCTCTTGACTAGAGATTCAACTTCTTTAGTAAACCATGGCTTGCTTGCTCGACCACTTCCTCCCTGCCTAACAGTTACATACTTATCAAGGGCACGCTGTAGCTGTTCCTTGAATAAGCTCCACATTTCAATTGTGCCCATCCCCTGCAGTTTCCTTCCCCATCCTATGCATCTTAAGTCTTGCCATAATCTTGCTTAATCGCATTATAATTGACTTTCCCCAGCTATTACTCTTGCCCTGCGTTATATACCTATCCCTTCCCATCACTAAAGTAAACATAACTGAATTGTGGTCACTATCACCAAAGTGCTCACTTACCTCCAAATCCAACACCTGGCTGGGTTCATTGCCTAGTACCAAATCCAGTGTGGCCGTGCCCCTTGTTGGCTTATCTACATACTGTGTCAGGGAACCATCTTGCACACATTGGACAAAAACTTACCCATCTAAAGTACCTGAACTATAGTATTCCCAGTCAATGTTCAGAAAGTTAAAGCCCCCATAACAACTACCCTGTTACTCTCACTCCCATCCAGAATTATCTTTGCTATCCTTTCCTCTACATCTCTGGAACTATTCAAAGGCCCTTAGAAAACTCCCAACAGGGTGACCTCTCCTTTCCTGTTTCGAACCTCAGCCCATACTACCTCAGTAGACAAGACCTCAAACATCCTTTCTGCCACAGTAATACTGTCCTTGACTAACAATACCACGCCTGCCCCTCTTTTAACATCTTGTTTGTTCTTACTGAAACATCTAAATCCCAGAAGCTGCAGCAACCATTCCTGTCCCTGCACTAACCATTTCTCCGAAGTGGGACAACATCAAAGTCCCAGGTGCCAACCCATCCTGCAAGTTCATCCACCTTATTCTAGATGCTCCTGGCATCAAAATAGACACACTTCAAACCACCTTCCTGCTTGCTAGTGAACTCTTGCGACATGAAACCATATTTCTGACCTCACTACTCTCAACCTCCTGGACACTGGAACTACAGTTTATGTTCCCATCCCCCTGCCGAATTAGTTTAAACCCTCCTGGATATCATTAGCAAATTTCCCCCTCAGGTTATTGGTACCCCTTTGGTTCAGGTGTAAACCTGTTTGTAGAGGTCCCACATACCCCAGAATGAACTCCAATTAGCCAGGTATCCGAAACCCTCCCTCCTGCATCATTCCTGTCGCCATTTGTGGGCGGCACGGTGGCACAGTGGTTAGCACTGCTGCCTCACAGCGTCAGAGACCCGGGTTCAATTCCCACCTCAGGCGACTGACTGTGTAGAGTTTGCACGTTCTCCCTGTATGGGTTTCCTCTGGGTGCTCCGATTTCCTTCCACAGTCCAAAGATGTGCAGGTCAGGTTAGATGTAGGGGTACGTGTGGGTTGCGCTTTGGTGGGTTGGTCTGGACTTGTTGGGCCGAAGGGCCTGTTTCCACACTGTAATGTAATCTTCTAATCTAAACTCCTCTCTCTTCCTATTCTTCACCTCGCTAGCATGTGGCATGAGCAACAAACCAGAGATAACAACGCTGTTTGTTATCACACTAAGCTTCCACCCTAGCTCACCGAATTTCTGCCTTAAATCCCCAACCCTTTTCCTAACAATGTCATTAGTACCTATGTGGACCACAACCTGGGGCTGTTCCTTCTCTCCCTAAAGGATCCAAAAAGCACAATCCGAGACATCACAAACCCTGGCACCTGGGAGTTAACACACCAACATTAATCTCTCTTGTTCCCACAAAACCTCCTAACTGTCCCCATAATGATGGAGTCCCCAAAGACTAATGCTTGGCTCCTCTTCCTTTCTGAGCAGCAGGGACAGACTCTGTACCAGAGACCTGTGCCTTATTGCTTAGCCCTAGTAAGTCATACCCCCATCAGTATCCAAAACGATATACTTGTTGAGGGGAATGGCCACAAGGTATCCCTGCACTGCCTGCCGGTTCCCTTTCTGTCCCCTGACAATAACCCATTTGCCTTTTTCTTGAACCTGAAGTATAACTACCTCTCTGTAACTCCTCTCAATAAGCCCCTCCACCTCCTGAATGATCTGAAGTTCATCCAGCTCCAGCTCCAGTTCTGTAACACAGTTTGTGAGGAGCTGGAGTTGTGTGCATTTCCCGCAGATGAAGTCAGCAGAGACACTAGTGGTGACTCTTACCTTCCACATTCTGCAGGAGGAACATTCAGCTGCCTGAACCTCCATTCCCACTGTTCTAAATTCCCAAAGAGACTGTCGAAAAAGAAAGAATAAAAAGAAACAAGTTACCTTACCAATCCAGCGCACAGAACTTTGTTTTAGGTTACAGGAGAAGGATGGGTAGGAGACACTACCTATTAGTGTTTCAGGTAAAGCAACCACTCAAATATATTACTTTGCTTACTCACCTAGTCCCATGTCTGTCCCTGCTCAGCGTGTGCTTTGTCTATTCTCAAGGTAAGTTTATATAACTTTAAATTTACCTTCCCAGCAGGCCCTGATCCTCGCCGTCACTCCACCCACTGCGTCTGCTACTGGCAAAATGGAGCAGTTCAGTATTTCACCTTTGATGGTAACTGTTTCTGCACAATGCAAGGTCTTCAAACTGAAAAAGCAATATTCAACCTACCATGAAAAACTTTGGATGTTTTACACTGATTTAACATTGTCTAATCTCTCAAAATAAGCCAAATATTTCAGAACCAGTCAATCAGTCACTTTATGTGATTGCTATGGATTGGTGTTCATTGCACTGCCATGGGATGCCTTCCTGAGGCAATCCTGACATAATCTTATAGCAACTGCCAGCAGATCCCTTTCACATTATTAGATCACAGACACAGCTGGTTTAATCTCACATCAGATCAAACTTACTTGCCAATCACTCCTTTAGTTTCTGACAAACTTAGGTTTCCACCTACTTCTCAATGTGAGCTATCAACATTTTCACAGCTGTCACTGGTCATAAAGCAGCAGTTAAATCATTTAAATATGCACATGATCACAAATTTCATATTTGGCACTTCCTATCAGCATTTAAATTTTAGAGTGTGAGGGCAGGAGCTGGTGGATAGGGAGTAAAGAGATCAAATAAAGAACCTTTGCACTGGGACAGAGGGAAAACATCCCAAACGCAAGGATTTAAGTTTAACTTTCTTATGTCTGAAAGAGAAACTCTAACTGCTTACAGACTGTTGCCAATTCAACCCTCACGAGTACAACTTGTAAATCAATGTTTGGTTCAGAGTGCTAATATAGTAATTTCTCATAGATCAAATTCACTGAAGCTTAATGTCATCATTAGCTATTTGGTTGAAAAGAGCATTTTATTCTTTTTTTTTCTTTCCTGTTCCTTTAACAGTTCTGAGTTTAGTTAATGATCTGGACATAATAAACCCAGGATTACTTCCAGCTCTGTGACCCACAGCAGTGTAATGACCTCAGTATTTAGTCTTCTATTAATCTATGACATCAGGGAAACTTTGTGCTTGTGATGTTACCTGCATTCAAATCATCTTGAAAGCACTTTATAAGCTTGATTCAAATAAATAACCATTACTTGGGAAAGTGCATGATTCCATGCATACACATGGAAGCTGGCCAACTTATAAAAAATTATAAAAAATGCAAAGCATTCAATGGCTACACTGTATGAGAGATATACCAAGGCTAGGACACAAAGAGCAGGTCGCATTCTTAATTGTAGTCATCCTAGAATTCTTACAGTGTGTAAACAGGCCCTTCAGGCCAGTAAGTCACACCGACTCTCCAAAGAGTAACACACCAAGACCCCCCCCTTTTATCCTATGTTTATGCCTAACTAATACCTCTAACCTACACATCCCTGAACACTATGGGCAATTTAGCCTGGCCAATTCACCTGACCTGCCCATCTTTGGGATTGTGGGAGAAAACCAGAGCACTCTGAGGAACCCACGCAGTCACAGGGAGAATCTACAAACTCCACACAGACAGTCGCCTGAGGCTGGAATCAAACCTGGGTCCCTGGCGCTGTGAGGCAGCAGTGCTAACCATTGAGCCACTGTGCCACTCATATTTCTTCAAATGCCACCAAAGTTTGGAGAACACTGCAATGAACTTGAAGGAAGTATGGGGGGAGGTGAGGGGTGGGGAGGGATGCAGACAAACAAGAAAGAGAAACAAAGCAAAGTGATGAGGGGGGCTGGAGGAGAGGAACTTATTTCTTCAGTATTTTCACTGTAGCCGCATCGTCCAGAAAGATAACCTTGATATTGATCAGCAAGCAACTTACCATCTAAGCATTTTGGATGTTTCAATGTTGATACAATTAGATAAGACATCTCTCTCTCCAGTATTAAATTCCTCGGGAGGCAGTCCAGCAGCGTCTTTATTGTTAATGCTGGAGTCTGGACTGTCGTTCGTTGCATTGCACAAAAATCTTTGAAGAAATCATTGATTCTTTAACATTCCCTTTTCACTCTGCTGTATTCCAAATAATTAAACCACATCAAAATCATATCAAGTCAAACTTGCTCCCTCATGCTTGCACTCATGTTTGGCAAACTTGACGATCTGGTAAAAACAATGACTGCAGATGCTGGAAACCAGATTCTGGATTAGTGGTGCTGGAAGAGCACAGCAGTTCAGGCAGCATCCAAAACTTGGATGCTGCCTGGACTGCTGTGCTCTTCCAGCACCACTAATCCAGAAACTTGACAATCTGGCCTGCCGAAATGTCCCCAGCCACAAGCAGTCCTGAAGCACAAATTAAACAAAGGATTTGCATTTACAAGTGACTTGCAAATGTGTGGAAATAAATCCTGAAGACTGAAAGGCTCAGTATTTCAAGTCCTCATTTGGTCAAAGTCCAGAAGTATGACTACACTCGATGGTTTGCTTTCCAAACTTTCAGAGAAAATATGTAGGTCATTCTAGTTAGGTAGGCTGGTGCATTTGAGGGCGGGTGAGAGGTTCAACAGGTTAGCATTGTTGCAAGGTTACAACAATGTTAAGGACCAATCAATTTTCCAATAAAGATTTTTGGATATTTTCTTTGGATTAAAGGCTGAATTTTGCTATTGTTTCTTTAATATGATTTTTATCATCTCGAATAGCATTTGCTAGATTGCTGTAGGATCCTTCAGGAGGTGATTGCTACATAATCTTACAAGAACTACTGTCTTTCTAGTAATTTCCTTTCATGGAATGTATTGTGAATGAAGCACAGATGGATCAAACTTACTTTGCAATTTTTGCAATCGCATCTGGTGAACTTGATCTTTTCAATTTTCTCAGAGTTTTGGCTGACCAAAGTTTCAGACCTGCATTTAGTTATAAGGCAGAAATTAAAGGAATTCTAAAAAAGCACATGCACCCAAAAGTGGCTTACAGACAAAAGGAGCATTGAAATACTGCAGCAGTGCATTCCATAGATTAACCACCCTCTGAGTGAAGAAATTCTTCCTTATCTCAGTTCGAAAGGTCGGTCCGTTCACTCAGTGACTGTATCCACATGGCCTAATTTCTCCTTTTCATGAAAATACCTTCTCCATTCCATGTGCAATATTTGCAGGCCCCTCAATATTCTGTGAGTTTCAGTGAGATTCCCCTCATCCTTCTAAACTCCATCCAGTACAGACCCAGATATGATAAGTCCTCTACAATGTTTCAAGTCCTTATCACCATCACCTGGATTTGTTAAACAGGCCACACTCCAGATATTGATTTTTTTTTCTCTCCAAGCTTTCACAGATGGTTTACAAGTGCTAGCAGAAGGGCTGGGGGAGCTGCAAGGGAAGAGATATGGAAAGGGAACTCCTTCCATTCAATAATTTAGGAGAGGCTATGGGCTGGAACGGTGATTTTGCTGTAGCACTGTGGGATATTCTCAAGAGGAAGTTCCTAAAGAAATCTGACAGAAACTGCCTGCTCTCCAGCAGTTCCTTTCCACATTATATTCTGACTTAGTCCCACTTCAGAAAGAACATACTTTTTAGATTTCTGTGCTAGTTTCCAGAGAAAATGAATTTCCAACTCCCTTGCAGTTTGGGTTGTCAAGGTTTTCATTCCTACAATTTAACAATTATAAAGCACAAATTTAAAACAAGCAAATGCATTCACATTTAAATCCATTAAAAATAAACTTAAAAATTCAGTGTTCCAACAAGTTATAGTTTTGTTTCAAAAAGCCATTTTCTAAAGGTATGACAGCAGTATTCCTTTTTTCAGCCTTCACAGAAGTTTGTAGACATCATGTTTGTTTTTTTTTGAGGGGAGGGTGCATGGGGCATGTAATAGCATTAGGTAGTCAATTTCTTCAATACATTCACCCTCATAGTACAGTGCTTAGAAGTGAACAACTGAAGACCTGAACATTGAAGAGCAAGAAAGGTTGAATTAAAGGCTGTGTGTCAATTATTCACTGGCAAATAACTGGGAGGTGGGAAAATGGTAGGGAGGGATTCTGGCACCTCATTGCTAAGCCATGTTGACATCTTTGACATCTTGACTCTCCATGATATCTCAGGCCTGCCTCCCTCATTTTCCTAATTGGGCCCACCTTTGCAGCCTCAGCGATGATCAGTTTGAATAGTAGGGCTCAGAAATGTGTCAATCTGTCATTCCTCTCACTGGATTAGCAGCTCTTGAAACTAAGACACACTTTCAACCAGTGAGTAACCCTGGCAACAACCTCTTCATTGGTAACTGCTGGTAACATACCATCCATCGCATTGGCCAAAGCTTCCAGGATTCAGTTCCAGTATCAGGTCTGCAGCATTAACTACAAGCTTCCACCTAAAATTTCTTTTTACAACACTAAGAATGGAGCAAATATTAGAATGACAGTCAAATGTTTCTTTGATGTGAAAAGAACAAACTGTGGGCAGCACGGTGGCACAGTGGTTAGCACTGCTGCCTCACAGCGCCAGAGACCTGGGTTCAATTCCCGCCTCAGGCGACTGACTGTGTGGAGTTTGCACGTTCTCCCTGTGTCTGCGTGGGTTTCCTCCGGGTGCTCCGGTTTCCTCCCACAGTCCAAAGATGTGCAGGTCAGGGTGAATTGGCCATGCTAAATTGCCCCTAGTGTTAGGTAAGGGGTAGATGTAGATGTAGATGTTGGGGTATGGGTGGGTTACGCTTCGGCGGGGCAGTGTGGACTTGTTGGGCCGAAGGGCCTGTTTCCACACTGTAAGTAATCTAATCTAATCTAATCTAATCTGTAAGTAATCTAATCTAATCTAATCTGACAATCTGAATGAAGAACAGCAGTTGCTGGAGAAACTCAATTGGTTTTGCAGCATCTGCAGAAAGAAATCAGACCCTTGTGAACAAGAGTCACTCAACTTTTTGAAGATAACATTCAACCACTAACAATAATGCAAATTTTAGAGAGGCAGTAATGTGATTACTACGGTTTGGAGTGATATTCACTGCACTGCTATGGAATGACTTCAAGCAGAGTCCCTGAATAACCTGACAGAAAATGCCACCTCACCAGCAATTTCCTTTTTCTTGCACTCTATGTGAAGTGAAACCTTAGTCACATGTTATATCAAGCTTACTTTTTAATGAGCCCCTTAGTTTCTGGAGGATCTGGATTCCCCTTTCCCTCATTGTCTGGACTGTCAATGTTTTCAGAGCTGCAAATTGTCATAAAAGAGTTAAGTCATTTTAAGCAAATATCTACATCCTTATAAAAACATTTTTATGAACTTGACAGAAATTGAGTCTGTATTCCAAGCCATTGATAGCGAATTTGGTGAACACTGCAGACAGCAATCTAGGTTTGTTCAATATACTGCATTACTTGTATGACTCGATGATCTGAAAATGTGTTGCTGGAAAGGCGCAGCAGGTCAGGCAGCATCCAAGGAGCAGGGGAATCGACGTTTCGGGCACGAGCCCTTCTTCAGGCTCATGCCCGAGACGTTGATTCCCCGGCTCCTTGGATGCTGCTTGACCTGTTGCGCTTTTCCAGCAACACATTTTCAGCTCTGATCTCCAGCATCTGCAGTCCTCACTTTCTCCTGACTCGAAGATCTGTATATATTCTGGATCCTATAATCCTGCTCTATCAGCTACCTGATGAAGGAGCAGCGCTCTGAAAGCTTGTGCTTCCAAATAAACCTGTTGGTCTATAACCTAGTGTTGTGTGGTTTTTAGATTGGTGAAAACAGGTCACAATACAAGATATTCAACTGCAGTAGATGGTGATTTATTTCCCCAACCTTCAATAAAGATTTGTAGAATGAGACAGTGTGGCTAGAACATGGAAGCAAAGAGAGGCCGAAAAGGATGTAACAAATGAATTTCTTCAATACTTTACACCTTGAGTGGCCTAGAAATATCTCAAACAAGGAGCTCCAGGCCCACATATAGAAAGACAACTAAGTTTCCAATTCCTCTGGTGAAGAGTTTTGGATATTGTTTCTAAACAACAGGGCTGAATTTTCCCAGTCAAGTAGTATAGGCTCAGAAATAGAAACCATGTTTGACAGAAAAGAAAAGGTCATTGCTCTGCCTTGCCTGATTTCATTGCCAGGTCTTGGGACCAGACCAATTCATTCATGAGATAGCCATCTGGTAGCATCTTCATGATTATCCACCATCAGCACAATGCTACCCATCATGGCAGGACTCATCACTCACTACAAGCAGCAGGCTTCACCAGATTAACAAATTATTGCTGCAAATGACTTTTCAAAAGAGCACCACCATCTAACATCTAGGAACAATACCAATTATGGGGGCTTAATCCAATAGTTTCCTTAATGTGGCAACCTAGAATGATGTTTGCTGCACTGCTCAAGGATGCATGCAGCACCTAACTTTAGAGCAATCGCTTGCTTTCCAGTGATTGCCTTCATTCCAAGTATAATATTAAATGAGAATTAAATCACACATCAAGTCAGACTTGCTTTCCAATTGCTGCAATTCTTCCCAGCCAAGTATCCATAGAAGTTTGGACTGTCAAGGTTTTCACAAATGCAATTGATCATAAAAAATAAGTTAAGAGATTTAAATTAGTATTTGAATCCAGCTACAACCGGGATCCCTATGAGGAGCAATTAAAAATTCTGGGTCTGCAATTGATTAATATTAGAAGGATGAGGAGACATCTGGTTGTAACTTACAGAATACAAAAAAGCCTGGATAAAGTAGACATGGAGAAGATGCTTCCACTATTGTGAGAGATGGGGATCCTGTGGAAGCATAAATTGTTTGGGAAGCCAGCATGAAGGCTGGAATAGCTTAATGATTAAAAAGTTAGTATCATAAAGGATAAAATGGCTTAAGGATTATAATGTATTACTAACAACAAAGATGTTTCTGTTAAAAAGATAAAGCAATAACCATTACAAAACAGACAGCTGTGTGGCCATAATCCCACTCTTAGTGAGTATAGGCCTTTTGGCCAGAATCCCTGGGAAAGCTTCCGTGACCTGAACTAGTTGTGACCTGTACTAGTTTCATTCATTCCTTATCAATCTGGTTCATTATTGTAACTGTGCTTGTTACTAAAATGAATTAGTCATGTAAAGACTTTCAATGATTATGTTATAAAACGACTGTACTTTGATAACATTTTGGAGATACAACCTATATGTTTATAGGTTCTTTCCCCTTGCAAGAAGACTAATAAAGATGTTTCATGTTGGTAAAACTTTAACACTTCCAGGACACAAACTCACTGAAGGGACCACCCTTTAGAACTGAGCTGAGGAGGAATTTCTTCAGCCAAAGGTTGCTGAATCTATGGAAATCATTGCTACAGAGGGCTGTAGAGGCCAAGTCACTGAGTATGTTAAAGATAGAAGGAGGTAGGTTCTTGATTAGGAAGATGATCAAGGGCTATGGAGAGAAGCCAGGAAAATGAGGTCGAGAAATATATCAGCCTGGTTTGAATGCTGGAATTGATTCAATGGCCAAATAGCCTAATTCTGCCTAATACTTTATGATCTGTTAGCTGCTTTACTCTGAAGTCATTATGTCAATTCCTGGTCAGCTGCTTTTGTTCAACTAGTCATCCTCCACATGTAGAACTACACTAGATGGCGATTTTAAAATTCAAAACCTTACATATGTTTGTAGGCCACTATAGATACTGATAGGGCAAAGGAGAGAAAGGGGAAACTCATTTCTGGAATATATTCATATTCCGAGTTTAGAAAAGGTCACAGAGACAAAACCTTCAAACTTCAAGACTGAAACGCGAGCAAATATCCATTGATGTGTCATCGATGTTACATCATAAACATTTTGGAAGGAAAGTCTGAGCCCCAAGAAATAGTGAAATATTAGAGAGACAGTAATATGATTGCTATTGGCTAGAATGGTGCTCACTGTACTGCTATGTGATGCCTTCATGAGGAGTCTGTGAATACCCTTATAGTAACTGCCAGATCACCAGCAATTTCCTTTGTCTTACATTCCGAATGAAGCAAAAACCTAGTCACATATTGTATCAAACTTATGTTTTGATGATCATCTTAATTGCTAGAAAATGTGAATTTGTAACTCCCTTGCATTTTGCACCATTAAGGTTTTCAAAGCTGTAATTGGTCATAAAGTACTTTTAAGCATTTTAGTCAGAGGTAAATGGGTCTGGGTGGGTTACTCTTTGAAGGGTCAGTGTGGACTTGTTGGGCCAAAGGGCCTGTTCCCACACTGTAGGGAATCTAATATAATCGAATCAAACATCTACATCTACAGTAAAATCATTTTTAAAGCTAAAAATAAAGACAGCCAATATTTTAAGCTATTGATAGCCAATTTGATGAAAACAGGTCACACACAGATATATGACTGCGATAGATGGTGATTTATTTCCCCCAAACATAGCTTGCAGGCACTAATGGTGGAAAGGGTGTATTCAAGACAGAAATATTTCGGTTCTTGATTAGAGCATAGAACAGTACAGCACAGTACAGGCCTTTCGGTCCTCAATGTTGTGTTGACCTTTTATCCTACTTTATGATCAAACTAACCTACATACCCTTCATTGTACTATCAAGAATCACTTAAATGAATACTGAGGGACAGGATGTACATGTATTTGGAAAGGCAAGGACTGATTAGGGATATCGAATTACTTGATCGAATTTTTTGAAGAGGTAACAAAGAGGATTGATGAGAGCAGAGTGGTAGATGTGATCTATATGGATTTTAGTAAGGCGTTCGACAAGGTTCCCCAAGGGAGACTGGTTAGCAAGGTTAGATCTCATGGAATACAGGGAGAACTAGCCATTTGGATACAGAACTGGCTCAAAGGTAGAAGACAGAGGGTGGTGGTGGAAGGTTGTTTTTCAGACTGGAGGCCTGTGACCAGTGGAGTGCCACAAGGATTGGTACTGGGTCCACTTCTTTTCATCATTTATATAAATGACTTGGATGTGAGCATAAGAGGTATAGCTAGTAAGTTTGCAGAAGACACCAAAATGTGAGGTGTAGTGGACAGCGAAGAAGGTTACCTCAGATTACAACGGGATCTTGATCAGATGGGCCAATGGGCTGAGAAGTGGCAGATGGAGTTTAATTTGGGTTGGGATATCTGGTCAGCATGGACAGGTTGGACTGAAGGGTCTGTTTCCGTGCTGTACATATTTATGACTCTATGACTGCATGACTCTAAATGCCCCTAATGTATCTGACTCTGCTACCACCACTGGCAGTACATTCCACACAACCACCACACTCTGTGTAAAGAACATACTTCTGATATCTCCTCTAAACCTCCTCCAATCACCTGAAAATTAAATCCCCTTGTGATAGCATTTTCCGCTCTGGGAAAAAGTCTTTGGCTATCAATGTTATCTCTGCCTCTCATCATCTTGTACACCTCTATCAAGTCACCTCTCATCCTTCTTCGCTCCAATGAGAAAAGCCTTAGCTCGCTCAACCTTTCTTCGTAAGACATGCCCTCTGGTCCTGGCAGCATCCTGGTAAATCTCCTCTGTACCCTCTTTAAGGCTTCCACATCCTCCCTATAGTGAGATGACCAGAACAGAACATAATATTCCAAGTGTGGTCTTACTATGGCTTTATAGAGCTGCTGCATAACCTTACGGCTCTTAAACTCTTCATTTACAGGGAGTTACAGGGAGAAAGCAAGAGAATGAGAATGAGAAATATATCAGTCCTGATCAATGGTGGAACAGACACAATGGGTTGAATGGCTTAATTCTTCTCCTTCATATGTTCTCATCAGTCAGCTGTTTGAATGGCTGAATACTCTGGATTCAGTATTTCAGTTCCTGATCAGCTGCTTTTATTAAACTGGTCACACTCCAGATGTAAGCTGAAAAATGTGTTGCTGGAAAAGCGCAGCAGGTCAGGCAGCATCAAAGGAGCAGGAGAATCGACGTTTCGGGCTTAAGCCCTTCTTCAGATGTAGAACCATATTAGAAGGTGACTTCTTATTCAATACCTTCCATAGGTTTGAAGGACATGTAGCTGGTGATAAGCACAAAGAGAGTGATGGGAAACCTATGTCTTCAATTTGTTCAGATTCTGAGTCTAGAAAGGTCACAGATACGTAACTTCAAATGTCAATGCTGAAAGACGGGCCATGGATACTTTAATATCACCGGCAGCTCTTGGGATCTAACCATGTCATTAATGGGATTTTGACCTGGCAGCAGCTTCTTGATTAACCACAGTCAGCACGATGCCACCCTTGGTGGTAGCAACGATCATAGCAGGTTGGGCCCCAGCTCTCAGTCCAAGCAGCAGAATTTCACCAGAATTCACAAAATTGTTACTGCAAACACCTTGTTAAAAAAAAACCAGCATCCAATTTCTAGGAAAAACACACATTTTGGAGGCTGACAACCATTCTGTAATGTGTTAACTACAGCCTAGAATGTTGATTTCTGCACACAGAAGGAGTTATCCATATAATTTTACAGGAATTACTTGTTGTCCAGTGATTGACTTTATTCCTCATACAAGATTTACAAGGATGTTGCTGGGTTTGAGTTATAGGGAGAGGCTGAACAGGTTTTTTCCCTTGGAATATCGGAAGTGAGAGGGTGACCTTAGCGAGGTTTATAAAATGATGAGGGGCATGGATAGGGTGAATAGCTAAGGTCTTTTTCCCAAGATAAGGGAGTCAAAAACTACGTGACGTAGGTTTAAGTAGACAGGGGAAAGATTTAAAAGCACCACAGGGGCAAATTTTTCATGCAGTGGGTGGTGTGTTGTTTGGAACAAGCTGCCACAGGCGGTGGTGCAGACAGCTACAAGTGCAATATTTAAAAGGCATTGGGGTTGGGTACATGAATAGGCAGATTTTAAAGTGATATGGACCAAATATTAGCAAATAACATTAGGTCAAATGTCTGGCTGGCGCAGATGAGTTGAACCAATCGGTCTGTTTCTGTGCTGTTTATCACTACAGTATTAATGAAGAGTGAAATCATACTTCAGATCAAACTCACTTTATAATTACTTCAATTCTTCCTGAAGTACTATGATTTCCAAGTCCATTGTAGTTTGGACTGTCAGTGTTTCCACACACGTAACTGGTCATGAAAGTTAAGGCAAGTCATCCAAATGAGCATTTCAATTTATCTACATTTGGGATTCCTATGAGGAACGGTTAAGGACTATGGGTCTGTACTCGATTGAATTTAGAAGGATAAAGGGAGAATCTGATAGAAACTTACAGAATACTGACAGGCCTGGATAGAGTGAACATCGCAAAGATGCTTCCACTAGTAGAAGACATTAGAACCCCAGGCACAGCTTCAGAGTGAAGGGACCATCATTGAGAACTGAGCGGAAGTCCTAAGGGCTGAATGGCTTAATTCCTCTTCTACAATCTTATGGTCTGTCAGCTGTTTGAATGGCTGAGGAGTCTGGATTCAGTATTTCAGTTCCTGGTCAGCAGTTTTTGTTCAACTGGTCACATTCCAAATGGAGGGCATTAGATAGTGGTATTTACTTCAAAACCTTTTGTCGGTTTAAAGGACACTGTAACTGGGGATGAGGGTAAAAGGGGGTGAAGGGAAATTTATTTCTTGAATATATTCATATTCAGAGTCTAGAAACATCACAGATAACTCCAAACATCAATACCAAAAGATGAGCAATTTTTCATTTAAGTGTTTCTTTTTTGGAAACCTTACAGCATGGAAGCAGGCCATTCAGCCCATTGCATTCACACTGAATTGACTGAAGAGCAGCCCACCCAAACAAACCCCCTACTCTATAACCCTGCTTTTAACATTGTTAATCCACCCCACCTGAACTTACTTGCACACTATGGCAATTTAATATGGCCAATCCCCCTAACTTGCACATGTTTTGGATTGTGGGAGGAAACCAGAGCACCTGGAGGAAACTCACACAGACACGGGAAGGATGTACAAACACTATACAGACATTTGCCCAAAGGTAGAAGTGAATACGGGTCCCTGGTGATGTGAGGCAGCAGTGTTAACCACTGAGCCACCATGCTGTATTCTATCCTAATACAAATTTTTTGCAAGAAAATTCTCAAACCTTTGGAATGGAGCAAATATTAGAATGTGATTGCTATGGTCTGGAATGGTGTTCAATGCGCTGCTGAGTGATGCCTCCTTACATTATTTTACACTAACTGCAGTTCAACAGCAATTGCTTTTCACATTCTTAACTCTGAATGAAGCAAAACCTAGGTCACATATTGTATCAAAATTACTTTTTGATGACCACCTTAGTTTCTGGAAAACCCAGATCCTTATTTCTGCAACCATTTTGATTGTTAATGTTTTCAGAGCTGTAAATGGTCATAAGGTCATTTTACACAATTATCCACATCTACAATAAAAACATTGTTATGAACTTGAAAGAAATTAAGTCTGTATTTTAAGCCATTGACAGTTAATTAATGAAAATTGTTCACACACAAGATATATGTTTACTGTAAATGGTGATTTATTTCTGAAAACTTTCAGTGATGGTTGCAGGAAAGGAGAATGAGGCTAGAGCGTGGAAACAAAGAATGAGAAAAGAATATGACAAACCCATTTCCTCAATACTTTACACTTGCTGTATAGTCACTTGCAGTTTCTGAAGAGCTCTGGAAACAGTGTCTACATACAGGGCTGAATTTTCCCATTCAGCTAGCTGTAGCCTGGGACAGGAGATAATTAGCAAAGTTGAGAGGAGCCCAGGTGTAAAGCCTGACGTTCTTCTCCATAATTACATTGTATTGTCAGAGGTGGGCAAGCTAGCTGGGGGTCGCTGATGTCTGTGTGTCATGACTAGGACTGCCAGAACTCTTCAATATTCACAACGGATCTCATGCCAGCAAGACACTTTTAGGCTCAGCAATAGCAATCACAAATGGCAGCATGAAAAGGTTGCTGTTCTGTCATCACTCTGATTTCACTGTCAGCTCTTAGGATCAGGCCAATTCATTCATGGGATGAATTCTTGATTAGCCACCATCAGCACCAAGCCATGTTTGGTGCTGCCAACAATCACAGCAGGACTGGCTCCAGGTTCAAGGCAGTGAGATTCACAAATTTACTTCTGCAATATCACATGTAAAAAAAACTTCCATATGTACATATGTAGCAAAGTAACTTTCTGATGACTGCAATTATTCCGGAAGATATTTGTTTTCACCCTTGTTGACAGCTTGAACTATCAGTTTCAGCAGCTGCCATTAGTCATGAAGAAAGATATTTTAAACAAGTGTTTGCATCCACAATGTCTGTCAACTGTTAGAAAATTCTGGACACCGAGATTCAGTATTTTAACCTTTAAGCAAACTGGGAGATTAAACAGAACTGGTTCCAGACATATGGTTCCAAAGGATGGAAATTTGTGTCTTCAAAATCGTTCATAGATTTGAAGGACACTAGCTAATGATAAGGGGCATAGATAAAGGGGTTTAGTTTGTCATCACTTCTATATCTGCAATTGGTCACAAAAGATAAACGTAGTCATAAATTTGTATTTCAATCCATCTACATCTGTACTCAATTGATGTCAGGAGGATGAGGGGGTAATTTGGAGCAAAATTTACAGAATACTGAGAGGCCTGGATGGATGGATGGAGGTGTTTCTACTAGTCAGAGAGATTAGAACATAAGGGCACACCCTCAGAGTGAAGGGATCACAGTTTTGAACTGAGATAAGGAAGAATTTGTTTGGCCAGAGATGGGTGAGCCTGTGGAATGCATTGCCGCAGAAGACTGCAGAAACCAAATCATTGAGTGCATACAAGACAGAAATTATTGATTAGTAAAAGGATCAAGATTGATGGGGAGAAGGCAGAAGAATGGAGATGCCAAATAAATCAGCCATGATCCACGATGAAGTAGACATAATTGGCTGAATAGCATAAAGTTGCTCTTCCATATTAGATTAGATTCCCTACAGTGTGGAAACAGGCCCTTCGGCCCAACCAGTCCACACCGACCCTCCGAAGAGTAACCCACCCAGACCCATTGCACTCTAACACTATGGGCAATTTAGCATGGCCAATTTACCTGACCTGCACACCTTTGGACTGTGAGAGGAAACCGGAGCAAACCCACACAGACACAGGGAGAATGTGCAAACTCCATACAGACAGTCACCTGAGGCCAGAATTGAACCTGGGACCCTGGTGCTGTGAGGCAGCAGTGCTAACCACTGAGCCACCATGCTGCCCACCATATCTTATGGTCTGTCAGCTGCTTAAATGGCTGAAGACTCTGGATTCAGTATTTCAATCCTTGGTCAGCTGCTTTTGTTAAATTGGTCACACTCCAGATGGATGACTGCAATAATCGGTGATTTTTTTCTTCAAAACCTTTCAGAGATTTGAAGGACACTGTAGCAAGTGATAAGGGTGAAAGGGGAAATCCATTTCTTGCATATATTTGCATTCAGAGTTTAGAAAAGATCACAGACAAATAGCTCCAAGCTTCAATACTGAAAAGCAAGCAACTTTCCATTCGATGTCATAACCTAGTGCAATTTTTTTGAAGGAACCTCTGAACCCCAAGGAGTAATGCAAATAATAGAGAGGCAGTATGTGATTGCTTTGGTCTGGAATGGTGGTCACTGCACTGCTGTGTGATGTTTTCATGAGGAGTCCCTTTCAGCAGCAATTTTCTTTCACTTTCTTGTACTCTGAACGAAGCAAAATCACATCATGTATTCAAACTTACTTTCTCATGATCACCTTACACTTGGATAAGCACAATTTTGCATCTCCATTATAGTTTGGACTGTCAAGTTCACCAGGCCTGCAATTGGTCAGACCAGTTAAATTTAATCATTTAAATTAGTATTTGCCTCCATCTGCAATTGTGTGCTAGCTATCGAATGGCGGCAGGCTCTGGATCAGTATTAGTGTCTGTATTTAACTGTTTCTGTTAAACTGGTCACACTGCAGATAGATGACTGCAACAGATAGTGGTTTGAGTTTGAAATCCTTTCATAGGTTTGAATGACAGGATAACTAATGATTATGGTGAAAGAGAGAAATGGAAAACCCAATTTTTGGATATATTAATTTTCAGAGATTGGAAACTTCAACAACAAAACACAAACAATTTTCCATTGAAGAGTCTTTGATATCCTCTCCCAATGCAATATTTTTGAAGCAAATTCTAAAGCCCTCGGAATAATGTAGATAATAGAGAGGCTGTAATGCAACTGCTATAGTCTCAAATGGTGTTCGCTGTACTCTTCTAGGATGCGTGCAGAAGGATGTATCTATATAACTTTACAGGAATTGCTTGCTATCCGTGATTCATCACAGAGTAGAATCACAGAATCCCTACATTTTGGAAACAGGCCATTCAGCCTATTGTGTCCACACCAACTTTCGGAGCATCCCTTCCAGACATACCTCCCCTCCCCTATCCCTGTAACTCTGTTAACCCACACATGCCTGGACACTATGGGCAATTTAGCATGGCCAATCCACCTAACCTGCTCTTCTTTGCACTGTGGAAAAAAACTGGTGTACCTGGAGGAAACCCATGCAGACATGGGAAGAATATGATTGCCTTTATTTCAAATGCAATATTCATCAAAAATTGAATTTCACTTTGGATCAAACTCATCTTTTGTCAATTCCATCGCAGTTTAGATTGTGATAGCTTTGAGATCAGCAATTAGTCATATAAGTTACATTTAAATTTAATGTTAAAATTAGCACTTGCTTTCAATGTATATGTGCCAGCTGTTTGATTGTCTGAAGCCTCTGGATTCAGTACTGCAGCCGTTAATTAGCTGGGTTTGATAAACTGGTCACACTGCAGATGGATGACTGCAATAGATGGTGATTTTCTTTCCTTCAAAACCTCTCATAGGTTTGAAGGACCCTATAGCTGAAGGGTAAAAGGGTGATAGGAAACTGCTGTGGTCTAGAATGGTATTCATTTCACTGCTGTGTGATGTTTTTATGAGGTGTCCCTATGTTATCTTACAGAAACTGCCAGCTCACTAGCAATTTTATTTTACTTTCTTGGACTCTGCATGAAGCAATATCATAGTCACATATTTTATCAAACTTACCTTTTCTTAGATTTTGAAGAGCACAGTTTTCCAGCTCCATCACAATTTAGGCTATCAAGTTTACCAGGCCTGCAATGGGTCAGACATGATAAATTTAGTCATTTAAATTAGCATATGTCTCCATCTACAATTGTGTGCCAGCTATTGGAATGGCTGAAGACTCTGGATTCAGTTTGCAGCCTATATTCAGCTACTTTTGTTAAACTGGTCACACTGCAGACTGATGACTGCAATAGTTGGTGATGTTTTTCGTCAAACTTACACAATTGGTTTGCAAGAAAGCAGAGCACAGATGGGTTGGGGGTGTCGGGGGGGTGGGGGGCGGGTGGGGGTGGGCGGGGGGTGCAGAGAGGTAGGTGAGAAAGCGAGGAATAAATTAAGCCCATTTTATCAAATGATTTGTCTTTGCTGCATAGACCAGTGAGGTCAATGGGAGGTAAACAGTTCAGGACCAGGCTGATGAAGGGGAAGAAACATTTCAGTGAAGCGATACTTTTCCAGCAACTTATTTTTCTTTCTGATTTACAGCATCCGCAGTTCTTCTGGTTTTTATTTGGATGCTTTCTGTTGTTCTAAGAACATTAGAGATGCAAATTTAATACAATTGCTATGGTCTAGTCTGCAAAGTGTTTGCTGCACTGCTCTCAAATGCTTTCAAGAGGAAGCCCCTAAACAATTTAAACAACAGCTCTCCAGTAAATTCTTTCCACATTTTTGCATTCTGAATCAAGGATCATTTACACACGTACTGGAGCAAACTTGTTTACTGATCACTGCAACTGTCTATGAAGACATTACATTTCCAGATTCCTCACAGCGCCCGTAGTTGAAATTGGTCATGAAAATAGACATCTCAAACCAGGTCTTGTGTCCACAATTGGCTGATGGCTGTTGTAAAATTGCTGGATACTCAGGGATTCAGTATTATATCCTTTGATCAACTGTTTTTATGAAATAGGTCACCCTCCAGATGTAGTGGGACAATGGAAAGCAGGAAATGTTTTCTGCAAAACTTTCACAGGAGATTTGAAAGACAGTACAGACAGACTGAGGGGAGGGGAGGAGATAGGAACTTCAATTCTTCAATATATTTATCCTTGTATCAGAGTTCAGTTATCTAAATGTTATACTACAAATGGAGATCTGAATATTGAATGGACACTTTTAAATGGACAACTTCAAATTGACCCACATATAACTCTATTTGTCGGAACTTTACAATTCAATTAACCTATATTTCTCTGTAGTATCCCAATGTCTTCTAAGGTTAATTTTTTAACCCATCATTGTCTCATCAGCAATTCTGTCAGGCATACATTCATTCCTTCGTAAGTCATGGACGGTTTGTCTCTGGAAAACTTGGGTGGAAACAGGTATTCAAAATGGCTGCTCAAATTATATGGTCCTAACCATTTTGAACTCCAGTTAATTCTCAAATAAGCCAAAGTAAATGTGAATATTCATGTAAAAAGGGATGAATTCCCTGAATTTAATTAGGGAACACCAAAATAACTATAGCAGTCTAGTAAGTCTGTCTCTTTCTTTCACCATGGATAAAGGAAAATTTTGAAATGTAAGGCAAATTCATGCTATAAACTTCCACTGTATTATGATTATCTTTTCACAAACTAACATGGTTAACTCAAACATTAAATTAAATACAGCGCCCCTCTGGTTGGAAAAGGGACTTGAAATTTTGAATGTCACAATGACAAGGAAGCCATTTTGTTGTTGACTTTTTAAAAATGCCAAGATGCTACTTGCAGATGGAGAATTCCATCAAAGGCTAATTTCATCAAAAACCAGTCAGAAATCCAAGCAGCCAAAATAATAAACAGCCATATTGTGAAAGGAGGAGACTGAGCCATCTTTGAGTTTAATGGGAATCAGCCTCCTGAAATTTGAACAAACCTCAGTTTGAATAGAATCCTTACAGTGTGGAAACAGGCCCTTCAGCCCAACAGGTCCACAACTGACTCTCCTAAGAGTAATCCCCCTGACCCATTCCCCGAGCCAATTATTCAAATTTATCCCTGACTAATGCACCTAAATGCTATGGGCAACTTAGCATGGCCGATTCATTTCATCTGCAGACCACCCAGGGGAAACCCACACAAACACGGGGAGAATGTGTAAATTGGAGTCAAACCCAGGTACCTGGCACTGTGAGGCAGCAGTGCTAACCACTGAGCCACCGAGTCACCCTATACTGAGATTCCTTGGTTTTACAAGATTTTCACTTCACCTTTAAAAGAGTACCACCACTTACGATGACTACAGGCCTTACAAAAAAGCAAATGAGAAAGTAATAACCTGCACTGTTTGTTTTTATCTACAATCTAACCGTTGAGTGAGTGAGCTGTCATGTTTAAAAATCCAAGGCAAGTGTGGGTCTTTTTTTTAAAACTCAAAAGCTAATTGCTGGAATTATTTAGTTAGAGTATTTATTTATGTGGGAAATAAAACAAAGACTATTTTGGCCATGGGCAAAAAGAAAAACCCAAATTCCCTCTTCAAAGTTACAATTGGATCAGTCTCTGCAACCCAGGTCATTAGCTTATTTCTTTGGAGAAAAATTTAATTGCCTCTGGTTCTTTGCTGATCTTCTTAAATGTTAAAGCCACAGCACATTTGGGAAACTCTCCATCCCCAATTGCACTTTGTCACTCCAATGCCAGTGGCACACCAACTGAAAGTCAGCAGTGGTGAGAATTGCTGTGTCTCCGACTAAGGTTTGATCAGTAACCCCAATAAACCATTGGTGAAGTGCAAAACTGTTAAACACTACCCCGACATTCAGAAAACATATGCATAAAAACTCAGGTGACAAGAGAAACCATCATTGATGGCATTTTAAAAATATTTAACTAGTTATTAGAGAACGGTGTTACCCTTGCATATTTCAGTCATTTGACCAACATTTCAGTTTTCCAAAAAAGGACTTCTCACTCTGCATTCAGTTTCCAAAGTTTGATTGCTCTGCCCAATATAGACTTACAGATAATTAATAGACTTTCTTCAATTAAAATAACATTCTTCCATCCACCATATTAAGAAATGTATACATTCTAAATATTGTTGCAGGTAGCTCCAAACTACACATGGTCGCGGTTTATCTTTATTACTTAAGCCTCATCATCGTCCTAATCCACGAACTGCACTTCAACTTTGTATTTTACCGGGAGAGATCACTTTATTATTGTGAAAAATTAAACAAAAATGTGTTGGCACCTGTTTCTGCATTACACTTTGTGGGTATGTTTTGTCGCTTTTCTCTCAAACCACTTTATGCCTCCATTTGGGGTCAGGGCTATTGAGATGGGACAGGGACACAAAACAGGACTGAAGGACTGCTTTGCCTTGTTATAAAGGCATATATGACATAGATACATATGATAAAGATATATGATAATGAAATATAGGAGATTTTCTGATAAAATTGAATCGAAGATAAAGCCCAGATCTATAAAGCTTTATGTACAGTAAAGCATCTAAGCTAGCATTTCCAATGCTGGTGGAGGTGTTTTCAGACTGCTAGCTTCATAGTAATGATTCATTAGACAAGCAGAAGGCTAGAAAAACAAAGCAAGCCAGGAAGCATCAGGAGATGGAGAAGTAAACATTTGGGATGTAACCCTTCTTCAGGACTTGGGCAGGTGTAAGGGGAGCTGCAGATAATAGGGTTGAGGGGGGGCAGTGTGGTGAGCTGGGCATAGTTGAACACAGGTAGAGGGTACAACCTGGTTGGTCGGTGGGAGAATGAATTTGGTTGGTGGCTAGAAGGAAGGGTTAATGAGAGGAATGGAATGGAGGGGGAGGGACTGGGAAGGGAATCTAGTGATGGGAAGGAAAGTTATTTGAAATTGAAGAACTCAGTGTTGACTCCTCTGGGATGGAGGCTGCCCAGACAGAAGATGAGGTGTTGCTCCTCCAATTTGCAGTGAGATTTGTTGTGGCAATGGAGGAGGCCAAGGATGGTCATGTTGGAAAGGAGTAGGAAGGGGAATTAAAATGTGTAGTTACTGGGAGGTCAGGCCGGCGCCTGCGGGCCTGGCTGAGATACTGGTCGAAATGTTCCCTTAGTTCATATTTGGTCTCCCCAATGTAGAGATGACTATATCAGGAGCACCTGAGGCAGTAAACTAGGTTGGAGGAGAGGCAGGTGAACCTCTGTCTCACCTGGAACAACTGTTTGGGGCCCTGGATGGAGGTGAGGGGTGTGGTGTACCAGCAGGTTTTGCATCTTCTCTGGTTGCAGGGTAAGGTACTTGGGGGTTTGGGGGTTTTTGGGTGGGGAATTGGTGGAGAGGGTGGGGTGCAAACCAAGGATTGGTAGAGGGAACGGTCCTTACAGAAGGCAGAGAGAGACAGGGAGGGGAAGTTGTTCTTGGTGGTGGGGTCTAGTTGGAGTTGATGGAAATGTTTAAGGATGTTGCAATGGATGTGGATATTGGTGGGGAGGTAGGTGATGACAAGGTGTACCCTGCCTTTATTGCATTTAGAGAGGTAGAAGGTTTAGACCAGTGGAACGGGGAAGGTGGCAGTGTGATGGAAGGCTATCTGGATGAAAGAAGAGGGAAAAGCATGTTGTTCAAAATAGGTGGACATCCGGGATGCTTGGGAATGGAATGTTTCCTCATCCGAGCAGATGCAGTGGAGGTGGAGGAATTGGGAGAACGGGATGGAGTTCTTGCAGGAGGAGGAGGTATAGTCCAGATCATTGTGAGAGTCTATTGCCAGAACAATTAATAATAAAAATTACTCGACTAAAGAACCTTCTCTGTCATTACCATTAAACAGAGGAGATGCTGCCATTTATGCTCACTTGCCTACGAGTATTTCTAACACACTTTCAGTCGTAGCATATGCTTTGTGTGTTACAAGGAATGTATAGATGTAGAAAAAAATCCTTGTTCATGAAAGCTGTTATTAAATTTTCTACAAGTTTTTCTAAGGCCCCAGAGTTAAGTATTCAGACGTTGGAGGTTTTGACAACGAGACAGGGAGGAAGCTCATCTCCTGACGCCTACGGAGAACACACCATAAAAAGTCAATATGATGCAGGAATAACTTACAATGTATAGATCTTTGATATTGCAGAAACATTCCAAGATGGCTCCAGTTATGCAATCATTTAAAAATCAACTCCAAGCCTCGTGGAGCTATTACCAGAACCAGTCACCAAAAGCTTGGTCAGACATATTGGTTTTGAGGATGAAGAGATGTTTTGGGACGGAGTTTCAGAGCTTCAGTATTGGCTGAACAGGAATATAAAACACAAATTTGAATCTTGGAAATTATTTTGGATATACCTCAAGAATATTAAACCATAATTTTAAGTGGGAGAAAGTGAGGGCTGGAAATACTAGAGATCAGAGTCGAGAGTGTAGTGCTGGGACAGCACAGCAGGTCAGGTAGCATCTGAGGAGCAGGAGAATTGACTTTTCAGGCATAAGCCCTTCATCAGGGTTGATGAATGGCTTATGCCCGAAACATCAATTCTCCTGCTCCTGGGATGCTGCCTGACCTGCTGTGCTTTTCCAGCACTATACTCTCAACCATAGTTTTAAGTAAATAAGCATTTAATATTAAATCCCTTTAACTCTCTACCCACCATTTCTCAATTTCTACTTTGATCCAGTCATCAGAAGGGCTAGAAAGATCTTTGCCAGAAGTCCAGCAAGTTTCCTCAGCAGGGCAATTGTGAATTATGTGCAGCAAGTTCTGCTCTGCAGCTCCAGGTCACAGAACACAACAGAAAACAGGACAGTCTGGCTTTAATCATGTTTGAATTCTCCGTTACCATTATTACGAACCTCACATTTCCCAACAGTATTGTTTTTAGAAATCTAATTACATTTGAATGCAAGCTTGATGTACCTGGCAGGAAAGCAGAGTTGTACAATGTTCACAGACTTGACAGAAAATTGAAAGAAGGGAGAGATTTGAAGAAAAAGAAGACCTCTGTTTTTAATTCCACTGCCAGTGTGATGCAGGTTCTCTTCCAAACTGCTGTCTGAGAATTATCAAACTTACCTTATAAAGAATGACACTGTTGAGTGTTCAAAAAAAAAATCAAGGACATGGATACTATAGACATTACAAAATCATGGCTAAGGGAGGGGCAGCAATGGCAGCTTAATGTGCCAGGGTACAAGTGATTTAGGCAGGATAGAGGTGGTGCAAATAGGAGAGGGGAATTGCATTTTTGATTAAAGTGAGTACCACAGCAGTAATTAGAGATGAAATAATTGAAGAAACATCCAATGAGGCTTTGTGGGTAGAGCTAAGAAATAAGAAGGGGATGGTGATGTCACTGGGGTAGTACTATAAGCCCCCAAATAGTCAAAAGAAATTAGAGGAACAAATATGCTGGGACAGTGGGGAGACTTGCAAGAGCAATAAGTTTGTCATGGTTGGGGATTTTAATTTTCCTAACATAGATTGGGACTGTTATGGTGTTAAAGGCTTCGATGGGATGGAATTTGTTAAGTGTGTTCAGGAAAGTTTCCTCAAGCAGTAAATAGAGGGTCCTACTTGGGAAGGGGCAATATTTGACTTACTCTTGGGAAATAGGACAGCAGAGATAACAGAGGTGACAGTGGGGGGAACACTTTGGGATCAGTGACCACCATTATTCTATTAATTTTAAAACAGTTATGAGAGAGACAAAACTGGTCCACGGTTCAAGTTCTAAACTGAACAAGGTGAATTTTGATGCAATTAGACAGGAGCTTGAAGTGGTTGATTTGAGTAGTTTGTTTGCAGGCAAAGGGCCTTCCAGCAAGTGGGAGGCCTTTAAATGTGAAATAGCGAGAGTTCAAGGTTTATATGTAACTGTGAGGCTGAAGGGCAAGGTTGGCAGGAATAAGGAACCCTGGATGACAAGAGATATTGAGGTTTTGACCAGAAAAAGGAAGGAAACATGGCTCAGGTACAGACAGCAGAAATCAAGAATATACAGGGGATACAAGAGTTTACTGGAGAAGGAAGGTTGAGAATCCAAGGAAGATGAGGTCTCACATGTGTTGATCAAATTTCTGATTGACACTATTTCAGAGTGACAGCTGCATCCAACAGTATCTAATGCACCAGTTTATTGAGCTGTCCTGCCAACTGAAGATCAGGCACGACACTAGCACACTGCAAACATCATTCATTCCTGATGAAGGGCTTTGGCCCGAAATGTCGATTTTCCTGCTCCTCAGATGCTGCCTGACCTGCTATGCTTTTCCAGCAACACACTCTCAACTACAAACAACAGGGTGAGACCCAACTAATTTTGAAGTCTTCTTTTGTTGTAAATTTTAGAAAACAATAGCGATTATAGTTTTAACTAAACCAACAGCTGAAGCCATGTTGGTGAAAGCTTACTTGACACTTTCATATAACTTTCATGTAAACAAGATACAAATATTGAGATCAGAGATCATAGAATCCTGACAGTGTGGAAACAGACCATTGGCCTACAAGTCCACAATGTCCTGTCAAAGAGTATCCCATCTGTATCTACTTCCCCACCCTATTACTCCACATTTCCCCTGACTAATGCAGTGGAATTAAGGTGCAAATTAAGAGACAAAGTCCAGAATCAAACTAAAAGAAGTACTATTCTGCTGTGAATAGAGTTACTCTCAATTATAACTCACCTACTTTCAGCTGAATAGTGCAAGTCTGTATGGTGATTGCTACGGAAGGCATTTTTAAAAACACCATGTTACTTTCACATCTGTTTAACATTCCATGAATTACCAAGGCAGTTGTTATGGAGTCTTTAATTTTCCAAATATTGATTGGAAATATTATAGTTTGCGTACTTTAGAGGGTCAGTTTTTGTCCAATGTGTGCAGGAGGGTTTCCTGACACAGGATGTAAATAGGCCAACAAGGGACAAGGCCACATTGGATTTGGTACTAGGCAATGAACCCTGCCAGATGCTAGATTTGGATGTAGGTGAGCACTTCGGTGATAGTGACCACAATTCGGTTATGCTTACTTTAGCAATGGAAAGGGATAGGTATATATCTTGCAAGGCAAGATTTAGGATGCATGGGATTGGGAAGGAAACTGCTGGGGATGGGCTTGATTGAAATGTTTCCTTGATCAGAATGTCCCTGTCAAGCAGAGAGGATGCGTTTGAGTGAGATAGCTATGGTTTACTAAAGGAGTTGAATCTCTTGTCAAGAGGAAGAAGGCTTATGTAAGGATGAGACATAAAGGCTCAGTTAGGGCACTTGAGAGTTACAAGTTAGCCAAGGAAGATCTAAAGAGAGAGCTAAAAGAGCCAGGAAGGGACATGAGAAGTCAATGGCATGTAAGATCAAGGAATACCCTAAAACTTTCTATAAGTATATCAGGGATAAAAGAATGGCTGGAGTAAAATTAGGGTCAATCGAGGACAGTATTGGGAAGTTGTGTGTGGAGTCTGAGGATATAGGGGAAGTGCTAAATGAATATTTTCACACTTTCCAGAATTGCTAACACCTTTGCCTTGTGAACCTCAATCCCATCTGGTCTAGTAGCCTGTGTCATGCTGGAAAAAGACAATGTTGTTGAGGAGAATACTGAGACACAGGCTACTAGACCAGATGTGATTGAGGTTCACAAGGTGGAGGTGTTAGGATTTCTGGCAAGTGTGAAAATAGGTAAGTCCCTGAACTGGATGGAATTTATTCTAGGATTCTCTGGGAAGCGACAGAGGAGATTGCAGAGTCTTTGACTTTGATCTGTGTGTCGTCATTGTCTACTGGAATAATGCCAGAAGACTGGAAGATAGCAAATGTTGTCCCCTTGTTCAAGAAGGGGAGTAGAGACATCCCTGTTAATTATAGATTTATTTCGGTTCTGGGTAAAATGTTGGAAATAGTTGTAAGAGAAAGGATTTACAATCATCTAGAAACAACTGGTTTGATTTGGGATAGTCAACAAGGCTTTGTGAAGGGTAGGCCATACCTCAGAAACATTATTGAGTTCTTTGGTCATGCTCTCAAACAGGTGGATGAGGGTAAAGTGGTTGATGTGGTGTATATGGATTTCAGTAAGGCGTTTGATAAGGTTCCCCACAGTAGGCTATTGCAGAAAATATGGAGGCATAGGATTGAGGGTAATTTTGTCGTTTGGATCAGAAATTGGATAACTGAAAGAAAACAGAGGATAGTGGCTGATGGAAAATATTCTTCCTGGATTTCAGTTACTAGTAGGGTACTGCAAAGTTCTGTTTTAGGGCCTGCTATTCGTCATTTTTATAAATAACCTGGATGAGGGAATAGAAGGATGGGTTAGTAAATTAGTAACAGTAGAGTTATGAATTGTGCTGAAGGATGCTGCAGGTTACAGAGGGACATAGATGCGCTGCAGAGCTGGGCTGAGAGGTGGCAAATGGAGTTTAATGTGGAAAAGTGATTCACTTTGAAAGGAACAGCAGGAATACAGAGTATTGGGCTAATGGTAAGAATCGTGGTAGTGTAGATGAGCAGAGAGATCTCGGTGTCAATGTACATAGATCCCTGAAAGTTGCCAGCCAGGTTGATGGGGTTGTTAAGAAGGCACACAGTGTGTTAGCTTTTATTGGGAGAGGGATTAAGTTTTGGAGCCATGAGGTCATATTGCAGCTGTACAAAACACTGATGCGGCCGCACTTTGAGTATTGCGTACAATTCTGGTCACCACATTATCGGAAGGATGTGGAAGCTTTGGAAAGGGTTCAGAGGAGATTTACGAGGATTTATAAGGAAAAGCTAAGAGACTTGAGGCTGTGAGAGAGAAGAAGGTTGAGAGATGACTTGATTGAGACATATACGATAATCAGAGGGTTAAATAGGATAGATAGTGAGAGCCTTTTTACTCAGATAGTGATGGCTAGCACAAGGGGAAATAGCTTTAAATTGAGGGGTGATAGCTATAGGTTAGGTGTCAGAGAGTAGTAGGGGTGTGAAACGCCCTGCCTGCAACAGTAGTAGACTTGCCAAATTTAAAGGCATTTACATAGTCATTGGATAGATATATGGGTGATAATGGAACAGTGTAGGTTAGATGGGCTTCAGATTGGTTTCACAGGTCAGTGCCGAAGGACCTGTACTCCGCTGTTCTTTGTTCTTTCTAATTGGATACCTAACAAATAAGTTAGTAAGTGGTGAGTTCAGTTTGGATGGATGCAGTGCAAAAAAGCTGAACTGTTATTGAGAAATTCTGATAGCTGATAGAACTTCATTTATTTGCAAGCTCTTCCAACAGTGAGGCAATACAAAAGATACTGTCAAGAATTCTGTTCTACAGATGTTGTCCCTATACATGTAGAATTGTGGATAATTAGCACAAGTTATTCCCATTCCCTCTGAGGATGATAGGCATGCACAGCTGTAAAATTCATATTTTGTAGTCTGAACTGTTCAAACGTTAAATATTTTGTTGAAACATTTGCTAGCATTAATATAAATGGAAGTTCATATCAAATGGAGAACCCACTTCATTTAACATATTCACATTTACTACCTCTGCTCCATAAATGCCTATGGCATTGTATTCCAGATATTAATTTACATTCCACCTCAAAAGCAAGGTGGTTCTTCCCTGTCCTTAATAAATTCTCTTTCACCAAAAGCCGTCAATGGTAGAAACATTGTAACTTCCCAGAGACTAGTTTTGTCAATTTGAACCAGGCCCAGAGTTGAGGGAAAAGGGGGAAGGAGTCTGGGTAGGTTTCTGGGAGCATGTGAGACAAGTATGGGAAGTCTTGAATAAGTATGCAGAAATAAGACTATGTATTTAATCGTCTAAATATTTAAGTGCAACTACTTACTTAAATTCATCAGAACCTTCCAAAATCTTTGAATTAAAATGGAGACTTCTGGAGGGTTCCAGGCAAAGGAAAATTGGGGTTGACAAAATTGGGAATGTCCATACAGCTGGAAAAACAGAAGGCTCTAATGAAATGTGCAGTAAGTCACTACAACTTGAACCAAAACTTAGTTTTCATACTCAAAGATGCAGTTATTTCTTCTCGGCTGCTGTGATGACTGTGGTACAATTTGCCACAAGATGCCCTCTGATGGCTAGCCCTTGGGCATTCAGACAATGTAACAGATTCATTGGGGCCAATGATATATTGTCTCCCATTAATTCACCCAGATCTGAGGGAAAAAAACAAGCAATGCCAAGGCAAAGACTATTTCAGTGCAAAATTTACAGATTATGTATTTTCGATTTAAGGCCTCCAGAGAATTTTAAAAAACTCTCATGTCATTAAAGATAACTCTAAACAGGAGGAATTAAAGATTAATAAAGGTACATTTGTAGAAACAGCCTTGCTGAGAAGGCAGATTAATGTGAGCATGCGAATTTCTTCCATATAGTTAGATCCCAATTTTTGCATTTGGCCTGAGCAGAATTTCATACCTTGTTCTTCCAATGCAAGCTATGAACAAATCCTCATTTGAATTTTGGTTAACACAACTGACATATACCAGCCTGAATATCAATCTTTTTGCTCAGTCTGCCATGCTAAAGGACACCGAGTAATTAAAATATTTGGAAGGAGTGGTCATTTGTTCCCTACAATTCAAATCCTAACTTGAAATAATTTCTTAGTTTGAAGATGGCTATGACTTTCAGCCAAGTACATTTTTAATTTCAGATTTTCTTTACCAAAAGAAAAGAGAAAAGTTAACAATTTAGTTGATTTCTTAAATGAATCAGTGTACTCACTAATTCTGTGACTGAAACCTCACTGTTTCATTCAATGAAGTAAACGTAACTCATCATTCAATGACTCAAACTGCACTCAAACTTCAATGACTGAAAATTCGCTATTTCATTTCATGAACTAAATGTAATTCAGAGTTTCAACGAATCAAATTTCACCCAGTCAGTCAATGATTCCATTTGAACACAATTCATTCAATAAATAACTTCATTCATTCAATGAAACAAGATTAATTCAATCATTCAATGAATCAACCTGCGTTCTTTTATTCAATTAATCAAATTTCACTCATTAATTCAGTGACTGACTCGTCATTCATTCATTCAATGCACAAAACTTCTCTGACTCATTCACTGTATCAAACTGTAAACTGAAGCATTCATCCATTCATTCAAAGTTTTGAGATACCCACAATCATTCTTTGATTCATACTGTTTGTATTAATTCTGTGACTGAAACTTCACTCACTCATTCAATAGACTAACCAATACGTGGTCTTACAATGAATCAAACTTCACGTAGTCATTCAATGAATCAAACCGCACTCAATCAATTAATGAATCAAACATCATTCAATGAGTCCCCTTCACTCATTCATTCAGTAAATCAAATTGCACTCTTTCATTTAATGAAGGATCTGTTTGGGACCATTGCTGTTTGTCATTTTTATAAATGACCTGGAGGAGGGGCTTGAAGGCTGGGTGAGCAAGTTTGCGGATGACACTAAAGTCGGTGGAGTTGTGGACAGCGAAGAAGGATGTGGCAGGTTACAGCGTGATATAGATAAGTTGCAGAGCTGGGCAGTAAGGTGGCAAATGGAATTCAATGTAGCTAAGTGTGAAGTCATTCACTTTGGTAGGAGTAACAAGAAGATGGATTACTGGGCTAATGGTAGGCTACTTGGTAGTGTGGATGAGCAGAGGGATCTTGGTGTCCATGTACACAGATCTCTGAAAGTTGCCACCCAGGTAAATAGTGCTGTGAAGAAGGCATATGGTGTACTGGGCTTTATTGGTAGAGGAATTGAGTTCCGGAGTCCTGAGGTCATGTTGCAGTTGTATAAGACTCTGGTGCGGCCTCATCTGGAGGATTGTGTGCAGTTTTGGTCGCCATACTATAAGAAGGATGTGGAGGCATTGGAACGAGTGCAGAGGAGGTTTACCAGGATGTTGCCTGGCATGGTAGGAAGATCGTATGAGGAAAGGCTGAGGCACTTGGGACTTTTCTCATTGGAGAAAAGAAGGTTTAGGGGAGATTTGATAGAGGTGTACAAGATGATTAGGGGTTTAGATAGGGTTGACAGTGAGAACCTTTTTCCGCATATGGAGTCAGCTGTTACTAGGAGACACAGTTTTAAACTAAGGGGTAGTAGGTATAGGACAGATGTTAGGGGTAGAGTTTTTACTCAGCGGGTTGTGAGTTCATGGAATGCCCTGCCAGTAGCAGTGTTGGACTCTCCCTCTTTATGGTCATTTAAGTAGGCATTGGACAAGTATATGGAGGTTATTGGGCTAGTGTAGGTTAGGTAGGCTTCGGTCCGCGCAACATCGAGGGCCGAAGGGCCTGTACTGCGCTGTATTTTTCTATGTTCTATGAATTAATTTCATTCATTCAAAAAATCGAGGTGAACTGATTTGTTCAATAAATCAACTACACTCATTCTTTCAATGGATAAAATTGCACTCATTCATTCAATGAAGGAACCTGCATTCATTCATTTCTTGAAGATAACTCCATTCATTCATTCAATGACATGAGATTAATCAATTCATTCAGTGAATCAATCTTCACACATCTTGTCAATGAAGTAAACCTCATTGATTTATACAATGAAACGAGCTGCACTCATTCATTGAATGAATCAAACGGCATGCATTCATTTCTGAAACTTCATTCGTCGTTCAATGAACCCAGCTTTACTCGGTCATTCAATGAATCAAACTACACTCATTCAAGGGAGCAGGCATCATTCATTCATTGTCACGTGCTTTCTCATTCATTTAATGAATCGTGATTCACTAATTCATTCAATGAATCCAACTGAATTCGTTGATTCAATGAAATGCTCTTCACTCCCTCATTGAAAGAACCAAACTGCATTCATTCATTCAGTGAATGGATCTCCATTCAATCAAAAAATCGAGGTTAACTCATTCATTCAATGATAATTCGATAATTGAATGAATCACACTTTACTGATCCTTTCAATGAAACGAGCTGCTCTCACTCATTCACCGACATGAGATTTACTCTGTCTTTCAATGAATCAAACGTCGTTCATGCATTCAATGAAATAAACATCATTAATTGATTCCATGAAATAAGCTTCACTCACTCATTACATCAATCGTACTGCAATCATTTAATCATTAACAAAAACATCACTCATTGATTCAGTGACTTCATTCGTTATTTCAATGAACTAAACACAACTCAGTCATTCAATGATACACACTGCATTCATTCACTACATGAAGCAAACTTCATTTATACATTCAAAGTCTTGAGCTACACTTAGTCATTCTTTGAATCAAACTGTATTCATTAATTCTGTGACTGAAACTTCACTCATTCATTCATGTGTCAGACTCCACTCATGTCTTCAATGAAGGATACTGCATTCATTCATTCAAAGAAGCAAACTTCATTCATTCGAGCTTAACTCCTTCTTTAAAGGATCAAACTTTACACTTTCAGTCAATGAAATAAACCTCATTGATTGATTCAATTAAATGAGCTTCGCTCACTCATTGAATGAAAATGCATTTATTCATTCAGTGTCTGAAACTTCATTCAATGATCTAAATATAACTCAGTCATTCAACGAATCAAACTTCACTCCTTCATTCAATAAATCAGACTGCACTCATTCATTCATTGAATCGAGCTGTGCGAATTCATTCAAAGAATGAAATCCCTCTCATTTATTTAATGAAGGACACTGGATTTATTCATTCAATGAAACAGACCTTAAACATTCATTCAATGTCATGAGCTTAACTCATTTATTCAATATATCAAACTTCAGTAAATAAATGAAATAAACCTCATTGACTGATTCAATGAAATGAGCTTCAACCATTCATTCAAAAGAGTCAAACTGCATTCATTCATTCAATTAATCAAACTGCATTTATTAATTCAGTGTCGTAAACTTCACACGTTCATTCAATTATCTAAGCATAACTCAGTGATTCAATGAATCAAACTTCACTCATTCATTCAATAAATCAGACTGCACTCATTCATTCAATGAATCCAACTTCATTCATTCAATGAATCGAGCTGTGCGACTTCATTCAAAGAGTCAAATCCCACTCATTCATTTAATGAAGGACACTGCATTTATTCATTCAACGACACACACCTCATTCATTCATCGGATTTCACGAGCTTAACTCATTTATTCAATATATCAAACTTCAGTCGTTCAAACATCATTGATTGATTCAACATAACGAGTTTCACCCATTCAATCATTGAATCAAACTGCATTAATCAATTCGATTAATCAAACTTCATTCATTAATTCATTGACTGAAACGTCGTTCATTCAATGAAAGAAACTCCACTTAGTCATTCAATGAATAAAACTTCACTCATTCACTCAATGAAATAAACTTCACTCAATCATTCAACGAATCAAACTGCACTCATTCATTCAACAAAGCAAAATTCATTTATTCATTCATAGCCCATATTTACACTCAGTCATTCTTTGAATCAAACTGTATTCATTAATTCAGTGACTGAAACTTCACTCATTCCTTGAATGAAGTAAATTTGTCTCTATCGTTCAATGAATCAAACTACGTGGTTTCATTCAATGAAGAAAACTTCATTCGTTCAACATCACGAGCTTAAAGCATTAATTCAATGAATAAAGCTTCACTCATTAATTCAATTAAGCAACCTCCACTCACTTATTCAATGTATCAAACTGCATTTATTTATTCAAGGAATCAAACTCCATTCGTTTATTAGTCATGTTGAAGTAATTCATTTAATCAATCAAACATCACTCATTCACTCAATGAATTAACCTTCACTCAGTCATTCAACTGATCAAACTGCACTCATTCATTGTACGAAGCAAAATTCAGTCAAACATTCAAAATCTCGAGGTACACTTGTTTATTCTTTGAATCAACCTGTATTCATTAATTCTATGATGAAAACTTCACTCATTCATTTAATGAAAGAAACAGAACTCAAGCCATTCAACAAATCAAATTTGACTCATTCATCCAATTAATCAAACTTAGTTCAGTCGTTTGATGAATCAAGCTTCACTGTTTCAGTCAATGAAATCAAACTCTTTCATTTATACAGTGAATCAAACAGCATTCATTCATTCAATTAATCATTAGTTCTGTGAGTAAAAACTTACTCATTCATAATGAACTAAACATAACTAATTAAATGAATCAAACTTCACTCAGATATTCAATGAATCAGACTGCACTCATTCACAGAATCTGTCAAAGTTCATTCATTCAACGAATTTTGCTGAACTGGTTCATTCAATGAATGGTAATTGACTCTTCATTCAATTAATCAAACTGCACTCATGCATTCAATGGCAGAAACTGCATTCATTCATTCAATGAAGCAAACTGCTTTCATTCATTTAATGAAGCAAACCTGATTCTTTCTTTCAATGACACGAGCAAATTCATTCAATGAATCAAATCTCTCTCAATCATTCAATAAATGAAACCTCATTCACTGATTCAATGAAGCGAGCTTCGCTCATTCGTTCAATGAGTCACATTCAATCATACATTCAATGAATCAAACTGTGTTCATTAATGCAGTGACTGAAACTTCAAACTGCACTCATTCATTGAACGAAGCAAACCTCGTTCTTTCTTTTGAAGACTCGATCTTCACTCAGATTTTCATTAAATCAATTCATTTGATGAAGTAAAGATCACAGCCATTCAATGAATCAACTTCCACTGATTCATTCAATGATTCAAATTCCCTCAATCATTCAATGAATTATACATCATTCCCTGATTCAATGAAGTGGGCTTCACTCATCATTCTTTCAATAACACCAGCTCGTTCATTCAATGAATGAAACGTCTTTCAATTATTCAATGATTTAAACCTCATTCATTGATTCCGTGAAGCGAGATTCACTCGTTCGTTCAGAGAATCAAACTGAGTTCATGCATTTAAATAATCAAACTTCACTTCTGTATTCAGTGCCTGAAACTTCACTCAGTCATTAAATGAAGTAAAATTCGCTCTGTCGTTCAGTTAAACAAACTACAATCATACATTCAAAGAATCAAATTTTTTTCCATTGATTCAATGAAACGAGCTTCACTCACACATTCAATGTTTCAAACTGCATTCATTCATTCCTGAAACTTCACTCATTCGTTCAATGAAGTCGACGTCTCTCAGTCATTCCCTGAATCAAACTGCACTGATTCATTCAATGAAGGAAACTATTCATTCATTCATTGAAACAAACTTCATTCATTCATTTAATGACACGAGCCTAACTCATTCATTCACTGGTCGAGCTATCTCATTCATTCAATGAAACAATCTTCACGCGAGAATCCTGTGAATCTAACGTCCTTCATTGATTCAGTGTGACATTCGTCACTCTCTTATTCCATTAATTAAACTGCATTCATTAATTCAGTGTGTGTTTCTGCACACATTTGTTCAATTACTTTAAATTTACTCAGTCATTCAATGAATCCAACTTCATTCATTCATTCAATTAATCAAACTTTATTCATTAACTCAGACTAAAACTTCACTCTTAATTTAATGAAGTAAACTTCAACCAGTCATTCAATGAATGAAACTGCTCTCATTGAAAGAAGCAAACTTCATAAATTCTTTCTTGATACGAGATTAACTAATCCAATCAATGAATGAAATTTTACTCATTAATTGAATGATGCAAGTTTCAATCAGTCATTCAAAGTCCAGAGCTGCAGTCAGACATTCTTTGAATCAAACTGTACTCATTAATTCGGTCACTGAAGATGCAAACATTCATTCAATGAACTAAACAAAAGTCAGTCATTCAATGAATCAAACTTCACTTATTCATTCTATAAGTCACACTGCACTCATTCATTCAATGAATCAAATTTCATTCAATCAATGAATCGAGCTGAACTATTTCATTCAATGAATCAATGAACTATTTCATTCTTTTAATGAAGGAAACTGCAATCGCTCATTCAAAGAAGCAAACTTCATTCAATCGTTCAATCACTTGACATTAACTCATTCAATTAATGAATCAAACTTCCCTCATTTACTCAATGCATAAAACATTTATTGATTCATTGAAACGAGCTTCAAACATTCATTCAACGAATAAAATTGCAATAATTCATTCAAAGAAGCAAACCTCATTCATTCAATAGCACGAGCTTAAATCATTAATGCAATGAATGAAACTTCACTCAAATTTTCAAAGGAGTTACCTTCATTCTTTGATTCAATGAAACAAGTTTCACTCATTCAATGAATCAAACTGCATTCCTTCTTTCAATGAATTAAGCTCCATTCATTCAATGAATCGAGATTAACTCATTCATTCACTGAGACGAGCTTCAGTCATCTGTTCAGTGAATCAATCTTCACATTTTAATTCAATGAATCAAACTTCATTCATTGGTTCAGTGAAACGAGCTTCACGCATTCATTCATAGAATCAAACTACACTCGTTAATTCAATGAAGGAAACTCCATTCATTCAGTCAATGAATCAATATTCATTCATTCAGTGACATGAGCTTAACTCATTCGTTTAATGAAACAAACTGAATTCATTCATTCAATCTTTGAAACTTCACCCGTTTATTCATTGATTGAAACTTCATTCATTCATTTATTCAATCATCTAATCTTCACTCACACAAAGAATCAAACTGCATTCATTAATTCAATGAAGCAAACTGCATTCATTCATTCAATGAAGGAAGCTTCATTCATTCAATGTCACGAGCTTAATACATTCATTTAATAAATCAAGCATCACTCATGCATTCAAAGAATCAAACTGCATTCATTGTTTCAATGAAACGAGCATCACTCATTCATTCGCTGATACGAGCATAACTCATTCATTCAATGAATCAAACTGCATTCATTCAATCAATTAATCAAACTTCATTTATTAATTCAGTGACTGAATCTTCACTCATTCATTCAATGAACTAAACATAACTTATCATTCAATGAGTCAAATTCATTCATTGATTAAATGAAACAAGATTACTCAGGCTTTCAAATAATCAAATTGCATTCATTCATTCCTGATACTTCGCTCATTCTTTTAGTGATATTAGCTTCACTCTGTCATTCAATGTATCACATTGCAATCATTCATTCAATGAAGTAAAGTTCGTTCTTCCATCCGATGATTCGAGCTTCACTCAGTCATTCATGAGATGAAACGACATTCATTAATTCATGAAACTTCGCTCATTCATAGAATGATCTAAACTGCACTCTGCCATTCAATGATTCAAACTGCATTCATTCATGCAATGAGGGAAACCACATTCATTCATTAAATGAAGCAAACTCCATTCATTCATTCAATAACAAGAGCGTAACAAAATGATTTCATGAATTAAACAGGACACACTCATGCAATGAATTAAACCTCATTTATTGAATCAATTAAACGAGCTACACTCACTCATTCAATGGTTCAAACTGTATTCACCCTTCAATTAAACAAAATTCTCTCATTAATTGAGTGACTGAAACTTCATTCATTAATTTAATGAACTAAATGTCATCATTCGTTGAAGCAACCAGCAATCATTCTTTGAATGAACTCAACATCACTCATCATTCAATGTGTCACAAGGCAATAATTCATTCAAAGAAGCAAATTTTGTTCATTCATTCATTAAAAGTCTTTCATTGATTCAATTAAAAGAGCTTCACTCCTTCATTAAATGAATGGAACTGCATTCTCTCATTTAATTAATCAAGCTTCAATCAATTCTTCGGTGAATGAACTTTTAGTCATACATTAATTAAGTAAACTGCACTCAGTCATTAAATGAATCAAACGGCACCCATTCATTCAATGAAGCAAACTTCATTCATTCAAAGTCTCGAGCTTCACTCAGTCATTATTTGAATCAAACTGTATTTATTAATTCAGTGACTGAAACTTCACTCATTCATTCAACGAAATGAATATCATTCATTGATTCAATGAAACAAGCATAACTCACTAATTCAAAGAATCAAACATCACTCATTCATTCAATGAATTAAACCTCATTCATTGATTCAATGAAAATAATTCCATTCATTCATTCAATGAATCAAACTGCATTCATTCATTCAAACAAAAATCATTCATTACTGCAGGGACTGCAACTTCATTTATTCATTCATTGATCGAAACTTCATTCATTCATTCAATGACACCAACTTAAATCATTCATTCAATGAATAAAACGTCTCTCATTGAATCAATGAAATGAACGCCATTCATTCTTTCAATGAAACGAGCTTAACTCATTCATTCAATTATGGAAACAGCATTCAATGATTCAATTAATCAAACTTCAATCATTAGTTCAGTAAGTGAAACTTGACTCGTTCATTGAAGGAAGTAACTTCATTCAGTCATTCGATGAATCAAACTGCACTCATTCAGTCAATGAACCAAACTTCATTCATTGATTCAATGAAACAAACTTACTTAATTCGTTCGAAGAAGCAAACATGCTTCATTCATTCAATTACACGAGCTTAACTCATTCATTCAAAGAATCAAACTGCATTCATTATTTCAATTCATTGAACTTCAATCGTCAATTCAGTGACTGAAACTTCACTTATTCATTACAATGAAGTAAACATTACTCAGTCATCCAATGAATGAAACTGCACTCAATCATTCAATGAATTATACCTCATTCACTGATTCAATGACATGAGTTCACTCATTCACTCAATGAATCAAACTGCATTAATTCATTCAATGAATGAAACTTCACTCATTCATTCAATGAATTGTACCTCATTCATTTGATTCAATGACACGAGTTCACTCTCACTCAATGAATCAAACTGCATTTATTCATTCAATGAATCAAACTTTACTCATTAATTCAGTGACTGTAACTTCATTCTTGCTTTCAATGTATTAAACATTACTCAGTCATACAATGAAACAAACTGCACCCATTCCATAAATGAAGCGAACTTTATTCATTAATTCAAAGCGCAGAGTTTCACTCAGTCAATGAATCAAACTGTATTCATTAAGTCAGTGACTGAAACATCACTCAATGTAACAAACATAACTCAAACCTTCAATGAATCTCGCATGATTTTTTTCAACCAATCGAGCTTAACTGATTCATTCAATGAATCCAACTCCACTGATTCCATCAATTAATCGAACTGCAATCATTCATTCAATGAAGGAAACTGCAATCATTCGTTCAACGAAGCAAACTTCATTCATTTGCTTCGTATGTAACTAATTGATTCAATGAAATAAACCTCATTGAATAACTGATTAAACGAGTTTCTCTCATTCATTCAATGAGTCAAACTGCATTCATTCATTCAACGAACTAAAGTTTACTCTGTCATTCTTTGAATCAAACTGTATGCATTAATTCAGTGACAGAAACTTCACTCGTTCCTTCAACGAACCAAACATAATTCAGACATTCAATGAATCATACATGATTTTTTCAACAAATCGAGCTTGACTGATTCATTCAATGAATCAAACACAACTGATTATATCAACGAATCGAACTGCAATCATTCAATGAAGGCATCTGCAATCATTCATTCAATGAAGCAAACATAATTTATTCATTCACTGACTGAAGCTTCACTCATTCATTCAATGAAACAAAATTCATTCATTCGTTCAATTTAGTAAACCTCATTCATCGGTCCAATCAAACGAGCTGAACTATTTTATTCAATGAATCAAAGTTCATTCATTGATTCCGTCAGACAACCTTAACTCATTTGTTCAATGAAGCAAAGTTCGTGCAATCATTGAGTGACACAGGATTAACCATTCATTCAATGAATAAAGCTTCATTCATTCATTCATTAATGAATTAAACATCATTCATTGATTGAATTAAATGAGCTTGAATCATTCATTCAGTGATTCTAACTGCATTCTCTCATTCAATTAATCAAACTTCACTCATTAATTCAGTGAATGAAGGTTCACTCAGACATTCAATGAATCAATCAAAGAAGTAAACTTCACCCATTCATGCATTCAAAGGCTGGAGCTTTACTCAGTCATTTTGTTAATCAAACTGTATTTATTAATACAATGACTAAAACTTCACTCATTCCTTTAATGAAATGACCATCCTTTATTGATTCAATGAAACGAGGTTAACTAATTCATTCACAGAATCCGACTTCACTCATTCATTCAATGAACTAAACCTCATTCATTGATACAATGACATGAGCTTCACTCATTCGATGAATCAAACTGCATTCATTTATTCAATTAATCAAACTATATTCATTAAGTCAGTGACTGAAACATCACTCATTCTTCCAATGAAGCAAACATCGCTCAGACATTCAATGAATCTCGCATGATCCTTACCATGAATCGAGCTTAACTATTTCATTCAATGAATCCAACTCCACTAATTCCATTAATGAATCGAACTGCAATCATTCATTCAATGAAAGAAACTGCAATCATTCATTCAATGTAGCAAACTTCATTCATTCAAGACACGAATAGTGACAGAAACTTCACTCATTCATTCAAGGAACTGAACATAATCCAGACGTTCAATGAATTGCACGTGATTCATTCAACAAATCTTTCTTGACTGATTCATTCAATGAATTACACACCACTGATTATATCAATGAATCAAACTACTGTAATTGATTCAATGAAATAAGCCTCATTGAATAACTCAAGAAACGAGGTTCTCTCATTCATTCAATGAACCTGGCAAGATTCTTTCAATGAATCGAGCTGAACTCATTGATTCAATGAATCCAACTCCACTGGTTCCATCAATTAATCGAACTGCAATCATTCATTCAATGAAGGAAACTGCAATCATTCGTTCAATGAAGCAAACTTCATTCGTTGAAGACACGCATGTAACTAATTGATTCAATGAAATAAGCCTCATTGAATAACTCATGAAACGAGGTTCTCTCATTTATTCAATGAACCAAACTGCATTCATTCATTCAGTTACTCATATTTTTTTAATTAATTCCATGACTGAAACTTCGCTCATTCACAGAAAGAAGTAAACTTCACTAAGTCGTTCAATGAATCCAACTGCACTCAATGCTTCAATTAATTCAGATGCATTCAGTCATTAGTGAAACTTGTCTCCTTCGTTCAATGAACTAAACTGTACTCAGTCATTCTTTGAATCGAACTTTATGCATTCATTCAGTGACAGAAACTTCACTCATTCATTCAAAGAACTAAACATAACCCAGATGTTCAATGAATCGCACCTGATTCGTTCAACAAATCTTTCTTGACTGATTCATTCAATGAATCACACACCACCGATTATATCAATTAATCGAACTGCAATCATTCATTCAACGAAGTAAACTGCAATCATTCATTCACTGACAGAAGATCCACTCGTTCACTCAATGAAATAATCTTCACTTATTCATTCAATTTAATAAAACTCATTCATCAATTCAATCAAACGAGGTGAACTCATTCATTCAATGAAACAAACTTCATTCATTGATTCCATTAAGCAAGCTTTACTCATTTGTTTAATGAAGCAAACGTCATTCATTCATTGAATGACACGAGATTAACTCATTCATGCAATTAATCAAACTTCACTCATTCATTGATTCAACGAAACGAGATTCATTCAAAGAATAAAGCCTCGTGCATTAATTTAGTTGCAGAAACTTAATTTATTTTCATTCAATGAACTAAACATAATTCAGTCATTCCGTGAATCTAACTTCGCTCATTCATTCAATGTATCAAGCCTCATTCATTCAATGAATCGAGCTGAACTACTTAATTCAAAAAATCAACCACTACTCATTCATTGATTGATTTAATGAACGAGCTTAAATGATGCATTCAATGAATTAAACTGCACTCATTCATGCAAGGATGCAAACTGCATCCATTCATTCAATGACACGAGCTTAACTCATTCATTCAATGAATAAAACTGCATTCATTCTTTCAAATAATCAAACTTTATTCATTAATACAATGACTGAAACTGCATTCATTCGTTCATTTTGGCAAACTTCATTCTTTCAAAACATAAGCTTAAGTCATTCACTTAATGAATCAAACACCACTCATTCTTTCAGAAAATAATCCTCATCGAATGATTCAATGAAATGAGATTCATTCATTCATTCAATCAATGAATCTATCTGAATTCCTTCATTCAATTAATCAAACGTCATTTCTTCATTCTTGAAGCATTTCTCATTTATTCAATTCACTTTGTCATTCAATTAATCTTGCGTCACTCATTAATTCAGTGAATGAAACTGCATTTTTTTCATTCAATGAACTTATCATCACTCAGTCAATCCATGGTTCAAACTACTTTCATTCATTTAATGAATCCAACTTCACAATGACAAGTGCTTAACCCATTAATTCAATGAATTAAACTTCACTCATTCATTCAATGAAATAAACGTCATTGATTGATTCAATGAAACTGTCTTCACTCATTCATTCAATGAATCAAACTGCATTCATTTTTTCAATTATTCAAACTTCATTCATTCATTCTGGGACTGAAACTTTACTCATTCATTGAAATAAGTAAACTTCACACAGCCATTCAACAAATCAAACTGCACTCATTCATTTAACGAACCAGGCTTCATTCTTCGAATCAATTAAACAATTTTCACTGAATCTTTCAATGAATCAAAGCGTATTCATTCATTCGTGAGACCTATCTCATTTGTTCAATGAATTAAATTTTACTCAGTCATTCTTTCAAAAACGGAAACTGCATTCAATTATCCAATGATTCAAACATACCTGATTCAATCAATAAATGAAGCCTCATTCATTGATACATTGAAACGAGCTTCACTCAGTCATTCAATGAATCAAACTGCATCCATTCATTCAATTAATCAATCCTCATTCATTAATTCAGTAACTGAAACATCATTCTTGCATTCAATAAACAAAACTTCACTCAGTCATACAATTGAATCAAACTGCACTCATTCATTCAATGAAGCGAACTTCATTCATTCAAAGTCTAGAGCTTCACTCAGTAATTCTTTGAATTAAAGTGTATTCATAAATTTAGTGATTGAGACATCACTCATTCTTTCAATGAAACAAACATCACTCAGACATTCAATGAATCTTGCACGATTCTTTCAACTAATCGAGCTTAACTGATTCATTCAATGAATCTAACTCCACTGATTATATCAATGAATCGAACTGCAATCATTAATTCAATGAAGCAAACGCCATTCATTATTCACTGACACGAGCTCCACTAATTCATTTAATGAATCAAACTTCACTCATTCGTTTAACTTTATAAATCTCATTGAATAATTCATGAAACGAGGTTCTCTCATTCATTCAATGAATCAAACTTCATTCCTGAAACTTATTTCATTCATTGAATGAGCTGAACATTAAAATGTCATTATTTGAATTAAACTGTATCCATTCATTCAATAACTAAACATAACCCAGACGTTCAATGAATCGCACCTGATTCGCTCACCCATGCATTCAATGAACCGAAGAGAAATCAGGTATTCAATGAATCCCACATGATTCTTTCAACAATTCTAGCTTGACTGATTCATTCAATGAATCAAACTCCACTGATTCTATCAATGAATGGAGCTACAATCATTCATCCAATGAAGCACACTTCATTCATTCACTGACAGAAGCTTCATTCATAATGGAAAGAGCTTCACTCATTCATTCAAGTAATGAAAATTCATTCATTAATACTGTGACTGAAACTTCATTCATTTATTCAATGATGCAACCTTCATTCATTCAATACACGAACTTGACTTAATGATTCAATGAATCAAACTTATCTAATTCATTCAATGAAATAAACCTCATTAAATAATTCATGGCACGAGGTTCTCTCGTTCATTGAATGCATCTAAATGCATTCATTCATTCAATTAATCATACTTCTTTAATTAGTTCCATGACTGAAACTTCACTCATTCACTGAAAGAACTAAACGTCACTAAGGCATTCAATGAATCAAACTGCCCTCATTCATTGAGTCATTCAGTCATTCATGAAACATACCACATACATTCAATGAACTGAACTTTTCACAGCCATTCTTTGACTCAAACTGCATGCGTTGATACAGTGTCAAAAACCTCACTTATTCATTCGATGAAGCAAACATAACTCAGACTTTCAGTGAATCACACATGGTTCTTTCAACAATTCGAGCTTGACTGATTCATTCAATGTATCAAATTCCACTGATTCCATCAATGCATCGAACTGCAATCATTCATTCAATGAAGCAAACTTCATTCATTCAGTCATTAACAGAAGCTTCACTTATTCATTCAATGAATCAAACTTCATAATCGATTCCATGAAACAAGCTCCTTATTTGTTCAATGAAGCAACCTCATTCATTCATTCAATGACACAAGCTTAATTCATTCATTCAATGAGTCAAACTTCACTCATTCATTGATTCAATAAAACTACCTTCACTGATTAATTCAATGAATTAAGCTTCACTCATTAAGTTACTTACAGACACCTAATTCTTTCATTCAATGAACTAAACATAACTCAGTCATTCAATGAATTAAACTTCACTCATTCATTCAACAAAGTAAACATTGATTTAATAAAACGTTCAATGAATCAAACTACATTAATTAATTCAATTATTCAAATTTCATTCACTAATACAGTGACGGAAACTTCCCTCCTTCATTAAAATACCTAAACTTCACTCAGTCATTCAATCAATCAACTACACTTATTTATTCAATGAATCAAACTGCATTCATTCATTCCTGAAACTTAACTCATTCATTCAGTGGACAAAACTTTAGTCAGTCATTCAATGAATCAAACTGCGCTCATTCTTTCAAAACAGGAAACTGTATTCAATTATTCAACGAATAAATGAATGAAGCCTCATTCATTGATTCATTGAAACGAGCTTCATTCATTCATTCATTCAATTAATCAACTGCATTCATCCATTTAATTAATCAAACTTCAGTCATTAATTCATTCTTTCATTCAATGAACCAAACTTTGCTCGTTCAATATATCAAACTGCACTTACAGATTCAATGAAACAAAATTAATCAATTCATTCAAACTGTCGAGTTTCACTCAGTCAGTCTTTGAAGAGATCTGTATTTAATTCTTCAGTAACTGAAACGTCAACTGAACTCAACATAACTTCAGTCGTTCATTCAATGAAACAAGCTGCACTCATTTATTCAATGAATCAATCGTCATTCATTTAATGAATCGAACTGTACCGATTCATTCAAAGAATCAAACACCACTCATTCATTCAATGAATCGAGCTGCCCTTATTCATTCAAAAATAAACTGTAATCATTAATTTAATGAAGCAAACTTTATTCATTCAGTAACACCAGCTTAACTGTTTCATTAAATGAATCCAACTTCACTCATTCATTCAATAGAATAAACTTCGTTGCTTGCTTCAAAGAAAAGAGCTTAACACATTCATTCAATTAACCAAGCTTCACTCATTCATTCAATAAATTATACCTCATTCATTGATTCAATGATCCGAGCTTCACTCATTCATTAACACGAGCTTAATTAATTCATTCAATGAAACACCACTCATTCAAACACCACTCACTGTATCTCATTCATTGATTCAGTGAAAGGAGCTTCATTCATTCATTCAATAAATCAACTGCATTTATTTATTCATGTAATCAATGTACAAATCGCACTCATTCATTCAATGAAGCAAACTTGAAACATTCATTCAGAGTCTCGAGCTTCACTCAGTCATTCATTGAATCAAACTGCATTTACTTATTCATTGAGTGAAACTTCACTCATTCTTTCAATGAGCTATACATAACCCAGTCATTCAAAGGAAAGAATAGCACTCATTAATTCATTGGGCGGCACAGTGGCACAGTGGTTAGCACTGCTGCCTCACAGCACCAGAGACCCGGGTTCAATTCCCGCCTGAGGCGACTGACTGTGTGGAGTTTGCACGTTCTCCCCGTGTCTGCGTGGGTTTCCTCCGGGTGCTCCGGTTTCCTCCCACAGTCCAAAGATGTGCAGGTCAGGTGAATTGGCCATGCTAAATTGCCCGTAGTATTAGGTAAGGGGTAGATGTAGGGGAAGGGTGGGTTGCGCTTCGGCAGGGTGGTGTGGACTTGTCGGGCCGAAGGGCCTGTTTCCACACTGTAAGTAATCTAATCTAATCTAATTCAATCATTAAACATAATTAATTAAGTTTAGTTCACTGAATTAGTGAATGAAATTTGAATAATTGAATTAATTGATGTAGTTTGATTCATTGAACGGATGAGTGAAGATCGTTTCATTAAATCAATGTTTACTTTGTTGAATGAGTGAATGAAGTTTAATTCATTGAATGGATGAGAGCAGTTTGATTTATGGAATGACTGTGTTATGTTAAGTTCATTGAAAGATCAAATGAAGTTTCAGTCACTGAATTCATGGGTGTAGCTTGATTAACTGAAAGACTAAGTAAAGTTTAGTTCATTGAATAAATGGGAAAAGGTTCAGGAATGAGACAAAAATGACGTTTGACTAAATGATTGTTCGAATGCAGTTTGATACATTGAATGAATGAGTGAAGCTCGTTTCACTGAATCATTCCATGAGGTTTATTTTCTGAATGAATGAGTGACGTTTCATTCATTAAATGAATGACTTAAGCTTGTGTTTTGAATGAATGAAATTTGCTTCAATGAATGAATGAATGCAGTTTTATTCAGTGTATTAATGGATGAAGATAGTTGTTTGAATGAATGAATGCAGATTGACACATTGACTGAATGAATGAAGCTCTTTTCTTTGAATCAATGATTGAGATTAAATTCATTGAATGAATGACTGAAGTTTGATTCATTGAATGAACTGATTCATTCAAAGAATCAAACTGCACTCATTCATAAAATGACGGAAACTGCAATCAGTCCATCAATGAAGCAAACTTCATTCATTCATTCAATGACATCAGCTGAACTAATTAATTCAATGAATCAAACTTCACTCATTCATTCAATGATGTAAACATAATTGATTCAATGTTACGAGCTTCACACATTCGTTCAATGAAACATACTCCGTACATGCATTCGAATAATCAAACTTCACTGATTTATTCATTCATTGAAAGAAGTAAAATTCATTCAGTCATTCAATGAATGAAACTGCACTCATTCATTCAATGACCCAAACTTCAATCATTGCTTCAATGAAACAAGTTTCATTCACTTGTTCACAGAATCAAACGACAATATTTCAATATTTCAACTTAACTCATTCATTCAAAGAAATAAACTTCATTTATTGATTTAATGAAACTGGCTTAACGGATTCATTCAATGAATCAAACTGTATTCACTTTATCAAACTTCACAATCATTAATTTAGTGACTGCAAATTAATTAATTCATTCAATGAAATAAAATTCATTCAATCATTCAATGAATCAAACTGCACTCGTGAAGCGAATTTCAGACGTTTATTCAAAGTCTCGAGCATCACCCAGTAATTCTTCGAATCAAAATGTATTTACTTATTCAGTGAGTGAAACTTCACTCATTCTTTCATTGAGCGATACATATCTCATTCGTCTAAAGTCGAGAACAGCAATCATTCGTTCAATAAATTGAATTTAATTCATTCAATGAATCGAGCTGAACTGATTCATTCAATGAAACAAACTGCACTCATTCATTCAATGAAATGAACCTCATTGATTGATTCAATGAAACGAGCTTCATTCATTCATTCAATGAATCAGACTGCATTCGTTCATTCAGTTAATCAATCTTCCTTCATTCATTCAGTGACTGAAGCTTCACTCATTCATTGAAACAAATTAATTTCACTCAGTCATTCAATAAATCAAACTGTACTTATTCATTCAATGAATCAAAATTAATTCATTGATTGAACGAAATAAGCTTCACTCACTTATTCAAGGAATCATCCTGCATTGATTCAAACATTCAAAGAATTAAACCTTATTTGTACATTCAATGAAACTGGTTTCACTCATTCATTCATTGAGTGCATTCGTTCATTCAATTATTCAAAATTCATTAATTAATTCTATGACTGAAAATTCACTCATCCTTTGAAAGAAGTAAACGTCACTCAGTCATTCCAGTAAACAAATTATATTCATTACAATCATGAAATTTAACTCATTCATTCAATGATACGAGCTTCACTCCTTCATTCAATGAACAAAAACTGCATTCTTTCATTGAATTAATCGAAAATCATTCACCAATACTGTGACAGCAACGTGTTTCATTCGTCCATTGAAGCAAACTTCATTCGTCCACTCAATGAAATGTACATCATTGATTGATTCTATGAAACGAGCTTCACACATTCATTCAATGAATCAAACTCCTTTCATACATTTAATGAATCAAATTTCATTCATTAATTCAGTGACTGAATCGTCACACGTACAATAAAGAAGTACCGTTCACTCAGTCATTCAATGAATGCAAATGTACTCATTTATTGAATAAATGAAACAAGATTCACTCACTCATTCAATGATTCAAATTGCATTCATTCATTCTGAATTTGACTCATTCATTCAATGAACTAAACATAACCCAGTCATTCCATGAATCAAACTGCTTTCATTCAATGAATCACACTTCATTCATTCATTCATTGAAGAAAACTGTATTCGTTCCTTAATAGCACGAGCATGACTCCTTCATTCAATGAATCAAACATCACTCATTCAATGATTTTTGAAACAAGCTTCACTCATTCATTCAATGAATCAAACTGCATTCATTGATGCAATTAATCAATGACTCAGCTTGCATTCATTCATGCAATTAATCAAATGTAATTCATTAATAAAGTGACTGGAACTCTTTTCAGTCGTACATTGAAGCAAACTTCATTCATTCATTCAATGACATGAGTTTAACTCAATAATTCAATGATTCAAGTTTCACTCATCCATTCTAAGAAGTAAGCATCAGTGTTTGATTCAATGAGATGGGGTCCACTCATTCAATGAATCAAACTACATTAATTAAATACTGAAACTTATCTCATTCATTCAATGAATCATAGAACATAGAACATAGAAAAATACAGCGCAGTACAGGCCCTTCGGCCCTCGATGTTGTGCTAACCGAAGCCTACCTAATCTACACTAGCCCAATAACCTCCATATGCTTATCCAATGCCTGCTTGAATGACCATAAAGAGGGAGAGTCCACCACTGATACTGGCAGGGCATTCCATGAACTCACAACCCGCTGAGTAAAGAACCTAACCCTAATATCTGTCCTATACCAACTGCCCCTTAATTTAAAGCTGTGTCCCCTAGTAAGAGCTGACTCCAAACGTGGAACAAGGTTCTCACTGTCAGCCCTATCTAAACCCCTAATCATCTTGTACACCTCTATCAAATCTCCCCTAAACCTTCTTTTCTCCAATGAGAACAGCCCCCCAAGTGCCTCAGCCTTTCCTCATACGATCTTCCTACCATGCCAGGCAACATCCTGGTAAACCTCCTCTGCACCCATTCCAGTGCCTCCACATCCTTCCTATAGTATGGCGACCAAAACTGCACACAATACTCCAGATAAGGCCGCACCAGAGTCTTATACAACTGCAACATGACCTCAGGACTTGGAACTCAATTCCTCTACCAATAAAGCCCAGTACACCATATGCCTTCTTCACAGCACTATTTACCTGGGTGGCAACTTTCAGAGATCTGTGCTCATCCACACTACCAAGTAGTCTACCATTAGCCCAGTAATCTATCTTCTTGTTACTCCTACCAAAGTGAATGACTTCACACTTAGCTACATTGAACTCCATTTGCCACCTTTCTGCCCAGCTCTGCAACTTATCTATATCGCGCTGTAACCTGCCACATCCTTCTTCGCTGTCCACCACTCCACCGACTTTCATATCATCCGCAAACTTGCTCACCCAGCCTTCAAGCCCCTCCTCCAGGTAATTTATAAAAATGACAAACAGTAATCGTCCCAAAACAGATCCTTGTGGAACACCGCTAGTAACTGCACTCCAAGATGAACCTTTACCATCAACTACTACCCTCTGTCTCCTTCCAGCCAGCCAATTCCTAATCCAAACCTCTCAAGCACCCTCAATGCCACACCTCCGTAATTTTTGCAGTAGCCTACCATGGGGTACATTATCGAACGCCTTGCTAAAATCCATATACACCACATCTACTGCTTTACCCTCCTCCACTTCCTTGGTCACCTTCTGAAAGGATTCAATAAGGTTTGTGAGGCACGACCTGCCCTTCACAAAACCATGCTGACTATCCTTGATCACATTATTCCTATCCAGATGTTCATAAATCCTATCCCTTACAATTCTCTCTAAGACTTTGCCCACAACAGAAGTGAGACTCACTGGCCTATAGTTACTAGGGCTGTCCCTACTCCCCTTCTTGAACAAGGGGACCACATTCGCTATCGTCCAGTCTTCTGGCACTATTCCTGTAGACAACGATGACATAAAAATCAAGGCCATTGGCTCTGCTGTCTACTCCCTAGCTTCCCAGAGGATCCTAGGATAAATGCCATTAGGCCCAGAGGATTTATCTATTTTCACCCTTTCCAGTATTCCCCGGACCTCTTCCCTACATACCTCAAAGCCATCCATTCTAATCACTTGTGACTCAATATTCACATCAGCAACAATGTCCTGTTCCTGAGTGAATACTGATGAAAAGCATTGATTTAGTGTCTCTCCAATCTCCTCTGCCTCCACGCGCAACTTCCCACTACTATCCTTGACTGGACCGATACCTACCCTAGTAATCCTTTTATTCCTGACATATCTATAGAAAGCCTTAGGGTTTTCCCTAACCCTACCAACCAAGGACTTTTCATGTCCCCTTCTCGCTGCTCTTAGCTCTCTTTTTAGATCCTTCCTGGCTAACTTATAACTCTCAATCGCCCCAACTGAACCTTCACGCCTCATCTTTACATAGGCCACCTTCTTCCCTTTTACAAGGGATTCCAATTCCTTATTAAACCACGGCTCCCTCACAAGACCCTTTCCTCCCTGCCTGACTGGTACATACTTATCAAGGACACCCAATAGCTGCTCCTTGAACAAGCTCCACATATCATTTGTGGCCTCCCCTTGAAGCCTATTTTTCCAATCCACACATCCTAAGTCATGCCTCACCGCATCATAATTTCCCTGCCCCCAGCTATAACTCTTGCCCTGCAGTGCACACTTATCCCTCTCCATCACAAGAGTAAAAGTCACCGAGTTGTGGTCACTGCCCCCGAAGTGCTCACCTACCTCCAAGTCTAACACCTGGCCTGGTTCATTACCTAGAACCAAATCTAGTATGGCCTCACCTCTTGTTGGCCTGTCTACATATTGTGTCAGGAAACCCTCCTCCATACATTGGACAAACACCGACCCATCTAACGAACTCGAGCTATAGCTTTCCCAGTCAATATCTGGGAAGTTAAAGTTCCCCATAACAACCACCCTACTACTTTCACTCTTCTCCTGAATCATCCTTGCAATACTTTCCTCTATGTCTCTCGGACTATTAGGAGGCCTGCAGAAAACTCTTAACAGGGTGACCTCACCTTTCCTATTTCTAACCTCAGCCCAAACTACCTCAGATGGCAAGTCTTCCTCCATCGCCCTTTCCACCGCTGTAATACTATCCTTGACAAGCAATGCCACACCTCCCCCTCTTTTACCTCCACCTCTGACCCTACTAAAACATTTAAACCCTGGAACCTGCAATAGCCATTCCTGTCCCTGTTCTTCCCACGTCTCTGTAAGGGCCACAACATCGAAGTCCCAGGTACCAACCCACGCTGCAAGTTCACCTACCTTATTTCTTATACTTCTGGCATTGAAGTATACACACTTCAAGCCACCTTCCTGTTTACCAGCACCCTCCTTCGAGATTGATGCCTTGTTCTTAACCTTCCTACACTCAAGGTCCTGTACCCTAAAGCTACACTCCAGGTTCCCATGCCCCTGCAGAGTTAGTTTAAACCCTCCCAAAGAGCACTAGCAAACCTCCCCCCAAGTATGCTGGTGCCCGTCAGGTTCAGGTGGAGACCACCTTCCCCAGAAAGAATCCCAGTTGTCCAGAAACCGGAATCCCTCCCTCCTGCACCATCCCTGTAGCCATGCATTTAACTGTTCACTCTCCCTATTCCTCGACTCTCTCTCACGTGGCATGGGTAACAGACCAGAGACAACAACTCTGTTCGTTGTAGCTCTGAGCTTCCAACCTAGCTCCCTGAAAGCCTGCCTAACATCCTCACCCCTCTTCCTACCTATGTCGTTGGTGCCAACATGGACCACGACCTGGGGCTGCTACCCCCTCCCCTTAAGGACCTGGAAAACACGATCAGAGACATCATGTACCCTTGCACCTGGGAGGCAACATACCAAACGTGAGTCTCTGTCGCCCCCGCAAAACCGTCTATCTGTGCCCCTCACTATTGAGTCCCCAATAACTATCGCTCTACCTTTCTCTGCCCTTCCCTTCTGAGCAACGGGGACAGGCTCCATGCCAGAGGCCTGAAACTTGTTGCTTACCCCGGTAAGTCCCCCCCCCACAAGTATCCAAAACGGTATACTTGTTATTGAGGGGAACGACTGCAGGGGCTCCCTGCACTGGCTGCTTCCTCCCAGTCTCCCTCACTGTCACCCATCTGTCTATAACATTCGGAGTAACTACTTCCCTAAAGCTCTGATCTATGACCACCTGTGCCTCCCGATGATCCGTAGTGCATCCAACTCCAGCTCCAGTTCCCTAACACGGTCTTGGAGGAGCTGGAGATGGGTGCACTTCCCGCAAGTGTAATCAGCAGGGACGTTAATGGCTTCCCTCACCTCAAACATCTTGCAAGAGGAACATTGCATTGCCTTCGCTGTCATCCCTCTGAAAGGTAAACTTTAAAAAGAAAACTGGATCTAAAGAAACAAACAAGCAAAATGCAGCACTTACCTGCTTACCACAACGGGTCTTATTATTAGGTTAGAGGAGGAGGGCGGGTAGGAGGCTCTACCCATTGATTCAAGGAAACAAGCTTCCATCACTCATTCAACGAATTAAACTGCATTCATTCATTAAATTAATCCAATTTCATTCAAAAATTCGTTCAATTAATCGAACTTCATTCATCAATTCAGTGACTGAAACCTCACACATTCATCAAAAGACCTAATCTTCGCTCATTCGTTCAATGAATCAAGCTGCACTAATTCATTCAATGAATCGAACTTCATTCTTTCATTCAATGAAGAAAACTTCACTTCTTCATTAAATGAATCAAACTACATTCTTCCAGTCCTGAAACATAACACATTCATTCAATGAAATAAACTTTACTCAGTCATTTAGTGAACCAAACTGAATTCATTCATTCAATGAATCAAACTTCATTAATTGATTAAATGCAACAAGCTTCACTCACTCATTCAGTAAATCCTATTGCATTTATTCAATCCTACAACGTACCTCATTCATGAATTAAACCTTATTCATTGATTAAAAGAAAAGAGCTTCACACATTCATTCAATTAATTTAACTGCATTCATCCATTGAATTAATCAAACTTCATTCATTAATTCAGTGACTGAAAATGCACTCATTCATTCAACGAATCTAACTTCATTCATTCAATGAAACAAACTTTACAAACGCATTCATTGAATCAAACTGATTCATTCAATCCTAAAACATACCCAGTCACTCAATGAATATAACCTCATTCATTGATTCATTGAAATGAGCGTCGCACCTCTGTTCAATGTATCAACTTGCATTCATTCGTGCAATTAATCAAAAGTAATTGATTAATAAAGTGACTGGAGCTCCTTTTATGCACACATTGAAGCAAACTTCATTAATTAATTCATTCAATGAAACGCGCTTTACTCAACAATTCAATGAATCAAACTTCACTCATTCATTCTGAGAAGTAAGCATCATTGGTTGATTCAATGAGACGAGCTTCACTCATTCATTCAATGAATCAAACTGCATTTATTGATTCAATTAATCAATCTTCATTTATTGATTCAATGAACCAAGTATAAATAATTCATTCAGTGAATCAAAATATATTTCTTCAATCATGAAATCTAACTCATTCATTCAATTATTTAAAACTCAATCACTGATTCAATCAAACGAGCTTCACTCATTTATTCAATTGATTTAACTGCATTGATTAATTTAAACAATCAAATTTCATTTATCTTTACAGTATCTGAAACTTCATTCATTTGTTCAGCGAAGCCAACTTCATTTGATCATTCAATGAATCAAACTACGCTCGTTCATTCAATGAAATACACCTCATGAAACGAGCTGCACAAATTCTTAGAATAAATTAAACTGCATTGATTCAGTCAATGAATCATTCTTCATTCATTAATTGAGTGACTTAAACTTCACTCATTTGTTCAGTGAAGTTAACTTCACTCAACCATTCAATACATCAAACTGCACTCATTCATTCAATGAATTAATTTTCGTTCACTGATTCAAATAAACATGTTTCACTCATTTAATTCAATGAATCAAACTGGATTTTGTCATTCAGTTCATCAAACGTGTTTTATTAATACAGTGACTGTACCTCCTTTCATTCATTCATTTAATTACACAAGCTTAACGCATTCATTGAATGAATCGAATTTCGCTCATTCATTGAAAGCCATAAACGTCATTGATTGATTCCATGGCACTAGATTCACTCATTCATTTAATGAATCAAACTGCATTCATTCGTGCAATTAATCAAACTTCATTCATTAATTCATGACTAATATGCACTCATTCGTTTAAAGAAGTAAACTTCACTCAGTCATTCAATGAATCAAACGTCCTTCATTGATTCAATGAAACAAGTTTCAATGAATCAAACAATATTCGTTTATTCTTGTAAAGAAACTCATTCACTCAATGAACTAGAATGTACTAATTCAAAGAGTCCAAGTGAACTCATTCATTCAAAGAAGGAAACTGCATTCATTAATTCAATGAAGCGAACTTCATTCACTAATACATTGACTGAAACTTCATTAATTTATTGATTGAAGCAATCTTCATTCATTCATTCAATGATACGAGCTTAACTCATTCCTTCAATGAATCAAACTGAACTCAATCATTCAACGGAGGAAACTGCATACATTTATTTAATTAATCAAACTTCAGTCATTAATTCAGCGACTGAAACGTCATTCATTCAACGATCTGAACTTCACTCAGTCACTCTATGATTCAAATTGCACTCATGCATTCAATGAAGCAAACTTCTTTTATTAATTCAGTGACTGAAAATGCATTCATTTGGTCATTGAAGCAAACTTCATCCAATTATTCAATGACACGAACTTAACTCATTCCTTCAATGAAATAAATCTCATTGATTGGGAAAATGGAACGAGCTGGGAACATACATTCAAGAATGCAAACTGCATTCATTCATTCCTGAAAACTAACCTAGCTTCACTCATTCTTTCAAAGAAGTAAACATCATTGATTGTGTCAATGAAATGAGCTTCCCTTATTCATTCAATGAATCAAAGTAAATTCATTCCTTCAAATAATCGAAATTAATTCATTAATACAGTGACTGAAACTTCACGCATTCTGTCATTGATATAAACACCATTCATCCATTCAATGAAACGAGCTTAATGCTTTCATTCAATGAAGCTAACTTCACTCATTCATTCAATGAAGTAAACATGATCGGTTGATGCAATGAAGCGAGCTTCACTCATTCATTCAATGAAGTAAACATGATCGATTCATGCAATGAAGCGAGCTTCACTCATTCATTCAATTAATCAAACTTCATTCATTGATTGAGTGACTGAAACTGACTCATTCAGTGAAAGAAGAAACTTAACTTATTCATTGAAAGAGAAAACTTCACTCAGTCTTTCAATGAAACAAACTTCACTCCCTCATTCAATGAATCAAACTACATTCATTCAATCCTGAAACCTAACTGATTAATTCAATGAATTAAACTTCATTCGTTGATCTTCACTCCTTCACTCAATGAATTGAACTGCATTCGTTCCCTCAATTAATCAAACTCCATTCACTAATTGATTGACTAAACTACACTCACTCCTTCAATGAAGTAAACCTCGCTCAGTCTGAAGCAAACTTTCGCATTCATTCAATGAAATAAACTTCATTCATTGTTTCTATGACACGAGCTTCAAACCTTCAATCAATGAATCAAACTTAATTCATTCAATTAAACAATCGTCATCCATTAATTCTGTGACTGAAACATCACTCATTCATTCAATGATGAAAACTTCAATCAGCCATTCAATGAATCAAACTTCACCCATTCATTCACTGAATCAAACTTTGTTCATTAATTCAAAGAAACAAGCTTGACTCACCATTCAACGAATCAAACTACATTCATTTGACTCAATGAGACGTGCTGAATTCATTCATTCAATTAATCAACCTTCATTCATTAATGTTGTGATGAAAACTTCATTCATTCGCACATCAATACAAACTTCATGCATACATTGAATGACGTGAATTCACTCAGCCATTCAATGAATCACTCTTCATGCATTTATGAAGGAAATGTTATTGATTGATTCAACGAAATGAGCTTCACTCAGTCATTCAATGAATCTAACTGCACTCATTCATTCACTGAGGCCAACCTCATGCATTGATTCAATGAAACAAGCAGCAGTCCATCATTCAATGAATCAAAGACTTTCTTTCCATCTTGCAAGGTACCTCATTCATTCAACTAATCATTAGTTGAATTAATCATTCATTGATTCAAAAAAAGGAGCTTTACTCATTCATTCAAGTATCAAACTGCATTCATTCAATTCTGAAACCTAACTCATTCATTCAAGTAAGCCAATGTCATTGATTGATTCAATGAAACGAGCTTCACTCCCTCATTTAATGAAACAAACGACTTTCTTTCTATTTTGCTTGGTACCTCACTCATTCAATTAAACATCATTCATTGATTCAATGAAACGAAATTCAACCCAAACTCTGGGTCAGATACGTGGATGACACCTTTGTAATAATTGAAAACACAGAAATAGAGAACACACACCAGATCATCAATGCCACACTCACAGGAATCCGATTCACGAGAGAAGAAGAAAAGGACAACCAACTCCCATTCCTAGACGTGATGGTACAGAGAACACCGAACGGAGAATTCACCACAAAGGTTTACAGGAAAGCCACACACACAGACCAAGTCCTAAACTATGAAAGCAACCACCCCAACACACACAAACGAAGTTGCATCAGGACACTATTCAAAAGGGCCACAATACACTGCAGCACACCAGAACTGCAAAAAGAGGAAGAGGAACAACTATACAAGGTATTTGTCAAAACGGATACCCTTGCAATTTCATCAACAGATGCCTAAGGGAGAGACAACGGAACGAGGACATGCCGCAACCCAAAGGACTAGGCACACTACCATACATCAGGAGCATTTCTGAACTGACAGCCAGACTACTGCGACCACTAGGACTCATAACAGCACACAAACCAACAGCCACGCTCAGACAGCAACTCACCAGAACGAAGGACCCGATACCCAACATGAGCAAAACTAATGTAGTGTACAAAATCCCATGCAAGGACTGCACAAAACACTACATTGGACAAACAGGAAGACAGTTAACGATCCGTATACATGAACACCAACTAGCCACGAAACGACACGACCAGCTATCCTCAGTAGCCACACACACAGACGACAAGCAATATGAATTCGACTGGGACAACACTACCATTATAGGGCAAGCCAAACAGAGAACAGCCAGTGAATTCCTAGAGGCATGGCACTCATCCACAGACTCTATCAACAAACACATAGGGCGGCACGGTGGCACAGTGGTTAGCACTGCTGCCTCACAGCGCCAGAGACCCGGGTTCAATTCCCGCCTCAGGCGACTGACTGTGTGGAGTTTGCATGTTCTCCCCGTGTCTGCGTGGGTTTCCTCCGGGTGCTCCGGTTTCCTCCCACTGTCCAAAAGATGTGCAGGTCAGGTGAATTGGCCATGCTAAATTGCTCGTAGTGTTAGGTAAGGGGTAAATGTAGGGGTATGGGTGGGTTGCGCTTCGGCGAGGCGGTGTGGACTTGTTGGGCCGAAGGGCTTGTTTCCACACTGTAAGTAATCTAATCTAATCTAAAACATCGACCTGGACCCAATATACCGGCCACTACAGCAGACAGCTCGAACTGACAACCGGAAGCGGCAGAGACAGGCCACAATAAACGCCGGAGAAAACATCACAGAAGCGCTTCACTGGAGGCTCCCAAGTACTGAGGATGTCACCCAGACAGGGGATGAAACATTTGCAAGACAAATTCCCAGCTCGGCGAACAGAATCAAAATCTTGAGTTTTACGCAGTCATTCTTTGAATCAAACTTCATTCATTGATTCATTGACTGAAATTCACTCATTTATTCAATGAAGGCAAATTCACTCTGTCTTTCAACCTATCAAACTGCACTCATGCATTCAATGCATCAAATTGCATTCATTATTCGATGAACAAGCAAGACTCGCTCATTCAACAAATTGCAGAACATTCTTTAAACGCTGATACTTAGTTCATTTATTCAATTAATTAATCTCATTCATTGATTCAATTAATCGAGCTTCATTCATTCATTCACTGTATCCAACTGCATTCATTTATTCAATTAATCGAACTCATTCACTAATACATTGACTAAAACATCATTCATTGAAGCAAACGTAATTCATTCATTCAATGTCTTGATATTATCTCATTCATTCAGTGAACTAAACATCATTGATTTATTCAATAAAACAAGCTTCACTCATGGATTCAATGAATCACACTGCATTCATTCAATTTAACGAACTTCATTCACTGATGGAATAAAACAAGCTTCTCTCACTCATTCAATAAATCAAACTGCACTCTATCAGTATGGCAACAGAACTCATTCATTCAATGAAAAAAAACACATTCATTGGTTCAATGAAACGAACTTCATTCATTCATTCATTCACTGAATCAAACTGCATTCATTTATTCAATTAATCGAACTTCATTCATTAATTCAGTGACAGAAACCTAACACAGGTGTTGGAAGAAGTCAGCTTCACTCATCCATTCAATGAAACAAACTTCACTCATTCATTCAAAAAATCAAATTTCATTCATAGATTCAACGATCCAAGCTTCACTCACTCATTCATTGAATCAAAATGAATTAAATTCATTCCTGAATCTTAACTCATTCATTCAATGAACTACACTATGATCATTCATTCAATGAATTAAACTGAACACAATCATTCAAAGAAGGAATCGGCATTCATTCATTACTACAGTGCCTAAAACTCCATTCATTCGATCATTGAAGCAAACTTCATTCATTCAATGAGACGAGCTTAACCCATTCATTCAACGAAATGAGCTTCACTCATTAATTCAAAGAAGGAACCAGAATTCCTTCATTCGATGATGGAAACTTCAGTCATTAATAAAATGACTGAAACTTTATTCATTCGTTCTTTGAAGCAAACTTCATTCACTAATACAATGACAAGAGCTTAAATCATTCATTCAATGAATCATACTGAACTCATTCATTCAATGACGGAAACTGCATTCATTCATTTAATTAAACAAACTTAACTCAATCATTCCATGAATCTAACTGCATCCATTCATTCAATTAATCAAAGGTTATTCATTAATTCAGTGAGTGAAACTTCATTCATTTGTTCATTAAAGCAAACTTTGTTCATTCATTCAATGACACGTGATTATCTCATTCATTTAATGAATCAAACTGCATTAATTGTTTGAAGGAAACAAGCTTCTTTCATTCATTCATTGAATCATTGCAATGATTCAATGAATCAACCTGCATTCACTCAATCCTGAAATTAACCTAATTCATTCCATGAATGAAACCTATTTCATTGATTCAATGAAAAACGCTTCACCCATCCCATTAAATGAATTAAACAGCACTCATTGATTCAATTACTCAAACATCATTCACTGACTGAAACTTCATACATTCGTTCATTGAAGCTAACTTCATTTAGTCATTCAATGACATGAGCATAATGCATTAATTCAATGAATCAATCTTTCCTCATTCAATAAATCATTCAATGAATGATTCAAGGAAACAAGGTTCACTCAGTCATTCAATGAAACAAACTGCATTCATTCAAATCTGAAACTTCACTAATTCATTAACTGAGCTACACTACTCTCGTTCATTCAATAAATCAAGCTGCACTCAATTCATTCAATGAAGGAAACCGCATTCTTTCATTCAATGAAGCAAAATTCATTCATTCATTCATTCAATGACACAACTTAACTAATTCATTCAGCGAATCAAACTACGTTCATTCATTCAATTAAGTAATCTTCATTCATTAATACAGTTACTGAATCTTCATTCATTCATTGAATGAAGGAAACTTCAGTCAGTCATTCAATGTGTCACGCTGAAGTAATTCTTTCAGCGAAGCACTTTTTTTTCATTCATTCAAAGATTCGAGCTTCATGCAGTTATTCATTGAATCCAACTGCATTCATTGACTGAAACGTGACTCATGCATAGAATGATCTAATGTTCATTCTGGATTAGTGGTGCTGGAAGAGCACAGCAGTTTAGGTAGCATCCACGGAGCTTCAAAATCAATGTTTCGGGCAAAAGCCCTTCATCAGGAATAAATTCTATGAATCAAACTGCACACTCATTCAATGAATTCAACCTCATTCATTGATTCAAAGAAATAACCTTCAATTCTTCATTCAATGAATCAAATGTGCTGTCATTCATTCAAATAATCAAACTTCACTCATGAATTCTGTGAACTTCAGTCACTCATTCAATGAACTAAACTTCATTCATTTATTCAAAGAATCAAACTGCACTCATTCTTTCAATCAAGCAAACTTCCTTCATCCATTCAATGACACGAGCTTAACTCATGCATTCAACGTAACAAACGTCACGCATTCTTCCAAGGAAATAACCCAAATTGATGGATTTGACGAAACGAGCTTCACTCATTCAAGTAATCAAACTTCATTCATTATTTCAGTGTCTCAAACTTCGCTCCTTCCTTCAATGAAGTATACTTCACTCAGTCATTCGTTGAATCAAACTGCACTCATTCATTCAAAGAATTAAACTTCATTCATTGATTCATCGAAACGAGATTAACTTCCTCATTCAGTGAATGAAATTGCATAAAACATAGAACATAGAACATTACTGTGCAGTACAAGCCCTTCTGCCCTCGATGTTGCGCCGCCCATCATACTCATCTAAAGCCCATCCCACCTAAACATGTACGTCCATATGTCTGACCAATGATGACTTAAACACACTTAAATTTGGCGAAGCTACTACCAATGCAGGCAAAGCATTCCATACCCTTACTACTCTCTGAGCAAAGAAACTACCTCTGGCATCTGTCTTATACCTATCCCTCCTAACTTTAAAGTTGTGCCCTCTTGTGCTTGCCGTCCCCATACTTGGAAAAAGGCTCTCCCATTCCACCCTATCTCTAATTATCTTTTATGTCTCTATGAAACAATCTTCACATGGCAATTCAATGAATCTACTATCATTTATTGATTCAATGAGAAAAGCTTCCCTCATTCATTCAACGAAGGAATGTGCATTCACTTATTAAATGAATCGAACCATATCCGTTCATTGAATGACATGAGCTGAACTCATTCATTCAATGGATTAGTCTTCACTCAGACATTCAATGAATTAAGCACAATTCATTGATTCAATGAAACAAGATTCACTTATTCATTCAATGAATCAAATTACATACATGCATTCAATGAAATAAACCTCATTCATTGATTCATGAATCGAGCTTCACTTATTCATTCAGTGAATCAAACTGCATTCATTTATTCAATTAATCACAATTCTTTCATTATGTCTGTGACTGAAACTTTACTCATTCTTTCAATGAAGTTGACATCACTCAGCCATTCAATGAATCCAACTGCACTCATTCATTCAATGAATCAAACTTCATTCATTCAACAAATCATGCTGAACTAGTTCTTTCAATGAATCAAACTTCACTCATTAATTCAGTGACTGAAACGTCATGCTTTCATTCAACGGACTAAACTTCATTCAGCCATTCAAAGAATCAAAGAGCACTCATTAATTCAATTGAGCGAATATCATTCATTAATTCACAGTCTGGAGCTTCTCTCAGTTATTCTTCGAATCAAACTGCATTCATTAATTCGGTGATAGAAACTTCAGTCATTCATTCAATGAGTCGAACATAACTCAGGCATTCAATGAATCACAAATGATACTTTCAATGATTCGAACTTAACTCATTCATTCAGTGAATCAAAAACCACAGATTCCAGAAATGAATCATTCATTCAACGAAGGAAACTGCAATCATTCATTCAATGAAGCAAATATCATTCATTCGCTCACTGACACGAGCTTTACTCATTCATTCAATTTTTCCAAGTTCACTCATTCATTCAATTGAACAAATATCATTGATTGATTCAATGGAATGAGCATCACTCATTCATTCAATGAATCAAGCATTGCTCATTCATTCAATGATTTACATCACATTGAGTGATCCTATGGAACCAACTTCACTCGTTCATTCAAATGAAGAAACTTCATCCATTAATACACTGACTGAAACTTCATTCATTCGTTCAATGAAGCAAACTTCATTCATTCAATTCACATGCATAACTTATTGATTTAAAAAAACTCATCCATTGAATGATTCAATGAAAGGACGATCTCTCATTCATTCAATCAAACTGCATTCATTCATTCAATTAATCAAACTTACTGAATTAATTCCATGATGGAAACTTCACTGATTCACTGAAAGAAATAAACTTCGCTGAGTCATTCAATAAATCAAACTGCATTCATTCACCCACCTGTGTGTGGGTGTGGGTTACACAGGCACCCACACCCACACACAGATAATGCTGTTGTCTCTCAGATACAAGGCACTGCAGTTCTCTCTCAGATACACAGGCACTGCACTCCTCCACAGCTGCACAGGGAATACTGATATCTCTCAGATTTTAAAAAACGCCACTTTTTCTCTCTCAGATATTGCAGGCACTGCTGTTCCCCATCGGACATGAAGGCACTGCTGCTCTCTCACAGATATTTACACACTGCTGTTATCACTCAGATACTCAGACACTGCTGTTCTATATCAGAAAAACATGCACTGGTGTTCTCGGTCACATACACAGGCACTGATGTTCTCTCTCAGCTACACAGCTACTGCTGTTCTCTCTCAGCTATACAGCCATTGCTGTTCTCTCTCAGATACACAGGCACTGCTTTTCTCCCTAAGCTACTCAGGCACCACTGTTCTCGATCACATACACAGGCACTGCAGTTCTCTCTCAGATACACAGGTACTGCTCTCCTCCACAGCTACACAGGGAATGCTGATAACTCTCAGATCCAAAGTCACTGCTGGTCTGTCTCAGATAAAAAGACACCGTTTCTCTCTCTCAGATACACAGGCACTGCTGTTCTCCATCGGACAGGAAGGCACTGCAGTTCTCTCACTGATACTTACACACTGGCATTCTCACACAGATACACAGACACTTGTTCTCGGTCACATACACAGGCATTGCTGTTCTCTTTCAGTTACACAGCCACTGCTTTTCTCTCTCAGCTACACAGGCACCGCTGTTCTTGGTCACATATACAGGTAGCCTGTGTATCTGAGAGAGAATAGCAGTGGCTGTGTATCTGAGATGGGAAACACCAGTGCTTGTATATCTGAGGGAGAACAGCAGTGCCTCTACATCAGAGAGAGAACAGCAGTGCCTGTGTCACTGATGTGAGATCAGCAGTGCCTGTGTACCTGAAATAGAATATCAGTACCTGTGTATCTGAGAGTGAAATCTGTGTATCTGTGTATGTGAGAGTGGACAGCACTGCCTGGGTATGTGAGATAGATCAGCAATACCTTTTATTTGACAGATCGGTAGTGCCTGTGTATGTGATAGAAAGCATCTGTGCTTATGTTTCTGAGAGAGAACAACAGTGCCTGTGTACATGAGGGCGAACAGCTGTGCCTTTGTCTGTGTGTATGAGACAGAACAGCAGTGTCTGTGTCTGAGGGAGATCAGCAAAGTTTGTGTATCAGAGAGATTAGCAGTGGCTGTGTATCTGAGATAGAAAGCAGCATTTCTGCATATCTGAGATAGAAAAGCAGTGCGTCTGTATCAGAGACAGAACAGCAGTGTCTGTATATCTGAAAGAGAACAGTGATGCGTGTGCATCTGAAAGAGAACAGCAATACCAGCAATACTGACTGAGAGCATCAGTGCCTGTGTATCTGAGAGAGAAAAGAGGTGTTTGTGCATCTGAGAGAGAACAGCATTACCTGTGCATCTGAAGGAGAACAGCAGTGCATATGTTCCAAGAGAGAACAGCAATGTCTTTGTAACTGACAGAGGGAAGAACTGTATGTGTTTGTGCGACAGAACAGCAGTCCTTGTGTATCTGAGTGAGAACAGCAGTGTGTTAGTATCTGTGGGAGAACAGCTGTGGCTTTATGTCCGAGGGAGAACAGCAGTGCCTGTATATCTACGAGAGAAAAACAGTGCCTTTTTATCTGAGACAGACCATCAGTGCCTTTGGATGTGAAAGATATCAGCATTCCCTTTGTAGCTGCGGTGGAGAGCAGTGCATGTGTACATAGAACATAGAACATAGAAGAATACAGCGCAGTACAGGCCCTTCGGCCCTCGATGTTGCGCCGATCAAAGCCCACCTAACCTACACTAACCCACTATCCTCCATATACCTATCCAATGCCCGCTTAAATACCCATAAAGAGGGAGAGTCCACCACTGCTACTGACAGGGCATTCCATGAACTTACGACTCGCTGAGTGAAGAACCTACCCCTAACATCAGTCCTATATCTACCCCCCCCCCCTTAATTTAAAGCTATGCCCCCTTGTAATAGCTGACTCCATACGTGGAAAAAGGTTCTCACTGTCAACCCTATCTAACCCCCTAATCATCTTGTACACTTCTATCAAATCACACCTAAACCTTCTTTTCTCCAATGAAAACAACCCCAAGTGCCTCAGCCTTTCCTCATAGGATCTTCCTACCATACCAGGCAACATCCTGGTAAACTTCCTCTGCACCCGTTCCAGTGCCTCCACATCCTTCCTATAGTATGGCGACCAAAACTGCACACAATATTCCAGATGCGGCCGCACCAGAGTCTTATACAACTGCAGCATGACCTCAGGACTCCGGAACTCAATTCCTCTACCAATAAAAGCCAGTACGCCATATGCCTTCTTCACTGCACTATTTACCTGGGTGGCAACTTTCAGAGATCTGTGTACATGGACACCAAGATCTCTCTGCTCTTCTACACTACCAAGTATCCGAACATTAGCCCAGTACCCCATCTTTTTGTTACTCTTACCAAAGTGAATCACCTCACACTTAGCTACATTGGACTCCATTTGCCACCTTTCTGCCCAGCTCTGCAGCTTCTCTATATCCCGCTGTAACCTGCCACATCCTTCCTCACTGTCTACAACTCCTCCGACTTTTGTATCATCTGCAAACTTGCTCACCCAACCTTCTAACCCTTCCTCCAGGTCATTTATAAAAATGACAAACAGCAATGGTCCCAAAACAGATCCTTGTGGAACACAGCTAGTGACGGCACTCCAAGATGAACCTTTGCCATCAACTACTGCCCTCTGTCTTCTTCCAGCCAGCCAATTCCTAATCCAAACCTCCAACTCACCCTCAATGCCATATCTCTGTATTTTCTGCAGTAGCCTACCATGGGGGACCTTATCAAACGCCTTACTAAAATCCATATATACCACATCTACCGCTTTCCCCTCATCTACCTCCTTAGTCACCTTCTCAAAGAATTCAATAAGGTTTGTGAGGCACGACCTGCCCTTCACAAAACCATGCTGACTATCCTTGATCACATTATTCTTATCCAGATGTGCATAAATCCTATCCCTTACAATTCTCTCTAAGACTTTGCCCACAACAGAAGTGAGACTCACTGGCCTATAGTTACTAGGATTATCCCTACTCCCCTTCTTGAACAAGGGAACCACGTTTGCTAGCCTCCAGTCCTCTGGCACTACTCCTGTAGACAAAGAGGACACAAAAATGAAGGCCAATAGCTCTGCAATCTCCTCCCTTGCTTCCCAGAGAATCCTAGGATAAATGCCATCAGGCCCAGGGGACTTATCTATTTTCACCCTTGCCAGAATTTCCAACACCTCTTCTCTACCTATCTCAAAGCCATCCATTCTACTTATTCGTGCCTCAGTATTCATATTGACAACAATGTCCTGTTCCTGAGTGAATACTGACGAAAAGTATTCATTCAGTGCCTCCCCAATCTCTTCAGCCTCCACACGCAACTTCCCATTACTATCCTTGATTGGACCTATTCCTACCCTAGTCATCCTACCCTATCAGAGAGAGAACTGCAAAATCTTTGTATCTGAGAGACAACAGCATTGTCTGTGTGTGGGTGAGACAGATCAGCAGTGCCGGTGTAACTTGGAAAGAACTGTAGTGTCTTTGCATCTGAGAGAGAACCGCAGTGCCAGTGTAGCTGATGAAGAACAGCAGTGCCTGTGTTGTTGAGGGAGAATAGCAGTGACTGTGCAGCCTAGAGAGACCAGCAGTGCCTTTCCATCTGAGGAGAACAGCAGTGCCAATGTATCTGACAGAGAACAGCAGTGTCTGTGTAGCCGAGGGAGAAATCAGTGGCTGTGTATCCAAGAGAAACCTACAGTACGTGCATATCTGAGAAACAACGGCAGTGCCTGTATATCTGAGAGAGAACAGCAGTTCCTGTGTGTCTCATGGAGAACAACAGTGCCTTCATGTGTGACAGAGAACAGCAGTGCTTCTGAGGGATACCTGTGTATCTGAGAGCGAATACCAGTGCCTGTGTATCTGAGATAGAAAAGCAGTACATTGTGTCGGATGGACAACAGGATTGCTTCTGAGTCACTTAGAGAGATCGGCATTCCCTGTGTCTCTGAGAGAGATCAGCAGTGACTGTGTAGCTGAGGGAGTACAGTAGTATCTTTGTATCTTCATAGAACAGCAGTGCCTGTGTATGTGAGAATGAACAGCAGTGCCCGTATGTCTGAGAGAGAACTGCAGTATCTTCGAATCTGAGAGAAAATAGCATTGCCTTGTTCTATTAGGCAGCAGCAACGCTTATGTGTCTGAGAGAAAAAAAACATTCCCGGTGTATCTGAGGGAGAGCAACAGTGCATGTGTATCTGGCAGACAAAAGCATTGCCTGTGTGTCTGAGACAGAAAAGCATTGCCTGTGTGACTCCGAGAGATCAGCAGTGCCTGTATATCTGAGAGAGAACAGCAGTGCCTCTGCATCAGACAAAGAACAGCAGTGGCATATATCTGAGAGAAAACAGCAGTGTCTGTATAGCTGAGGGAGAAAAGTTGTGCCTGTATATCTGAGAGAAATTAGCAGTGCCTGTTTAGCTGAGAGAGAACAGCAGTGTCTCTGTATCTGAGCGAGAAAAGCAGTGTATTGCACCTGAGGGAGAAAGGAGTGCCTCTGGGAGAGATCAGCATTCCCTGTGTATCTGATTGGGATCAGCAGTGCCGGTGTAGCTGAGGGAATATAGTAATACCTTTGTGTCTGACAGAGAACAGCAGTGCCTGTGCATGTGAGAATGAACTCGTCTTCACTGGCAACTGGGGTGGTACCAGGGGACTGGAGAGTAGCGAATGTTGTGCCCCTGTTCAAAAAAGGGAATAGGGATAACCCCGGGAATTACAGGCCAGTTAGTCTTACTTCTGTGGTAGGCAAAGTAATGGAAAGGGTACTGAGGGATAGGATTTACGAGTATCTGGAAAGACACTGCTTGATTAGGGACAGCCAGCACGGATTTGTGAAGGGTAGGTCTTGCCTTACAAGTCTTATTGAATTCTTCGAGGAGGTGACCAAGCATGTGGATGAGGGTAGAGCAGTGGATGTAGTGTACATGGATTTTAGTAAGGCATTTGATAAGGTTCCCCATGGTAGGCTTATGCGGAAAGTCAGGAGGCATGGGATAGAGGGAAATTTGGCCAATTGGATAGAAAACTGGCTAACCGGTCGAAGTCAGAGAGTGGTGGTAGATGGTAAATATTCAGCATGGAGTCCAGTTACAAGTGGAGTTCCGCAGGGATCAGTTCTGGGTCCTCTGCTGTTTGTAATTTTTATTAATGACTTAGAGGAGGGAGTCGAAGGGTGGGTCAGTAAATTTGCAGATGATACAAAGATAGGTGGAGTTGTGGACAGTGAGGAGGGCTGTTGTCGGCTGCAGAGGGACTTAGATATGATGCAGAGCTGGGCTGAGGAGTGGCAGATGGAGTTCAACCCTGCCAAGTGTGAGGTTGTCCATTTTGGAAGAACAAATAAGAATGCGGAATACAGGGTTAATGGTAGGGTTCTTGGTCAGGTGGAGGAACAGAGGGATCTTGGGGTCTATGTACATAGATCTTTGAAGGTTGCCACTCAGGTGGATAGAGTTTGTAAGAAGGCCTATGGAGTATTATCGTTCATTAGCAGAGGGATTGAATTCAAGAGGCGTGAGGTGATGTTGCAGCTGTACAGGACTTTGGTTAGGCCACATTTGGAGTACTGTGTGCAGTTCTGGTCGCCTCACTTTAGGAAAGATGTGGAAGCTTTGGAGAGGGTGCAGAGAAGATTTACCAGGATGTTGCCTGGAATGGAGAGTAGGTCGTACGAGGATAGGTTGAGAGTTCTCGGCCTTTTCTCGTTGGAACGGCGAAGGATGAGGGGTGACTTGATAGAGGTTTATAAGATGATCAGAGGAATAGATAGAGTAGACAGTCAGAAACTTTTTCCCCGGGTACAACAGAGTGTTACAAGGGGACATAAATTTAAGGTGAAGGGTGGAAGGTATAGGGGAGATGTCAGGGGTGGGTTCTTTACCCAGAGAGTGGTGGGGGCATGGAATGCGCTGCCCGAGGGAGTGGTAGAGTCAGATTCATTGGCAACCTTTAAGCGGCATTTGGATAGGTACATGGATGGGTGCTTAATCTAGGATAGAAGTTCGGCACAACATCGTGGGCCGAAGGGCCTGTTCTGTGCTGTATTGTTCTATGTTCTATGTTCTAACAGCAGTGCCCGTATATCTGAGAGAGAACTGCAGTGCCTTCAATCTGAGAGAGAACAGCAGTGCCTTGTTCTGAGAGGCCGCGGCAGTGCCTGTGTGTCTGAGAGAGAACACCATTCCCAGGGTATGCGACAGAGGACTGCAGCGTCTGTGTGTATCTGAGAGAGAACAGCAGTGCCTGTGTATCTAAGACCGAACATGAAGAGAACAGCAATGTCTTTGTAACTGACAGAGGGTAGCACTGTCTGTGTTTATGCAACATAACAGCAGTCCATGTGTATCTGTGACATCGGCAGTGCACGTGTATCTCAGAGAGAACGGCATTCCGTGTGTTCCTGAGGGAGAACAGCAGTGGCTGTGTATCTTAAAGAGAACAGCAATACCTTGCATCTGTCAGACAGCATCAGTGCCTTTGTATCTGAGAGAGAATAGAGGTGATTGTGCATCTGAGAGAGAGCAGCAGTGCCTGTGTACCTACAGAGAGCAATATTGTCTTTGCAACTGACAGAGCGTAGCACTGTCTGTGTTTATGCGACGGAATAGCAGGCTATCTGTATCTGAGGCAACAGCATTGCCTGTGTCGCTGATTTGAGATCAGTATCTGAATATCTGCATATCTGAAATAGAACATCAGTACCTGTGTATCTGAGAGTGAAAAACAGTGCCTGTGTGTGTGAGAGTGGACAGCACTGCCTGGGTATGTGAGATAGATCAGCAATAATTTTGTATTTGACAGAGATCGGCAGTACCTGTGTATGTGACAGAGAGCATCTGTGCTTATGTTTCTGGGAGAGAACAATAGTACCTGTGTACACGAGGGTGAACAGCTGTGCCTTTGTCCATATGTATGAGACAGAACAGCAGTGTCTGTGTCTGAGGGAGATCAGCAAAGCTTGTGTATCAGAGAGATTAGCAGTGGCTGTGTATCTGAGATAGAAAGCAGCATTTCAGCGTATCTGAGATAGAAAAGCAGTGCGTCTGTATCAGAGACAGAACAGCAGTGCCTGTATATCTGAAAGAGAACAGCATTACCTGTGCATCTGAAAGAGAACAGCAGTGCACGTGTATCTAGAGAGAACAGCAATGTCTTTGTAACTGACAGAGAGAGAAGAACTGTATGTGTTTGTGTGACAGAACAGCAGTCCTTGTGTATCTGAAACAACAGCATAGCCTGTATACCTGAGAGAGAATAGCAGTGGCTGCGTATCTGAGATACAAAACAGCAGTGCCTGTGTATCCGAGGGAGAACGGCAGTGCTTCTGTATCAGAGAGAGAAAAGCAGTGCCTGTGTGTCTGGGAGAGAACTGCCATGCCTGTGTGACTGAGTGAGATCAGCACAGCCTATGTATCTGAGATAGAACAGCAGTTGCTGTGTATCTGAGATACAAAACAGCAGTGCCTGTGCATCTGAGACAGAACACTAGTGCCTCTGCATCAGAGAGAGCAGCAGTATCTGTGCATCTGAGAGAGAACAGCAGTGCCTGTGTAGTTAGATTAGATTACTTACCGTGTGGAAACAGGCCCTTCAGCCCAACAAGTCCACACCGACCCACCACCCACCCGTATATTTACCCCTTCATCTAACACTACAGGCAATTTAGAATGGCCAATTCACCTGACCTGCACATCTTTGGACTGTGGGAGGAAACCGAAGCACCCGGAGGAAACCCACGCAGACACGGGGAGAACATGCAAACTCCACGCAGTCAGTCGCCTGAGGCGGGAATTGAACCCGGGTCTGTGGTGCTGTGAGGCAGCAGTGCCAACCTCTATGCCACAGTGCCGCCCATGAACGGGGACAGCAGAGGAACTCTGATACAGAGGCATTGCTTTTCTCTCTCAGATATGCAGACACTGCTGCTTTCTATCTCAGATACACAGCTACTGCTAATCTCTCTCAGATAAACAGGCTTTACTGATCTCCCTCAGGCACAGGCACTGCTGTTCTGTCTCATACACACAGACAAAGGCACCGCTGAGAACAGCAGTGCCTTTGTATCCAAAAGAATGGCAGTGCCTCTGTATGTGAGAGAGAACTGCAGTGCCGGTGTAGCCAAGCGAGAAAAGCATAGCCTGTGTATCTGAGAGAGAACAGCAATGTTTGTTTGTTTGAGAGAGAACATCAGTGCATGTGCAGCTGAGTGAAGAAAAAGCAGTGCCGGCAGTATGTGAGTGAGAACAGCACTGCCTGGTTATCTGACATAGATCACCAATACCGTTGTATCTGACAGAAAGAGTCTGTGCCTGTACATATGACACTGTATCTGAGAGAGCCTGTGTACCCGAGAGAGAACAGCAGTGCCTGTGCACCCGAGGGAGAACAGCAGAGTCTTTGTCTGTGTGTATGAGACAGAACACCAGCCCCTGTATATCTGAGAGACCAACAGTGTCAGTGGATCTGAGGGACATCAGCACTGCCTGTGTATCAGAGAGGGAATAGCAGTGGTTGTTTATCTGAGATAGAAAGCAGCAGTGTCTGTGTATCTGAGAAGAGTACAGCAGTGCCTGTGTAGCTGAGCGAGAAAGCAGAGCCTGTGTATCTGAGAGAGAACAGCAGTATTTATATTACTGCGGCAGAACAGCAGTGTCTCTGCATCAGAGATAGAACAGCAATGCCTGTGCATCTGGGACAGAACAGTAGCACCTGAGTATCTCAGAGAGAGCAGCAGTGCCTGTGAACCTGAGTGACAAAAGCGGAGACTGTGTGTGTGAGACAGAACAGCAGTGCCTCTGTATCTAAGAGTGTACAGCATTCCTTGTGTATCTAAGAGAGATCAGCAATATCTTTGTATCTGACAGAGAGCGGCAGTGCCTGTGTATCTGAGAGAGAACATCCGTGCTTGGGCATCTGAAAGAGAACAGCAGTGCCTGTGTAGCCTAGGGAGAACAACAGTGCCTCTGTATCACAGAGAGAACAGCAGTGCCTGTGTATCTACGAGAGAACAGCAACAACTGTTTGTCTTATAGAGAACAGCCGTGCCTGTGTATATGAGTGACAAAAGCAGAGACTTTATATCTGACAGAGAACAGCAGTGCCTGTATCTGAAAGAGAACAGCAGTGCTTGTGCATCTGAGAGAGTACAGCAGTGCTTGTGCATCTGAGACAGAACATCAGTGTCTCTGTATCTGAGAGAAAACAATATTCCCTGTGTATCTCGGAGAGATCAGCAGTGCTTGTGCATCTGAGAGAGAACGGCAGTGGCTTTGTACCCTAGGGAGAACAGCAGTACCTGGACAGCTGAGGGAGTTCAGCATTGCAGCTAAGGGAGAACAGCAGTGATTGTGTATGTGAGAGAAAGCAACAATGCCTTTGTAACTGAGAGAGCAGCAGTACGAGACACAACAGCATTCCCTGTGTATCTCAGGGAGATCAGCAATACTTTTGCATCTGACAGAGAGCGGTAGTGCCTGTTATCTGAGATAAAACAGTAGTGCTTGTACATCTGAGAGAGACCAACAGTGCCTGTGTACCAGAGGGAGAACAGTGGTGCCTGTTTTTCTGAGGTACAAAAGCAGTGGCTGTGTATCTAAGAAAGAGCATCACTGCATGTGTATCTGAGGTAGAACAACCGTGCCTGTGTAGCTGTCTAGCTGAACAGCAGTGTCTGTTTATATGAATGAGAATGGCAGTGCCTGTGTGTCTGAGGCAGAACAGCAGTCCCCCTGTATCTGAGAGAACAGCAGTGGCAGTGTATCTGAGAAAGTCCAACAGTGCCTGTGTAATTGCGATAGACCAGCAGCGCCTCTGTATCTGGGAGTGAACAGCCGTGTTTTCTACCTGACAGAAAATAACAATGCCTGTGTATCTGAGAGAGAACAGCAGTGCTTGTGCATCTGAGAGAGAACATCAGTGCTTGTGTATCTGGGAGAGAGCAGCAATGCCTTTGTAACTGATAGGGAGCAGCAGTGTCTCTGTGTATGAGACACAACAGCAGTCCCTGTATATCTGAGATAACAGCAGTGATTCTGTATCAGAGAGAGAACAGCAGTGCCTAAGTATATGAGAGAGAACTGCGGTGCCAGTGTAGCTGAGGGAGCACAGCCAAGCTTGTGTATCTAAGAAAGAGCGTCAGTACGTGTGCATCTGAGGGAGAACAGCAGTGCCTATGTAGCTGTGGGAGAACAGCAGTGCCTGGGTCTCTGAGAGAAAACAGCAGGGTCTGTGTACCTGAGTGTGAACAGCCATGTTTTTTTACCTTTTGGAGAACAACAGTGCTGGTGTATCTGAGAGAGACTAGCAGTGCCTGTGTAACAGAGAGAGAACAGTGGTGCCTGTTTTTCTGAGATACAAAAGCAGTAGCTGTGTATCTAAGAAAGAGCATCAGTGCCTGTGTAGCTGAGGGAGAACAGCAGTGCCTTTTTCTGTGTGTATGAGACAGAACAGCAGCCTCTGTGTATCTGAGAGATACACAGCAGTGGCTGTGCATCTGTGACATAACTCAAAAGTGGTGGTGTATCTGAGGGAGATCAGCAATGCCTGTGTGTCAGAGAGAGAATAGCGGTTTCTGTGTATCTGACATAGAAAACAACAATGCCTGGATATCTCAGGGAGGACAGCAGTGCATCTGTATCCAAGAGAACAGCAGCACATTTGTATGTGAGAGAGAACTGCACTGCTTGTGTAGCCAACCAAAAACAGCATAGCCTGTGCAGCTGAGTGAGAAAAGCAGTGCCGGTATATATGAGAGACAACAGCAGTGTTTTTTTTTCTGACAGAGAACAGCAGTGCCTGCGAATCTGAGAGAACAGCAGTGCCTGTTTAACTGACAGAGAACAGTAATGCCTTATTATCTGAGAGAGAGTAGCAGTGCTTGTATATCTGAGAGAGAGAGAGCAGTGCCACTATATCTGAGAGGCAATAGCGGCGTCTCTGTATCTGAGAAAGAATAGTAGTGTTTGTGTATCTGAGACAGTTCAGCTATACCTTCATGTTTGAAAAATTGTGGCAGTGCCTGGGTATCTGACAGAGAACAGCTGTGCTTGTGTATCTGAGAGAGAAAAACAGTGCCTGTGTACCCGAAGGAGTACATCAGTGCATTTGCTTATGTGTATGAGACAGAACACCAGACCCTGTGTATCTGAGAGAACAACAGTGCCTGTGTATCTGAGGGAGATCAGCACTGCCTGTGTATCTGAGAGCGAATACCAGTAGCTGAGCATCTGAGATCGAAAACAGCAGTGGCTGTGTATCTGAGTGAGAACCGCAATGCCTCTATATCAGAGAGAGAATAGCAGAGCCTGTGTAGCTGAGTGAGAACAGCAGAGCCTATGTATCACAGAGAGAACAGCAGTGCCTGTGTATCTGAGTGACAAAAGCAAAGCCTGTGCAGCTGAAGACCATCAGCATTGATTGTTCATCTGTGGGAGATCAACACTGCCTGTGTATCCAGGAGCGAATAGCAGTGGCAGTGTACCTGAGATAGAAAACAGTATTGCCTGTGTATCAGAGAGAGAACAGCAGTGCCTGTGCAGCTGAGGTAGATCAGCAGTGCTTGTGTATCTGAGAGAGGGTAGCAATGCTTTTGTAACTGACAGAGTGCAGCAGTGTCTGTAGGTCTGAGAGAACAGCTGTGACTCTGTATCAGAAAATTACAATAGTACCTGCGTACCTGAGAGAGAACATCAGTGTCTGTGTATCTGAGGGAGAACAGCAGAGCCAGTGTATCTGAGAGAGAACAGCAGTGCCAGTTTATCTGAGATATAAGAGCAGTGCCTGTGTATCTAAGAAAGAACACAAGTGCGTGTGTATCTGAGGGGGAACAGCAGTTCCTGTGTAGCTGTGGGAGAACAGCAGTGCCTGTGTATCTGAGAAAGAACAGCAGTGCCTGTGCATTTGAGCGTGAGTAGCAGTGCCTGTGTATCTGACAGACAGTGTCTGTGTGTCTCAAGTCCCTCTGTATCAGAGAGAACAGCAGTGACTATGTATCTGAGAATGACCATCAGTGCCTGTATATTTGAGATAAATCAGCAGTGCCTCTGCATTCGGGAGAAAACAGCCATGATTTTTTTTACCTGACAGAGAACAACAACGCCAGAGCATCAGTGCCTGTGTAGCTGAGGGAGAACAGCAGTGCCTTTATCTGTGTGTATGAGACAGAACAGCAGTCTCCGTGTATCTGAGAGAGAAGAGCAGCGGCTGTGCATCTGAGACATAAGAGAACAGTGCTGGTGTATCTGAGGGAGATCAGCAATGCCTTTGTATCTGAGGGAGAATAACGATTTCTGTGTATCTGATATAGAAAGCAACAGTGCCTAGATATCTCAGAGAGAACAGCAGTGCCTCTGGATCCAAGAGAACAGCAGTGCTTCTGTATGTGAGAGAGAACTGCAGTGCTTGTGTAACTGATGCGAGGACAGCAGTGCCTCTATGTCAGAGAGAGAATAGCAGTGCCTGTGTAGCTGATGGGAGATCGGCAGTACCTGTACATATGACAGAGAACAGCTGTGTATCTAAGAGAGAATAGCAGTGCCTCTGTATCAGAGAGAACAGCAGTGCCAGTGTATCTGTGGGAGATCAGCAGTGCCTGTGTATCTGAGAGAGAATAGCAGTGGCTGCGTGTCGAAGATAGAGAACAGCAGTGGTTATGTATCTGAGGCAGAAGAGCAGTGCCGCTGTATCAGAGATGGAACAGCAGTGCCTTTATATCTGGGAGAGAACAGCAGTACCTGTGTAGCTTAGAGAGAACAGCAGTGCCTGCGTATCTGAGTGACAAAAGTAGAGCCTGTGTGTGTGAGAGAGAGCAGCAGTGCCTCTGTATCTAAAAGAAAGCAGCATTCCCTGCGTACCTCAGAGAGATCAGCAATACCTTTGTACCTGACAGAGAGTAGCAGCGCCTGTGCATCTGAAAGAGAGCACCAGTGCCTGTATATCTGAGAGACAACAGCAGTGCCTGTGCAGCTGAGGGTGATCAACATCGCTGGTTTCTCTGAGAGAGACCAGCAGTGGCTGTGTATCTGAGATAGAGAATAGCAATGCATCTGTATCTGTGGGAGACCAGCACGGCCTGTGTAACTGGGAGCGAATAACAGTGGCTGTGCACCTGAGATAGAAAACAGTAGTGTATCAGAGAGAGAGAACAGCAGTGCCTGTGCAGCTGAGGGAGATTAGCATTGCTTGGGTATCTGAGAGAGAACAGCAGTGTCTGTGTATCTGAGAGAGGACAGCAGTGCCTCTCTATCTGAGAGAGAAGTCCCTTTGTAGCCAAGATACAACAGCAATGCCTATGTATCTAAGAAAGAGCGTGTGTGTGTACCTGAGGGAGAATAGCAGTATCTGTGTCTCTGAGGCTGAACAGCAGTCCATCTGTATCTGAGAGGTCAGCAGGGCCTGTGTATCAGAGAGAAAAGCAGTGCCTGTTTATCTGAGATATAAGAGCAATGCCTGTGTATCTAAGAAAGAGCATCAACGCGTGTGTGTCTGAAGGAGAACAACACTGCCTGAGTAGCTGTGGGAGAGCAGCAGTGCCTGTGTAACGGAGAGAGAACAGCAGTGTTGTGTAACTGAATGTGAACAGCAGTTCCTGTGCATCTGAGAGTGAAGAGCAGTGCCTGTGAATTTGAGAGACAATAGCAGTGTTTGTGTCTGAGGCAGAACAGCAGCCCCCCTGTATCTGAGAGAACAGCGACTGTCTATCTGAGAACTTCCAGCTGTGCCTGTGCATTTGAGATAGATCAGCCATGCCTCTGTATCTGGGATGGGACAGCCGTGTTTTTAACCTGACAGAGAACAACAGTGCCTGTGTATCTGAGAGAGAACAGCAGTGCATATGTATCTGAGAGAGAACATCAGTGCCTGTGTAGCTGAGGGACAACAGCAGTGCCTTTGTCTGTGTGAATGAGACAGAACTCTGTGCATCTGAGAGAAAAGAGCAGCGGCTGTGCATCTGAGATAAATAAATAGCAGTGCCTGTGTATCTGAGAAAGAATAGCAGTGGCTGCATATCTAAGATAGAGAACCGTGTTTGCGCATTTGAGGCAGAACAGTGGTGGCTCTGTATCTTAGAGAGAACAGCAGTGCCTGTGTATCTGAGTGACAAAAGCTGAGCCTGTGTGTGTGAGCGAGAACAACATTCTCCGTGTATCTCAGAGAAATCAGCAATACCTTTGTATCTGACAGAGAGCGGCAGTGCCTGTGCATCTAATAGAGAACAGCAGTGCCTGGGTACCCGAGAAAGAACAACTGTGCTTTTGTCTGTGTGCATGAAACAGAATAGCAGTCCCTGTGTATATGAGAGAACAGCAGTGCCTGTGTGACTGAGGGAGACCAGCACTGTCTGCTAGATACAAATATATTGCTGATCTCTCTCAGATACACGGAGAATGTTGTTCTCTCTCAGATACAGAGGCACTGCTGTTCTCCCTCACACATTCAGGTACACAGGCGCTGTTCTTTCTAAGGTACATAGGTGCTGCTGCTCTCTCCCAGATACACAGACACTGCTCTTCTCTCTCTGATACAAAGGCGCAGCTGGCTGTTCCCCCTAGATACACAGACACTGCTCTTCTCTCTCTGATACAAAGGCGCAGCTGGCTGTTCCCCCTAGATACACAGGCACTGCTGTTTTCTGTCTCGGACACACAGCCAATGCTAGTCTCTCTCAGATATGCAGGCACTGCTGATCTCCCACCGCTCTACAGGCACTGCTTTTCTCTTTCTGATACAGAGGCACTGCGGTTCTCTCTCAGATACACAGACACTGCCGCTTTCTATCTCAGATACAGAGCTGCTGCTATTCTCTCGCAGATACTCAGCCAATGCTGATCTCCCTCAGACACAGGCACTGATGTTCTGTCTCATAAACACAGACAAAGGCACTGCTGTTCGCCCTCGGGTACGCAGGCACTGCTGTGCTCTCTCAGATGCACAACACAGCTGCTTTCTATCCTATACACAGTTACTGTCGCTCTCTGTCATGTACAACGGTATTGCTTATCTGACTCAGATACTCAGGGAGTGCTGTTCTCTCTCAGCTACACAGGCACTGCTGTTTTCTGTCTCAGACATACAGCTACTGCTATTCTCTGACAGACACAAATACTGTGCCGATCTCCCTCAGACAAACAAGCACTGATGTTCTCTCTCTGAGAAAGAGGCACTGCGGTTCTCTCTCAGATACACAGATACTGCTGCTTTCTATCTCAGATACACAGCCACTGCTATTCTCTCTCAGGCTGTGCTGATCTCCCTCCGACACAGGCCATGATGTTCTATTTCATGCACACAGACAAGGGCACTGCTGTTCGCCCTCGGGTACACAGGCACCGCTGGGCTCTCCCAGATACACAAACACAGCTACTCTCTATCCTATAAAAAGGTCCTGTCGCTCTCTGTCAGATACAAAGCTACACAGGCTGAGGGAAAACAGCAATACACAGTTCTCTCTGAGAAACACGGGTACAGCAGTTCTCTGTCAGACACAAAGCACTGCCGTTCCCTTTCAGATACACAGGCACTGCTGATCTCCCACCGCTACACAGGCACTGCTGTTCTCTTTCTGATACAGAGGCACTGCGGTTCTCTCTCAGCTGCACAGACACTGCCGCTTTCTATCTCAGATACACACCTACTGCTATTCTCTCTCAGATACTCAGGCAGTTCTAATCTCCCTCCGACACAGGCACAGATGTTCTGCCTCAAATACACAAACACTGTTCTCTATCTTAGATACGCAGTCACTGCTATACACATGCAATGCTGACCTTCCACAGCAACACAGCTACACTGTTCTCTCTTGACACAGAGGCACTGCTTTTCTCTCTCAGATACACAGACGCTGCTGCTTTTTTCTCAGATACACAGCCACTGCTATTCTCTCTCAGATACTCAGGCAGTGCTGATCTCCCTAAGACACAGGCACTGATGTTCTGTCTTATACTCACAGACAAAGGCACTGCTGTTTGCCCTCGGGTACACAGGCACTGCTGTTCTCTTTCAGATACACAAACACAGCTGCTGTCTATCGTACACACAGGTACTGTCTCTCTGTCAGGTACAACGGTATTGCTGATCTGTCTCAGATACTCAGGGACTGCTTTTCACTCACAGATACACAGGCACTGCTATTCTCTTTAAGATACACAGGGACTGCTTAACTCCCACCAGCAACACAGGCACTGCTGTCCTCCATCTGAGGCAGATGCATGGCTGTTCTGTGTATCTGAGATAGAAAACAACAGTGCCTGTGGATATCTCAGAGAGAACAGCAGTGTCTCTGTGTCCAAGAGAACATCAGTGCAGTTGGGACAGACCAGCAGTGCCTGTGTATCTGAAGGAGATCAGCGCAGTCTGTGTATCTGATATAGAATTGCAGTGGCTGTGTATCTGAGATAGAAAACAGCAGTGCATGTGTATCTGAGGGAGAACAGCAGTGCCTCCGCATCAGAGAGAGAACAGCATTGCCTGTGTATCTGAGTGTGAAAAGAGTGCCTGTGTATGTGTGAGAGAACAGCACTCCCTGAATATCTGACAGATCAGCAATAGCATTTTCAATCTGACAGAGAACGACAGTGCCTGTGTATCACCTTTGTATCTGATAGAGAGCAGCTGTGTTTATGTATCTGAGAGAGAACAGCAGTGCTTGTGCACCCGAGAGCGAACAGCAGTGCCTTTTCCTGTGTGTATGAGACAGAACATCGTGCCTGCGAATCTGAGAGAGATCAGCAATACCTGCGTATCTGAGGTGGAAAGCGGCAATGTCTGTGTATCTGAGAGAGAACAGCAGTGCCTCACAATCAGAGAGAGAACAGCAGTGCCTCTGTAGCTGTGGGAGATCAACATTGCCTGTGTATCTGAGAGAGAATAGCAGTGGCTGCGTTTCTCAGATAGAGAACAACAGTGTTTGTGTATGTGAGGCAGTACAGCAGCACCTCTTTATCTTCGAGAGAACAGCAGTGCTGGTGTATCTGAATGGCAAAACCTGAGGCTGTGTGTGTGTGTGAGAGGACAGCAGTGCCACTGTATCTGAGATAGAACAGCATTCTCCGTGTATCTCAGAGAGATCAGCAACACCTTTGTATCTGATTGAGAGTGGCAGTGCCTGTGTACCTGAGGGAGAACAGCAGTGCCTTTGTAGTTGAATGAGAACAGCAGAACCTGTGTATCTGAGAGAGAGCTGCAGTGATTTGCGTCTGACAGATAACTGCCGTACCTGTGTTTCTGAGCGAGAACAGCAGTGCTTGCGTATATGAGAGAAAACAGTAGTGCCTGTGTATCTGAGAGAGAACAGCAGTGCTATGGGTCTGACAGAGAACTGCCGTATCTGTGTTTCTGAGAGGGAACTGCAGTGCTTGCGTGTCTGAGAGTGAACTGCGATGCCTGTGTAGCTGAGGGAGAACAGCAGCACCTGTGCATCTCAGAGAGAACAGCAGTGCCTGTGTATCTGAGTGACAAATGCTGAGCCTGTTTGTGTGAGAGAGAACAGCAGTGCCTCTGTATGCTACAGAGAATGGCATTCCCCATGTACCGCAGAGCAATCAGCAATACCTTTTTATCTGACAGAGAGCGGCAGTGCCTGTGTATCTGACAGAGAGCAGCAGTACTTGTACATCTGATAGAGAATTGCAGTGCCTCTGTAAGTGAGGGAGAACAGCATTGTCTGTCGATCTGAGCGTGAAAAGCAGTGCCTATGTATCTGAGAGAGAATAGCAGTGTCTGTGTTTCTGAGGCAGAACAGCAGTCCTACTCCATCTGAGAGAACCGCAATAATTATCTGTGTATCTGGCATGCAACAGCCTTGATTTTTACCTGACAGAGAACAACAATGCCGGTATATCTGGGAGAGAACAGCAGTGCTTGTGTATCTGAGAAAGAACATCAGTGCCTGCGTAGCTGAGGGAGAACAGCAGTGCCATTGTCTGTGTGCATGAGACAGAACAGCAGTCCTTGAGTATCTGAGAGAGAAGAGTTGCGGCTATGCATCTGAGACCTATAACAACAGTGCCAGTGTATCTAAGGGAGAACAGCAAATCCTGTGTATCTGAGAGAGAACAGCAGTGCTTTGTGTCTGACAGAGAAACGCTGTACCTGTGTTTCTGAGTGAGAACATCAGTGCCTGTGTATCTGAGTGACAAAAGCTGGGCCCATTTGTGTGAGAGAGACCAGCAGTGCCTCTGTATCTGAGAGAGAACAGCATTCCCCGTGTATCTCAGAGAGATCAGCAATACCTCTGAGCGAGAACTGTGGTGCCTGTGTAGCTGAGGTAGAACAGCAATGTCTGTTTATCTGTGATACAACAGCAGTCCCTTTGCATCTGAGAGAGAACAGTAGTGCCTGCGCATCTGAGCCTGAATAGCAGTGACTATGTATCTGAGAGAGAATAGCAGTGCCTGTGTGTCTGAGGCTGAGCAGCTGTCCTTCTGTATCTGAGAGAACTGCAGTAATTGTGTATCTGAGAAAGTCCAGCAATGCCTGCTTATTTGAGATAGACCAGCAGTGCCTCTGTATCTGTGATGGAACAGCCATTTATATTTTTTACCTGACAGAGAACAACAATGTCTGTGTATCTGAGAGAGAACAGCAGTGTTTGTGTACCTGAGAGAGAACATCAGTGCTTTTGTCTGTGTTCATGAGACAGAACAGCAGTCTCTGTGTATCTGAGAGAGAAGAGCAGTGGCTGTGCATCTGAGACCTATAACAACAGTGCCTGTGTATCTGAGGGAGATCAGTAATGCCTGTATATCTGAGAGAGAATAGCGGTTTCTGTATCTGAGGTAGAAAACAACAGTGCCTGGATATCTCAGAGAGAACAGCAGTGCCTCTGTATCCACGAGAACAGCAGAGCCTCTGTGTGTGAGAGAGAACTGCAGTGCCTATGTACCCAAGGTTGAACAGCAGTGCCTTTGTGTGTGTACATGAAACAGAATAGCAGTCCCTGTGTATGTGAGAGAACAGCAGTGCCTGTGTGACTGAGTGAGATCAGTGCTGCCTGTGTATCTGAGAGGAAAGAGATGTTGCTGTGTTTATGAGATAAAAAAGACAGAACAGCTGTGCCTGTGTAGCTGCAAGAGAACAACATTGCCTGTGTATCTGAAAGAGAACAGCATTGCCTGTGTAGATGAGAGAGAACATCAGTGCTTTGTGCACGACGAGAAACACCATACCTCTGTTTCTGAGAGAGAACATCTGCGCTTATGTATCTGAGAGAGAACAGCAGTGCCAGTGCATCTGAGAGAGAACATCTATGTATCTGAGATAGAAAACAACAGTGCCGGTGTAGCTGAGCGAGAACGGCAATACCTTTATATTTGAGAGTGACCAGCATTGCGTGTGTTCCTGAGAGAACAGCAATGCCTGGGTAGCTGATGGAGATAAGCATTGCCTGCGTATCTGCAAGAGAACAGCATTGTCTGTGTGTCTGAGAGTGAGCAGCAGTGCCTTTTTTTTTATCAGGGAGAAAGCAGCAGTGACTTGGTGTCAGAAAGAGAACAGCAGTGCCTGTGTATTTGAGAGACAAGAGCAATTGCTGTGCATCTGAGCTAGAAAACAGCAGTGCCAGTGTGTCTCAGAGAGAACAGCAGTCTCTGTGCATCTGAGAGAACAGCATTGCCTGTGTATCCGAAGGAGGACGGCAGTGGCTGTGTATCTGAGAGAGAAAAGAACAATGCCTTTTTATCTGAAAGAGAACAAGAGTGCCTCCATACCTGAGAGAGAACAGCAGTGCCTGTGTAAATGAGAGAGAACAGCAGGGTTTTTTCTTACCTCACAGAGAACAGCAGTGCCTGTGTATCAAAGACACAACAGCAGTGACTGTGTATCTGAGTGACAACAGCAGTGCATTTGTGTGTGTGTGTATCGGAAAGAACAGCAGTCCCTGTGTATTTGAGAGAGAAGAGCAATGGCTGAGCATCTGAGCTAGGAAACAGCAGTGCTAGTGTGTCTGAGAGAGAATGGCAGTGCCTGTGTATCTGAGAGAGAACAGCAGTGCCTGTGTACTTGAGGGACAACAATACTGCATTTGTCTGTGTGTATGGGACAGAACAGCAGTCCCTGTGTATGTGTGAGAGAAGAGCAGTGGCTGTGCATGTGAGATAGAAAAAAGCAGTACCGCTGTGTCTGAGAGAAAATAACAGTGCCTGTGTATCTGAGGGATATCAGCAATGCCTGTGTATCTGTGAGATAATAGCAGTGGCAGTGTACCTAGGATAGAATACAACAGTGCCTCTGTATCTCAGAGAGAATAGCAGTGCTTCTGTATCTGAGCGAGGACATCAGTGCCTGTGAATATGAGAGAGAACAGCAGGGTATTTATATCTGAGAGGGCACAGCAGTTCCTGTGTAGCTGAGAGAAATCAGCAGTGCCTATGTAGCTAAGTGAGAACAGCAGTGCCTGTGTAGCTGAGAAAGAACAGCTGTGCCTGGGTCCCTAAGCGAGAAGAGCAGTGCCTGTGTATCTGAGAGAGCGCAACCGTTTTTTGTATTAGTCAGAGATCCTTTGTATCTGACAGAGAACAGCAGTGCCTGTGTACCTGAAAGAGAACAGCAGAGCCTGTGTATCTGAGGTGATACACAGTGGTGCCTCTGTCTGAGTGTGAACTTCTGTGCCTGAGTAGCTGAGAGACATCAGCAGGGCCTGTGTATGTGAGAGAGAACAGCAGTGCCAGTGTTGCTGAGAGAGAACAGTATTGGCTGAGTATCTGAGAGAGAGCAGAGGTGCCTTTGCATCTTAGAGAGAACGGCAGTGCCTTTGTGTCTGGGAGAGAGCAGCAGTGCCTTTGTTGTAGAGGGAAACGCAATGCCTGTTACCTGAAAGAGAACAGCAGTGCCTGTGAATCTGAGAGAGAACAGCAATGCCTTTGTATGACAGGGAACAGCAGTGTCTGTTTTCCTGAAAGAGCATAGCAGTGTCTCTGTAGCTGATGGAGAACAGTAGTGTCCATGTATCTGAGAGAGAACAGTGGTGCCTGTTTTTTTTTCTGAGATAAAACAGGAGTGCCTGTTCATCTGAGATACAAAATAGGGCCTGTGTATCTGAGAGAGAACAGCAGTGCTGGTTTATCTGAGAGAGAATAGCAGTGCCTATATACCTGACAGAGCACAGCAGAGCCCATGAAGCTAAGACAGATCAGCAGTGCCTGAATATCTGATCGAAAACAGCAATGCCTGTGTATCTGAGAGAACAGCATTGCCTGTGTATCTCAGAGAGAACAGAAGTGACTCTATGAGCAGTGCATTTGTCTGTGCCTATGGGACAGAACAGCAGTCCCTGCGTATTTGATAGAGAAAAGCAGTGGCTGTGCATCTGAGATAGAGAACAACAGTGCCTGTGTGCCTGAGCGAGTCCAGCAGAGCCTGTGTGTCAGGGAGAGAACAGCAATGCCTGTGTAAATGAGAGAGAACAGCAATGTTTTCTACCTGACAGAGAACAGCAGTGCCTGTGTATCTGAGAGAGACAAGCATTGCCTGTGTAGCTGTGAGAGAACAGCAGTGCCTGCTTACCTTAATGAAAAGAGCAGTGCTTTTTTTTATCTTATCGAGAACAGCAGCGCCTTTGTATCTGAGACTGAACAGCAGTGCCTGTGTACGTGAGAGAAAGCAGCAGTGCCTGTGTTTCTTAGAGTGAACAGCAGTGCCTGCGTCTGAGAGAGAAATGCAGTGCCTGGGTAGCTGAGAGAGAGCCGCATTGTCTGTGTACCTGAACGAGAATAGCAGTATCTTTGTATGTGACAGAGAACAGCAGTGTCTGTGTGTCTGAGAGAGAACAACAATGCCTTTGTGTCAGAGAGACAACAGCAGTACCGTTGCACCAGGGATAACTGCAGTGCATTTTATCTGAGGGAGATCAGCACTGCCAGTGTATCACAGACAGAATAGCTTTAGCTGCGTATCGGAGACAGAACACAGCAGCGCCTGTGCATCTCATAGACAACAGCAGTACCTGTGTATCTGAGAGAGAACAGCAGTGCCTGTGTACCTGAGAGACAACAGCAGTGCATTTTGTCTGTGCCTATGGGACAGAACAGCAGTCCCTGCGTATTTGACAGAGAAAAGCAGTGGCTGTGCATCTGAGATAGAAAACAGCAGTGCCGGTGTGTTTGAGAGAGAATAGCAGTGCCTGTGTATCTGAGGGATATCAACAATGCCTGTGTATTTGAGAAATAATGGCAGTGGCTGTGTATCTGGGAAAGAAAACAACCGTGCCTCTGTAGCTCAGAGAAAAAAGCAGTGTTTCTGTATCTGAGAGAGAATCTGTGCAGCTGAGCGAGAACTGCAGTGCTCGTAAATATGAGGGAGAACAGCAGGGTATTTTAATCTGAGAGAGAACAGCAGTGCCTTTGTACCTAAGCGAGAACAGCAGTGCCTTTGTATCTGAGAGCGAACAGCAGTGCTTGTGTAGATGAGGGAGAACAGCAGTGTCTGCATATCTGAGAGAGAAAAGCAGTGCCTTTGCAGCTGAGAGAGAACAGCAGTGCCAGTGTACCTGAGGGACAACAGCAGCTCATTTATCTGTGAGTATGGGATAGAACAGCAGTCCCTATGTATATGAGAGAGAAAAGCAGTGGCTCTGCAAGCGAGATAGGAAACAGCAGTGCCACTGAGTCTGAGAGAGAATAGCAGTGCCTGTGTTTCTGAGGGATATCAGCAATGCCTGTATATTTGAAAGATAATTGCAGTGGGCTGTTATCTGGGATAGAAAACAACAGTGTCTCTGTATCTCAGAGAGAACAACAGTGCTTCTGTATCTGAGAGAGAAGAGCAGTGCCTGCGTAGTTGAGCAAGAACAGCAGTGCCTTTGAACATGACAGAGAACATCAGGGTATTTTTTATCTGAGAGAGAACAGCAGTGCCTTTGTATCTGGGAGATATCAGCAGTGACTCAGAGTCAGAGAGAGATCAGCACAGCTTGTGCATTTGGGAGAGAACAGCAGTGCCTGTGCATCTGAGAGAGAACTACAGTGCTTGTGTAGATGATGGAGAACAGCAGTGTCTGTATATCTGAAAGATAAAACCATGGTCTGTGTACCTGAACGAGAACAACAGTGCCTTTGTATCTGACTGAGAACAACCATGTCTGTGTATCTGAGAGAGAACAGCAATGCCTTTGTATCTGAGAGAGAATAGCAGTACCTATGCACCAGGGACAACTGCAGTGCATGTTTATCTGAGGGTGATCAGCACTACCTGTGTATCATGGACAGAATTGCTTTAGCTGTCTGTCGGCGATAGAACACAGCAGTGTCTTTGTATCTCAGAGACAACAGCAGTGCCTGCGTATTTCATAGAGAACAGCAGTGCCTTTGTATCTGAGAGAGAACAGCAGTGCCTGTGTACCTGAGGGACAACAGCAGTTCATTTGTCTGTGTGTATGGGACAGACAGCAGTCCCTGTGTATTTGAGAGAGAATAGCAGTGCCTGTGTGTCTGAGCAAGAACGGCAGTGCCTGTGGACCTAAGCGAGAACAGCTGTGCCTTTGCATCTGGGAGAGAACAGCAATGACTCGGAGTCAGAGAGAGATCAGCACAGCCTGTGCATTTGGGAGAGAACAGCAGTGCCTGTGTATCTGAGAGAGAACAGCAGTGCTTTTGCATCTGGGAGAGCACAGCAGTGCCTTTGTATAAGATGGAACTGCAGTGCAGTTTTACCTGAAAGAGAACAGCAGTGCCTATGAATCTGATAGAGAACAGCAGTGCCTTTATATCAGGGAGAGAACAGCAGTGCTTGTGTATTAGAGAGAGAACATCAGTGCCAGTGTATCTCAGAGAAAATGGCAGAGCCTGTGTATCTATCAGATGCCTTTGCATCTGAGAAAGAACAACAGTGCCTATGTATCTGGGAGAGAACAACACTGCCTTTGTATCTGGGAGAGAGCAGCAGAGACTCAGTGTCAGAGAGAGAATAGTAGTGCCTATGTATCTTAGAGAGAACAGCAGTGCCTATATCAGAGAGAAAGCAACAGTGCCTGTGTATCTGAGGGAGAACAACAGTACCTCTGTGGCTGAGCAAGAACATAAGTGCCTGTGTATCTGACAGAGAACAGCAGTGCTTGTGTAGATGAGGGAGACCAGCAGTGTCTTTGTATCTGAGAGAGAAAAACTGCCCATGTACCTGAGAGAAAGCAGCAGTGCCTGCGTAGCTGATGCGGAACAGCAGTACTTCTGTATCTGAGAGAACAGCAGTGTCTGTGTATCTGAGGGAGATCAGTACAACCTGTGTAATTGAGGGAGAATAGCAGTGGTTGTGTATCTGTGATAGAAAACAACAGTGCCTCTGTATCTCAGAGAGAAGCAGTGCCTCTGTATCTGTGAGAGAAGGGCAGTGCCTGCGTAGTTGATCGAGACCAGCAGTGCTTGTGAATATGAGAGAGAACAGCACTGTATATTTTTTATCTGACAGAGAACAGCAGTGCCTTTTTATCTGATAAAGAATACCAGTGCCTGCGTATCTGAGAGAGAACAGCAGTGCTTTGTATCTGAGAGAGAATATCAGTGCCAGGATAACTGAGAGCGATCAGCCGTGCCTGCTTAGCGGAAAAAGAACAGCTTTGAATGAAATTGAAAGACATTGAAAGACATTGAATGAAAGAGAGAAGCTCTAATTATTGCATCAACTCTTGCAGTTTGTTTCTTTGAATCAATGAATAACGTTTGATTCATTGAATGAATGACAGAAGGTTCATTCAGCAATTGAATGAAGACAGTTTCTTTCTTTCAATGAAAGCGTTAAGCTTGACGCGTTGATTGAATGAGAGAAGCCCAACTCATTGAATCAATGAATAACATTTGTTTCATTGAATGAATGATTGAAGTTTCATTCAACAAGTGAACGAATACAGTTTGTTTCTTTCAATGAATGGGTTAAGCTTGAGGCATTGAATGAATGAGAGCAGCTAACCCTAACACTAACCCTGTCCCTAACCCTTACACTGACCCTAACCCTAACCCTAATCCTAACTCTATCCCAAACCCAAATCCTAACCCTAACCCTAACCGTAATTGTAACTATAACCCGAACCCTAAAGTCTCTTTCAATGAATGAATGAATATAGTTTGTTTCTTTCAATGACTGTATGAAGCTCGAGACATTGAATGACTGAGAGAAGCTTTCTCATTGGATAAGTATCAATGAATAACGATTCGTTATTGAATGAACGATTCAAATTAGAATCAACCAACGAATAAATATATTTGCTTACTTTCATTGAATAAGTAAAGGTTGAGACATTGAATGAATGAAAAACTCTCTTCTAAATGAATTAATTCATGCAGTTTGATTAATTGAATCAATGCATAACGTTTGTTTCATTTAATGAATGAATATAGTTTGTTTGATTGAATGAATGTCTTCAGCTTGAGAAATTAAATGAATGAGAGAAGCTCTACTGCACGCGCAGTTTGTTTCATTGCATCAATTTAAAACGTTTGATTTATTGAATGAATGAAAACAGTTTGTTTCGATGAATGAATGTGTTAAGCTTGACACATTGAATGAATGAAAGAAACTCTAATCATTGAATCATCTCGTGCAGTTTGTTTCATTGAATCAATGAATAACTTCTTTGAAGTTCCATTCAACGAATGAACGAATACAGTTTGTTTCCTTTAATGAATGAGTTAAGCTTGAGGCATTGAATGAATGAGAGAAGCCTATCTCATTGAATCAATGAATAACATTTGTTTTATTGAATAAATATAGTTTGTTTCTTCCAATGAATGCATTAAGCTGGAGACATTGAATGTAAGAGAGAAGCTATAATTATTAAATCACGTCGTGCAGTTTGTTTCATTGAATCAATGAATAACATTTGAATCATTGAATGTATGATTGAAGTTTCATTCAACAATTGAACGAATAAAGTTTGTTTCTTTCAATGAATGAGTTAAGCTGAAGGCATTGAATGAATGAGAGCAGCTAACCCTAACCCTAACCCCAACCCTGACCCTGACCATATCCCTAACCTTAACCCTAACCCTAACTCTGACCCTAAACCTTACCCTAACCCTCACCCTAACCCTAACCCTTACCCAAACCCTGACCCTAACCCTAACCCTAACACTAACCTTAACTTTTCTTTCATTGAAGGAATGAATATAGTTTGCTTCTTTCAATGAATGTATAACGTTTGAATAATGTTTGGTCATTTGAATGAACGATTGAATTTCGAATCAACGAACGAATGAATACATTTACACATTTTCAATGAATGAGTAAAGGTTGAGATATTGAATGAATGAAAAACTCTCTTCTAATTCAATTAATTCGTGCAGTTTTTTAATTGAATCAATGTATAATGCTTGATTCATTGAATGAAAGAAAACAGTTTGCTTCGTTCAATGAACGTTTTAAGCTCGAGACATTGAATGAATGAGAGAATCACTAATCATTGAATCTTCTCGTGCAGTTTGTTATAATGAATATAGTTTGTTTCTTTCAATGAATGTATTAAGCTGGAGACATTGAATGAAAGAGAGAAGCTCTAATTATTGCATCAACTCTTGCAGTTTGTTTCTTTGAATCAATGAATAACGTTTGATTCATTGAATGAATGACAGAAGGTGCATTCAACAATTGAATGAAGACAGTTAAGCTTGACGCGTTGAATGCATGAGAGAAGCTCAACTCATTGAATCAATGAATAACATTTGTTTCATTGAATGAATGAATACAGTTTGTTTCTTTCAATGAATGTATGAAGCTGGAGACATTGAATGAATGACAGAAGCTCTAATCATTGTATCATCTCGTGCAGATTGTTTCATTGAAACAATAAATAACGTTTGATTCATTGAATGAATGTTTGAAATTTCATTCAACATTTGAACGAATACAGTTTGTTTCTTTCAATGAATGAGTTAAGCTTGAGGCATTGAATGAACGAGAGCAGCTAACCCTAACACTGGCCCTGTCCCTAACCCTGACACTGACCCAAGCCCTAACCCTAACCCTAACTCTATCCCAAACCCTAATCCTAACCCTAACCCTAACCGTAATTGTTACTGTAACCCGAACCCTGAAGTCTCTTTCAATGAATGAATGAACATAGTTTGTTTCTTTCAATGACTGTATGAAGCTCGAGACATTGAATGACTGAGAGATGCCATTGGTTATTGAAATTAGAATCAACCAACAAATGAATATATTTGCTTAATTTCATTGAATGAGTAAAGGTTGAGATATTGAATGAATGAAAAACTCTCTTCTAAATGAATTAATTCATGCAGTTTGATTAATTGAATCAATGAATAACGTTTGTTTCATTGAATGAATGAATATAGTTTGTTTGGTTGAATGAATGTCTTCAGCTTGAGAAATTAAATGAATGAGAGAAGCTCTACTGCACGTGCAGTTCGTTTGATTGCATCAATTCAAAACGTTTCATTTATTGAATGAATGAAAACAGTTTGTTTCGATGAATGAACGCGTTAAGCTCGATACATTGAATGAATGAAAGAAGCTCTAATCATTGAATCATCTCGTGCAGTTTGTTTCATTGAATCAATGAATAAGTTCTGATTCATTGAATGAATGATTGAAGTTTCATTCAACGAATGAACGAATACAGTTTGTTTCTTTCAATGAATGAGTTAAGCTTGAGGCAATGAATGAATAAGAGAAGCTGATCTCATTGAATCAATGAATAACGTTTGTTTTATTGAATGAATATAGTTTGTTTCTTTCAATGAATGTATTAAGCTGGAGACATTGAATGTAAGAGAGAAACTATAATTATTGAATCACCTCGTGCAGTTTGTCTCATTGAATCAATGAATAACGTTTGAATCATTGAATGTATGATTCATTCATCAATTGAACGAATACAGTTTGTTTCTTTCAATGAATGGGTTAAGCTTAAGGCATTGAATGAATGAGAGCAGCTAACCCTAACCCTAACCCCAACACTGACCCTGACCCTAACCCTAACGCTAAACGTTACCCTAACCCTCACCCTAACCCTAACCCTGACCCTAACTCGGACCCTATCCCTAAACCTAACTCTAACCCTTACCCAAACCCTAACACTAACCCTAACACAAACACTAACCCTAACGTTTCTTTCATTGAATGAATGAATATAGATTGCTTCTTTCAATGAATGTATAAAGTTCGAGACATTGAATGAATGAGAGAAGCTTGCTCATTGGTTTAATATCAATGAATAACATTTAGTCATTTGAATGAACGATTGTATTTCGAATCAACAAACGAATGAATACAGTTACTTATTTTCAATGAATGAGTAAAGGTTGAGATATTGAATGAATGAACAACTCTCTTCTAATTCAATTAATTCGTGCAGTTTTTAAAATTGAATCAATGTGTAATGTTTGATTCATTGAATGAAAGAAAACAGTTTGTTTCGTTGAATGAACGTTTTAAGCTCGAAACATTAAATGAATGAGAGAATCACTAATCATTGAATCTTCTCGTGCAGTTTGTTATAATGAATATAGTTTGTTTCTTTCAATGAATGTATTAAGCTGGAGACATTGAATGAAATAGAGAAGCTCTAATTATTGCATCAACTCTTGCAGTTTGTTTCTTTGAATCAATGAATAACGTTTGATTCATTGAATGAATGACATAAGGTTTCATTGAATGACGACAGTTTTTTTATTTAAATGAATGCATTAAGCTTGACGCGTTGAATGAATGAGAGAAGCCCAACTCATTGAATCAATGAATAACATTTGTTTCATTGAATGATTGAATACAGTTTGTTTCTTTCAATGAATGTATGAAGCTGGAGGCATTGAATGAATGAGAGAAGCTCTAATCATTGTATACTCTCGTGCAGTTTGTTTCATTGAAACAGTAAATAACGTTTGATTCATTGAATGAATGATTGAAGTTTCATTCAACAATTGAACGAATACAGTTTGTTTCATTCAATGAATGAGTTAAGCTTGAGGCATTGATTGAATGAGAGCAGCTAACCCTAACCCTCTTCCTAACCCTAACCCTAAATCCAACCCTAACCCTAAACCTCTACCAAACCCTAACCCTAACCCTAACCCTAACCCTAACCATAACCTTAACCCTAACCCTAACGCTAATCCTAACCCTAACCCTAATTAATATCAATGAATAACGTTTGACCATTGAATGAACGATTGAATTTAGAATCAACCAACGAATGAATACATTTGCTTACTTTCAATGAATGAGTAAAGGTTGAGATATTGAATGAATGAAAAACTCTCTTCTAAAGAAATTAATTCATGCAGTTTGATTAATTGATTCAATGCATAACGTTTGTTTCCTAACCCTAACCCTAACCCTATTCGTAACCCGAACCCTAACTCTAATCCTAACCCTAACCCGAACACTAAAGTCTCTTTCAATGATTGTATTAAGCTGGAGACATTGAATGAAAGAGAGAAGCTATAATTATTGAATCACGTCGTGCAGTTTTTTCCATTGAATCAATGAATAACGTTTGTTCATTTAATGTATGATTGAAATTTCATTCAATAATTGAACGAATACAGTTTCTTTCTTTCAATGAATGAGTTAAGCTTGAGGCATTGAATGAATGAGAGCAGCTAACCCTAACCCTAATCCTAACTCTGACCCTGACCCTGACCCTGAAACGGCCCTGACCCTGACCCTGACCCTTACCCTGACCCTAACCCTAACTCTAAACCTAACCCTATCCCAATCCCTAACCATCACCCTAACCCTAACCCTAACACGAATCCTAATCCTAACACTAACCCTAAAGTTTCTTTCATTGAATGTACGATTGAAGTTTCATTCAACAATTGAACGAATATAGTTTATTTCTTTCAATGAATGAGTTAAGCTTGAGGCATTGAATGAATGAGAGAAGCTCATCTCATTGAATCAATGAATAACGTTTGTTTCATTGAATGAATATAGTTTGTTTTGTTCAATGAATGTATTAAGATGGAGACATTGAATAAAAGAAGAAGCTCTAATTATTGAAACGCCTCGTGCAGTTTGTTTCATTGAATCAATGAATAACGTTTGAATCATTAAATGTATTATTGAAGTTTCATTCAACAATTGATCGAATACAGTTTGATTCTTTCAATGAATGAGTTAAGCTTGAGGCATTGAATGAATGAGAGCAGCTAACCCTAACCCTAACACGAATCCTAATCCTAACACCAACCCTAAAGTTTCTTTCATTGAATGTACGATTGAAGTTTCATTAAACAATTGAACGAATATAGTTTGTTTCTTTCAAAGAATGAGTTAAGCTTGAGGCATTGAATGAATGAGAGAAGCTCATCTCATTGAATCAGGGAGTCATGTTTGTTTCATTGAATGAATCTAGTTTGTTTTTTTCAATGAATGTAGTAAGCTGGAGACATTGAATAAAAGAGAGAAGCTCAAATCATTGAAACGCCTCGTGCAGTTTGTTTCATTGAATCAATGAATAACGTTTGAATCATTGAATGTATGATTGAAGTTGCATTCAACAATTGAATGAATACAGTTCGTTTCTATCAATGAATGAGTTACACTTGAGGCATTGAATGTATGAGAGAAGCTCAAATCATTGAAACAATGAATAACGTTTGTTTCATTGAATGAAATAGTTTGTTTCTTTCAATGAATGTATTAAGCTGGAGACATTGAATGAAAGAGAGCAGCTGTAATTAATGCATCACGTCGTGCAGTTTTTTTCATTGAATCAATGAATATCGTTTGTTCATTTAAAGTATGATTGAAGTTTCATTCAATAAATGAACGAATACAGTTTGTTTCTTTCAATGAATGAGTTAAGCTTGAGGCATTGAATGAAAGAGAGCAGCTAACCCTAACCCTAAACCTAACTCTGACCCTGACCCTGACCCTGATACGGCCCTGACCCTGACCCTAACCCTTATCCTGACCATAACCCTAACACTAACCCTAACAATAACCCGAGCCCTCACCCTGACCCTAACCCTAACTCTAAACCTAACCCTATCCCAATCCCTAAACATAACCCTAACCCTAACCCTAACACGAATCCTAATCCTAACACCAACCCTAAAGTTTCTTTCATTGAATGTACGATTGAAGTTTCATTCAACAATTGAACGAATATAGTTTGTTTCTTTCAATGAATGAGTTAAGCTTGAGGCATTGAATGAATGAGAAAAGCTCATCTCATTGAATCAGTGAGTAACGTTTGTTTCATTGAATGAATCTAGTTTGTTTTTTTCAATGAATGTAGTAAGCTGGAGACATTGAATAAAAGAGAGAAGCTCTAATCATTGAAACGCCTCGTGCAGTTTGTTTCATTGAATCAATGAATAACGTTTGAATCATTGAATGTATTATTGAATTTTCATTCAACAATTGAAGAATACAGTTTGATTCTTTCAATGAATGAGTTAAGCTTGAGGCATTGAATGAATGAGAGCAGTTAACCCTAACCCTAACCCTATCCCTAACACTGACCCTGACCCTAATTCGAACACTAATCGTAACCCTAATCCTAACGCTAATCCCAACCCTAACCCGAATCCTAAAGTCTCTTTCAATGAATGAATATACTGTGTTTCTTTCAATGAATGTATGAAGCTCGAGACATTGAATGAATGAGAGAAGTTTGCTCATTGGATTAATATCAATGAAAAACGTTTGATCATTGAATGAACGATTGAATTTAGAATCAACCCATGAATGAATACATTTGCTTACTTTCAACGAATGAGTAAAGGTTGAGATATTGAATAAATGAAAAACTCTGTTCTAAATGGATTAATTCATGCAGTTTGATTATTTGAATCCATGCATAACGTTTGTTTCATTGAATAAATGTATATCGTTTGTTTGGTTGAATCAGTGTATAAAGCTTGAGAAATTAAATAAATGAGAGAAGCTCTACTGCACGTGAAGTTTGTTTCATTGCATCAATTTAAAACGTGTCATTTTTTGAATGAATGAAAACAGTTTGTTTCGATAAATGACTGCGTTAAGCTCAACACATTGAATGAATGAGAGAAGCTCTAACAATTGAATCATCTCGTACAGTTTGTTTCATTGAATCAATGAATAACTTCTGATTCATTGAATGAATGATTGAAGTTTCATTCAATGAATGAACTAATACAGCTTGTTTTTTTCAATGAATGAGTTAAGCTTGAGGCATTGAACGAATGAGAGAAGCTGATCTCATTGAATCAATGAATAACGTTTGTTTCATTGAATGAATATAGTTTGCTTCTTTCAATGAATGTATTAAGCTGGAGACATTGAATGAAAGAGAGAAGCTGTAATTATTGCATCAAGTCGTGCAGTTTGTTTCCTTGAATCAATGAATAACGTTTGAATCATTGAATGTATGATTGAAGTTTCATTCAACAATTGTACGAATACAGTTTGTTTCTGTCAATGAATCAGTTAGGCTTGAGGCATTGAATGATTGAGAGCAGCTAACCCTAACCCTCTTCCTAACCCTAACCCTAAACCCAACCCTAACCCTAACCCTAACCATAACCTTAACCCTAACCCTAACGCTAATACCAACCCTAACCCTAAACCTAAAGTTTCTTTCAATGAATGAATGAAGATAGTTTGTTTCTTTCAATGAATGTATGAAGCTCTAGACATTGACTGAATGAGAGAAGCTTGCTCATTGGATTAATATCAATGAATGTACTCAACACGAGACATTGGATGCATGAGAGAAGCTCTAATCATTGAAACATCGCGTGCAGTTTGTTTCATCGAATCAATGAATAACTTCTGATTCATTGAATGCACGATTGAAGTTTCATTCAACAATTGAACGAATACAGTTTGTTTCTTTCATTGAATGAGTTAAGCTTGAGGCATTGAATGAATGAGAGAAGCTCATCTCATTGAATCAATGAATAACGTTTGTTTCATTGAATGAATATAGTTTGTTTCTTTCAATGAATGTATTAAGCTGGAGACATTGAATTAAAGAGAGAAGCTATAATTATTGAATCACGTCATGTAGTTTGTCCCATTGAATCAATGAATAACGTTTGAATCATTGAATATATGATTGAAGTTTAATTCAACGAATGAACTAATACAGTTTGTTTCTTTCAATAAATGAGTTAAGCTTGAGGTAATGAATGAATGAGAGAAGCTCATCTCATTGAATCAATGAATAACGTTTGTTTCATTGAATGAAGACAGTTTGTTTCGTTCAATGAATGTATTAAGCTGAAGACATTGAATGAGAGAGTGAAGCGATAATTATTGAATCACCTCGTGCAGTTTGTTTCATTGAATATATTAAGCTCGAGACATCGAATGAAATTGTGAAGCTCTGCTCAATGTATTAAGATGAGCAGCTTGTTTCATTGGATCAATGGGTAATGTTTGGTTCATTGAATGAACGATTGAATATAGAATCAACGAATGAATGAATACATTTACTTTCTTTCAATGAATGCGTAAAGGTTGAGGTATTGAATGAATGAAAATCTCTCTTCTAATTGAATTAATTCATGCAGTTTGTTTAATGAAATCACTGCATAACGTTTGTTTCATTGATTGAATGAATACAGTTCGTTTGGTTGAATGAATGTATAAAGCTTGAGAATTTCAATGAATGAGAGAAGCTCAACGGCACGTGCGGTTTGTTTCATTGCATCAATTTATAACGTTTGATTTATTGAATGAATGAACACAGTTTGTTTCGATGAATGAATGCGTTAAGCTCGACACATTAAATGAATTTGATAAGCCGTAATCATTGAATCATCTCGTGCAGTTTGTTTCATTGAATCAATGAATAACTTCTGATTCATTGAATGAATGACTGAAGTTTCATTCAACATTTGAACCAATACAGTTTGTTTCTTTCAATGAATGAGTTAAGCTTGAGGCATTGAATGAATGAGAGCAGCTAGCACTAACCCGAACCCTAACCCTGACCCTGACCCTGACCCTTCCCCTGACCCTAACTCGGACCCTAACCCTAACACAACTGTAAACTTAACCCTAACCCTAACGCTGACCCTAACCCTTACCCTATACCAAACCCGAACCGAAACCCTAACCCTAACCGTTACCCTAACCCTAACCCTAACCCTAACCCTAACCCTAACCCTGACCCAGACCCTGACACTTACCCTGTCCCTAACTCGGAAACTCACCCGAACATAATCGTAAACCTAACCCTAACCCCAACCGCTGACCTTAACCCAAACCCGAAAGGTAAACCTACCCCAAACCCGAACCCGAACCCTAACCCTGACCCTGACCCTGACTCGGACCCTAACCCTAACACAACTGTAAACTTAACCCTAACCCTAACGCTGACCCTAACCCTAACCCTATACCAAACCCGAACGGAAACCCTAATCCTAACCCTTACCCTAACCCTAACCCTTACCCTAACCCTAACCCTAACCCTAACCCTGACCCTGACCCTGACACTTACCCTGACCCTAACTCGGAAACTCACCCGAACACAATCGTAAACATAACCCTAACCCTAAACGCTGACCTTAACCCAAACCTGAACGGTAAACCTACCCCAAACCCTAACCCTAACCCTAACCCTAACCCTAACCTTAACCCTAAACTTAACGCTAACCCTTAACCTAACCCGAACGTTTGAAAAGCGTTTGATTCATTGAATGTATGTTTGAAGCTTAATTCAACAATTGAACGAATACATTTTGTTTGTTACAATGAATGAGTTAAGCTTGAGGCATTGAATGAATGAGAGAAGCTCAACTCATTGACTCAATGAATAACGTTTGATTCATTGAAAGTATGATTGAAGTTTCATTCAACAATTGAACGAATACAGTTGGTTTCTTTCAATGAATGAATTAAGCTTGAGGCATTGAGTGAATGAGAGAAGCTCAACTCATTGAATCAATGAATAACGTTTGTTACAGTGAATGAATATAGTTTGTTTCTTTCAATGAATGTATTTGGCTGGAGACATTGACTGAAAGAGAGAAGCTTTAATTATTGAATCATCTCGTGCAGTTTGTTTAGTTGAATCAATGAATAACGTTTGATTCATTAAACGTATGATTGACGTTTCATTCAACAATTGAACAAATCCAGTTTGTTTCTTTCATAGATTGAGTTTAGCTTGAGGCATTGAATGAAAGAGAGAAGCTATATTTAATGAATCATCTCGCGCAGTTTGTTTCATTGAATCAATGAAAATCGTTTGATTCATTGAATGTATGTTTGAAGCTTAATTCAACAAATGAACGAATACATTTTGTTTCTTACAATGAATGAGTTAAGCTTGAGGCATTGAATGAAAGAGAGAAGCTATAATTATTGAATCACCTCGTGCAGTTTGTTTCATTGAATAAATGAATTACGTTTGATTCATTGAATGGATGATTGTAATTTCATTCAACAATTGAACGAATGCAGATTGTTTCTTTCAATCAATGAGTTAAGTTTGAGGCATTGAATGAATGAGAGTAGTTAACCCTAACCCTAACCTTAACCCTGAACCTGACCCTGACCCTGACCCTGACCCTTACACTGACCCTAACCCTGACCCTAACCCTAACCGTAACCCTAACCCTAACCCTAACCTAACCCTAATCCTAATGCAAACCCTAACCCTAACCCTAACCCTAACCCTAACGCTAACCCTAATCCTAACCCTACCCGTAACGTTTCTTTCCTTGAATGAATGAATATAGTTTGCTTCTTTCAATGAATGTCTTAAGCTCGAGACATTGAATGAATGAGAGAATTTCTAATTATTGAACCATCTCTTGCAGTTTGTGTCATTGAAACAAAGAATACCGTTTGATTCATTGAATGAATGATTCAAGTTTAATTCAACATTTGAACGAATACAGTTTGTTTCTTTCAATGAATATATTAAGCTCGAGACATTGAATGAAATTGTGAAGCTCTGCTCAATGTATTAAGATGAGCAGCTTGTTTCATTGGATCAATGGGTAATGTTTGGTTCATTGAATGAACGATTGAATATAGAATCAACGAATGAATGAATACATTTACTTTCTTTCAATGAATGCGTAAAGGTTGAGGTATTGAATGAATGAAAATCTCTCTTCTAATTGAATTAATTCATGCAGTTTGTTTAATGGAATCACTGCATAACGTTTGTTTCATTGATTGAATGAATACAGTTCGTTTGGTTGAATGAACGTATAAAGCTTGAGAATTTCAATGAATGAGAGAAGCTCAACGGCACGTGCGGTTTGTTTCATTGCATCAATTTATAACGTTTGATTTATTGAATGAATGAACACAGTTTGTTTCGATGAATGAATGCGTTAAGCTCGACAAATTAAATGAAATTGAGAAGCCGTAATCATTGAATCATCTCGTGCAGTTTGTTTCATTGAATCAATGAATAACTTCTGATTCATTGAATGAATGACTGAAGTTTCATTCAACATTTGAACCAATACAGTTTGTTTCTTTCAATGAATGAGTTAAGCTTGAGGCATTGAATGAATGAGAGCAGCTAGCACTAACACGAACCCTAACACTGACCCTGACCCTGACCCTGACCCTTCCCCTGACCCTAACTCGGACCCTAACCCTAACACAACTGTAAACTTAACCCTAACCCTAACGCTGACCCTAACCCTTACCCTATACCAAACCCGAACCGAAACCCTAACCCTAACCCTTACCCTAACCCTAACCCTAACCCTAACCCTAACCCTAACCCTGACCCTGACCCTGACACTTACCCTGACCCTAACTCGGAAACTCACCCGAACATAATCGTAAACATAACCCTAACCCTAACCGCTGACCTTAACCCTAACCCGAACGGTAAACCTACCCCAAACCCTAACCCTAACCCTAACCCTAACCCTAACCTTAACCCTAAACCTAATGCTAACCCTTACCCTAACCCGAACGTTTGAAAAGCGTTCGATTCATTGAATGTATGTTTGAAGCTTAATTCAACAATTGAACGAATACATTTTGTTTCTTACAATGAATGAGTTAAGCTTGAGGCATTGAATGAATGAGAGAAGCTCAACTCATTGACTCAATGAATAACGTTTGTTTCATTGAATGAATATAGTTTGTTTCGTTCAATGAATGTTTTTATCTGGTGATATTGAATGAAAGACCGAAGCTATGTTTATTGAATCACCTCGTGCAGTTAGTTTCATTGAATCAATGAATAACATTAGATTCGTTGAATGTATGATTGCAGTTTCATTCAACAATTGAATGAATACAGTTTGTTTCTTTCAATGAATGAGTTAAACTTGAGTCATTGGATGAATGAGAGCAGCTAACCCGAAACTTAAATCTAACCCTGACCCTGACCCTGACCCTAACCCTGACCCTAATCCTAAGCCGAACCATAAGCCTATCCCAAACCCTAACCCTAACCCTAACCCTAACCCTAAACCAAAGGCTAACCCTAACCCTAACCCTAACACTAACGTTTCTTTCATTAAATGAATGAATATAGTATGTTTCTTTCATTGAATGTATTAAGCTGGAGACATTGAATGAAAGAGAGAAGCTATAATTCTTGAATCATCTCGTGCAGTTTGTTTGATTGAATCAATGAATAACGTTTGATACATTGAAAGTATGATTGAAGTTTCATTCAACAATTGAACGAATACAGTTGGTTTCTTTCAATGAATGAATTAAGCTTGAGGCATTGAATGAATGAGAGAAGCTCAACTCATTGAATCAATGAATAACGTTTGTTTCAGTGAATGAATATAGTTTGTTTCTTTCAATGAATGTATTTGGCTGGAGACATTGACTGAAAGAGAGAAGCTTTAATTATTGAATCATCTCGTGCAGTTTGTTTCGTTGAATTAATGAATAACGTTTGATTCATTGAAGGTATGATTGACGTTTCATTCAACAATTGAACAAATCCAGTTTGTTTCTTTCATAGATTGAGTTTAGCTTGAGGCATTGAATGAAAGACCCTATTCGTAACCCTAACCCTAACTCTAATCCTAAACCTAACCCGAACACTAAAGTCTCTTTCAATGAATGAATGAATATAGTTTGTTTCTTTCAATGAATGTATGAAGCTCGAGACATTGAATGAATGAGAGAAGCTTGCTCATTGGATTAAAATCAATTAATAACGCTTGGTCATTGAATGAACGATTGAATTTAGAATCAACCAACGAATACATTTGCTTATTTTCAATGACTGAGTAAAGGTTGAGAAATTGAATGAATGAAAACTCTCTTCTAAATGAATTAACTCATGCAGTTTGATTAATTGAATCAATGCATTACGTTTGTTTCATTGAATGAATGAATACAGTTTGTTTGGTTGAATGAGTGTATAATGCTTGTGAAATTAAATGAATGAGAGAAGCTCTACTGCACTTGCAGTTTGTTACATTGCATCAACTTAAAACGTTTCATTTATTGAATGAAAGAAAACAGTTTGTTTCGATGAATGAATGCGTTAAGCTCGACATATTGAATGAATGAGAGAAGCTTTAATCATTGAATCATGTCGTGCAGTTTGTTTCATTGAATCAATGAATAATGTTTGATTCATTGAATGAACGATTGAAGATTCATTCAACGAATGGACTAATGCAGGTTGTTTCTTTCAATGAATGAGTTAAGCTTGCGCCATTGAATGAAAGAGAGAAGCTGTAATTATTGAATCACCTCATGCAGTTTGTTTCATTGAATCAATGAATAACGTTTGAATCATTGAATGTATGATTGAAGTTTAAATGAACAATTGATCGAATACAGTTTGTTTCTTTCAATGAATGAGTTAAGCTTGAGGCATTGAATGAATGAGAGCAGCTAATCCTAACCCTAACCCTAACCCTGACCCTGACCCAGAACCAGACGCGGCCCTGACCCTGACCCCAACCGTGACCCTAACGCTAACACTAACCCTAACCCTCACCCTGACCCTAACCCTAACCCTAAACCCTATCCCAATCCCTTCCCCTAACCCTAACACTAACCCTAACGCGAATACTGACCCTAACACTAACCCTAAAGTTTCATTCATTGAATGAATGAAAACAGTTTGTTTATTTGGATGAATGTACTCAACACGAGACATTGGATGCATGAGAGAAGCTCTAATCATTGAAACATCGCGTGCAGTTTGTTTCATCGAATCAATGAATAACTTCTGATTCATTGATTGCACAATTGAAGTTTCATTCAACAATTGAACGAATACAGTTTGTTTCTTTCATTGAATGAGTTAAGCTTGAGGCATTGAATGAATGAGAGAAGCTCATCTCATTGAATCAATGAATAACGTTTGTTTCATTGAATGAATATAGTTTGTTTCTTTCAATGAATGTATTAAGCTGGAGACATTGAATTAAAGAGAGAAGCTATAATTATTGAATCACGTCGTGCAGTTTGTCCCATTGAATCAATGAATAACGTTTGAATCATTGAATATATGATTGAAGTTTAATTCAACGAATGAACTAATACAGTTTGTTTCTTTCAATAAATGAGTTAAGCTTGAGGTAATGAATGAATGAGAGAAGCTCATCTCATTGAATCAATGAATAACGTTTGTTTCATTGAATGAAGACAGTTTGTTTCTTTCAATGAATGTATTAAGCTGAAGACATTGAATGAGAGAGAGAAGCTATAATTATTGAATCACCTCGTGCAGTTTGTTTCATTGAATAAATGAATAACGTTTGATTCATTGAATGGATGATTGTAATTTCATTCAATAATTGAACGAATACAGATTGTTTCTTTTAATCAATGAGTTAAGTTTGAGGCATTGAATGACTGAGAGTTGTTAACCCTAACCCTAACCTTAACCCTGAACCTAACCCTGACCCTGACCCTGACACTTACCCTGACCCTAACCCTGACCCTAACCCTAACACAACCGTAACCCTAACCCTAACCCTAACACTGATCCTAACCCTAACCCGACCCGTAACCCTAATGCAAACCCTAACCCTTACCCTAACCCTAACGTTTCTTTCCTTGAATGAATGAATATAGTTTGCTTCTTTCAATGAATGTCTTAAGCTCGAGACATTGAATGAATGAGAGAATTTCTAATTCTTGAACCATCTCGTGCAGTTTGTGTCATTGAAACAAAGAATACCGTTTGATTCATTGAATGAATGATTCAAGTTTAATTCAACATTTGAACGAATACAGTTTGTTTCTTTCAATGAATATATTAAGCTCGAGACATTGAATGAAATTGTGAAGCTCTGCTCAATGTATTAAGATGAGCAGCTTGTTTCATTGGATCAATGGGTAATGTTTGGTTCATTGAATGAATGATTGAATATAGAATCAACGAATGAATGAATACATTTACTTTCTTTCAATGAATGCGTAAAGGTTGAGGTATTGAATGAATGAAAATCTCTCTTCTAATTGAATTAATTCATGCAGTTTGTTTAATGGAATCACTGCATAACGTTTGTTTCATTGATTGAATGAATACAGTTCGTTTGGTTGAATGAATGTATAAAGCTTGAGAATTTCAATGAATGAGAGAAGCTCAACGGCACGTGCAGTTTGTTTCATTGCATCAATTTATAACGTTTGATTTATTGAATGAATGAACACAGTTTGTTTCGATGAATGAATGCGTTAAGCTCGACAAATTAAATGAATTTGAGAAGCCGTAATCATTGAATCATCTCGTACAGTTTGTTTCATTGAATCAATGAATAACTTCTGATTCATTGAATGAATGACTGAAGTTTCATTCAACATTTGAACCAATACAGTTTGTTTCTTTCAATGAATGAGTTAAGCTTGAGGCATTGAATGAATGAGAGCAGCTAGCACTAACCCGAACCCTAACCCTGACCCTGACCCTGACCCTTCCCCTGACCCTAACTCGGACCCTAACCCTAACACAACTGTAAACTTAACCCTAACCCTAACGCTGACCCTAACCCTAACCCTATACCAAACCCGAACCGAAACCCTAATCCTAACCCTTACCCTAACCCTAACCCTTACCCTAACCCTAACCCTAACCCTAACCCTAATCCTAACCCTGACCCTGACCCTGACACTTACCCTGACCCTAACTCGGAAACTCACCCGAACACAATCGTAAACATAACCCTAACCCTAAACGCTGACCTTAACCCAAACCCGAACGGTAAACCTACCCCAAACCCTAACCCTAACCCTAACCCTAACCTTAACCCTAAACCTAACGCTAACCCTTAACCTAACCCGAACGTTTGAAAAGCGTTTGATTCATTGAATGTATGTTTGAAGCTTAATTCAACAATTGAACGAATACATTTTGTTTCTTACAATGAATGAGTTAAGCTTGAGGCATTGAATGAATGAGAGAAGCTCAACTCATTGACTCAATGAATAACGTTTGATTCATTGAAAGTATGATTGAAGTTTCATTCAACAATTGAACGAATACAGTTGGTTTCTTTCAATGAATGAATTAAGCTTGAGGCATTGAATGAATGAGAGAAGCTCAACTCATTGAATCAATGAATAACGTTTGTTTCAGTGAATGACTATAGTTTGTTTCTTTCAATGAATGTATTTGGCTGGAGACATTGACTGAAAGAGAGAAGCTTTAATTATTGAATCATCTCGTGCAGTTTGTTTCGTTGAATCAATGAATAAGGTTTGATTCATTGAACGTATGATTGACGTTTCATTCAACAATTGAACAAATCCAGTTTGTTTCTTTCATAGATTGAGTTTAGCTTGAGGCATTGAATGAAAGAGAGAAGCTATAATTAATGAATCATCTCGCGCAGTTTGTTTCATTGAATCAATGAAAAACTTTTGATTCATTGAATGTATGTTTGAAGCTTAATTCAACAAATGAACGAATACATTTTGTTTCTTACAATGAATGAGTTAAGCTTCAGGCATTGAATGAAAGAGAGAAGCTATAATTATTGAATCACCTCGTGCAGTTTGTTTCATTGAATAAATGAATTACGTTTGATTCATTGAATGGATGATTGTCATTTCATTCAACAATTGAACGAATACAGATTGTTTCTTTCAATCAATGAGTTAAGTTTGAGGCATTGAATGAATGAGAGTAGTTAACCCTAACCCTAACCTTAACCCTGAACCTGACCTTTGACCCTGACCCTGACCCTTACCCTGACCCTAACCCTGACCCTAACCCTAACCCTAACCCTAACCCTAACCCTAACCTAACCCTAACCCTAATGCAAACCCTAACCCTAACCCTAACCCTAACCCTAACGCTAACCCTAATCCTAACCCTACCCGTAACGTTTCTTTCCTTGAATGAATGAATATAGTTTGCTTCTTTCAATGAATGTCTTAAGCTCGAGACATTGAATGAATGAGAGAATTTCTAATTATTGAACCATCTCGTGCAGTTTGTGTCATTGAAACAAAGAATACCGTTTGATTCATTGAATGAATGATTCAAGTTTAATTCAACATTTGAACGAATACAGTTTGTTTCTTTCAATGAATATATTAAGCTCGAGACATTGAATGAAATTGTGAAGCTCTGCTCAATGTATTAAGATGAGCAGCTTGTTTCATTGGATCAATGGGTAATGTTTGGTTCATTGAATGAACGATTGAATATAGAATCAACGAACGAATGAATACATTTACTTTCTTTCAATGAATGCGTAAAGGTTGAGGTATTGAATGAATGAAAATCTCTCTTCTAATTGAATTAATTCATGCAGTTTGTTTAATGGAATCACTGCATAACGTTTGTTTCATTGATTGAATGAATACAGTTCGTTTGGTTGAATGAATGTATAAAGCTTGAGAATTTCAATGAATGAGAGAAGCTCAACGGCACGTGCAGTTTGTTTCATTGTATCAATTTATAACGTTTGATTTATTGAATGAATGAACACAGTTTGTTTCGATGAATGAATGCGTTAAGCTCGACACATTAAATGAATTTGAGAAGCCGTAATCATTGAATCATCTCGTGCAGTTTGTTTCATTGAATCAATGAATAACTTCTGATTCATTGAATGAATGACTGAAGTTTCATTCAACATTTGAACCAATACAGTTTGTTTCTTTCAATGAATGGGTTAAGCTTGAGGCATTGAATGAATGAGAGCAGCTAGCACTAACCCGAACCCTAACCCTGACCCTGACCCTGACCCTTCCCCTGACCCTAACTCGGACCCTAACCCTAACACAACTGTAAACTTAACCCTAACCCTAACGCTGACCCTAACCCTTACCCTATACCAAACCCGAACTGAAACCCTAACCCTAACCCTTACCCTAACCCTAACCCTAACCCTAACCCTGACCCTGACCCTGACACTTACCCTGACCCTAACTCGGAAACTCACCCGAACATAATCGTAAACATAACCCTAACCCTAACCGCTGACCTTAACCCTAACCCGAACGGTAAACCTACCCCAAACCCTAACCCTAACCCTAACCTTAAGCCTAAACCTAACGCTAACCCTTACCCTAACCCGAACGTTTGAAAAGCGTTCGATTCATTGAATGTATGTTAGAAGCTTAATTCAACAATTGAACGAATACATTTTGTTTCTTACAATGAATGAGTTAAGCTTGAGGCATTGAATGAATGAGAGAAGCTCAACTCATTGACTCAATGAATAACGTTTGTTTCATTGAATGAATATAGTTTGTTTCGTTCAATGAATGTTTTTATCTGGTGATATTGAATGAAAGACCGAAGCTATGTTTATTGAATCACCTCGTGCAGTTTGTTTCATTGAATCAATGAATAACATTAGATTCGTTGAATGTATGATTGCAGTTTCATTTAACAATTGAATGAATACAGTTTGTTTCTTTCAATGAATGAGTTAAACTTGAGTCATTGGATGAATGAGAGCAGCTAACCCGAAACTTAAATCTAACCCTGACCCTGACCCTGACCCTAACCCTGACCCTAATCCTAAGCCGAACCATAAGCCTATCCCAAACCCTAACCCTAACCCTAACCCTAACCCTAAACCAAAGGCTAACCCTAACCCTAACCCTAACACTAACGTTTCTTTCATTGAATGAATGAATATAGTATGTTTCTTTCATTGAATGTATTAAGCTGGAGACTTTGAATGAAAGAGAGAAGCTATAATTCTTGAATCATCTCGTGCAGTTTGTTTGATTGAATCAATGAATAACGTTTGATACATTGAAAGTATGATTGAAGTTTCATTCAACAATTGAACGAATACAGTTGGTTTCTTTCAATGAATGAATTAAGCTTGAGGCATTGAATGAATGAGAGAAGCTCAACTCATTGAATCAATGAATAACGTTTGTTTCAGTGAATGAATATAGTTTGTTTCTTTCAATGAATGTATTTGGCTGGAGACATTGACTGAAAGAGAGAAGCTTTAATTATTGAATCATCTCGTGCAGTTTGTTTCGTTGAATTAATGAATAACGTTTGATTCATTGAAGGTATGATTGACGTTTCATTCCAACAATTGAACAAATCCAGTTTGTTTCTTTCATAGATTGAGTTTAGCTTGAGGCATTGAATGAAAGAGAGAAGCTATAATTAATGAATCATCTCGCGCAGTTTGTTTCATTGAATCAATGAAAAACGTTTGATTCATTGAATGTATGTTTGAAGCTTAATTCAACAAATGAACGAATACATTTTGTTTCTTACAATGAATGAGTTAAGCTTGAGGCATTGAATGAATGAGAGAAGCTCAACTCATTGATTCAAAGAATAACGTTTGCTTCATTGAATGAATGAATATAGTTTGTTTCTATCAATGAATGTATTAAGCTGGAGACATTGAATAAAAGAGAAAACTTCAAATCATTGAATCATCTCGTGCAGTTTGTTTCGTTGAATCAATCAAAAACGTTTAATTCATTGAACGTATGATTGAAGTTTCATTCAACAATTGAACGAATACAGTTTGTTTCTTTGAATGAATGAGTTAAGCTTGAGGCATTGAATGAATGAGAGAAGCTCAACTCATTGAATCAATGAATAACGTTTGTTTCAGTGAATGAATATAGTTTGTTTCTTTCAATGAATGTATTTGGCTGGAGACATTGACTGAAAGAGAGAAGCTTTAATTATTGAATCATCTCGTGCAGTTTGTTTCGTTGAATCAATGAATAACGTTTGATTCATTGAACGTATGATTGACGTTTCATTCAACAATTGAACAAATCCAGTTTGTTTCTTTCATAGATTGAGTTTAGCTTGAGGCATTGAATGAAAGAGAGAAGCTATAATTAATGAATCATCACGCGCAGTTTGTTTCATTGAATCAATGAAAAACGTTTGATTCATTGAATGTATGTTTGAAGCTTAATTCAACAAATGAACGAATACATTTTGTTTCTTACAATGAATGAGTTAAGCTTGAGGCATTGAATGAATGAGAGAAGCTCAACTCATTGAATCAATGAATAACGTTTGTTTCATTGAATGAATGAATATAGTTTGTTCCTATCAATGAATGTATTAAGCTGGAGACAATGAAAAAAAGAGAAAAGTTCAAATCATTGAATCATCTCGTGCAGTTTGTTTCATTGAATCAATCAAAAACGTTTGATTCATTGAACGTATGATTGAAGTTTCATTCAACAATTGAACGAATACAGTTTGTTTCTATCAATGAATGAGTTAAGCTTGAGGCATTGAATGAATGAGAGAAGCTCAACTCATTGAATCAATGAATAACGTTTGTTTCATTGAATGAATATAGTTTGCTTATTTCAATGAATGTTTTTATCTGGTGATATTGAATGAAAGTGCGAAGCTATGTTTATTGAGTCACCTCGTGCAGTTTGTTTCATTGGATCAATGAATAACATCAGATTCATTGAATGTATGATTGCAGTTTCATTCAACAATTGAATGAATACAGTTTGTTTCTTTCAATGAAAGAGTTAAACTTGAGGAATTGAATGAATGTGAGCAGCTAACCCTAAACTTAAACCGAACCATGACCCATACACTGACCCTAACCCTAACACAACCGTTACCCTAACACTAACCCTAACGCTGACCCTAACCCTAACCCGAACCGTAAGCTGATCCCAAACGCTAACCCTAACCCTAACCCTAACCCTAAACCTAAGGCTAACCCTAACCCTAACGTTTTTTCATTGAATGAATGAATATAGTATGTTTGTTTCATTAAATGTATTAAGCTGGAGACAATGAATGAATGAGAGAAGCTCAACTCATTGAATCAATGAATAACGTTTGTTTCATTCAATGAATGAATACAGTTTGTTTCTTTCAGTGAATGTATGAAGCTGGAGACATTGAATGAATGAGAGAAGTTCTAATCATTGAATCATCTCGTGCAGTTTGTTTCATTGAATCAATCAAAAGTGTTTGATTCATTGAATGTATGTTTAAAGCTTAATTCAAAAATTGAACTAATACATTTTGTTTCTTACGATGAATGAGTTAAGCATGTGGCATTGAATGAATGAGAGAAGCTCAACTCATTGAATCAATGAATAACTTTTGTTACATTGAATGAATATAGTTTGTTTCTTTTAATGAATGTATTAACCTCGAGACATTGAATAATAGAGTGAAGCTCAACTCATTTAATCAATGAATAACGTTTGTTTCATTGAATGAAAATAGTTTGTTACTTTCAATAAATGTATTAAGTTCGAGAAATTGAATAACAGAGTGAAGGTCAACTAATTGAATCAATGAATACCGTTTGTGTCGTTGAATGAATGCGCAAAGTTTGTTCCTTTTAATGAATGTATTAAGCTGGAGACATTGAATGAAAGAGAGAATCTTTAATTATTGAGTCACCTCGCGCAGTTTGTTTCATTGAATCAATGAAAAACGTTTGATTCATTGAATGTATGATTGAAGTTTCATTCAACAATTGAACGAATACAGTTTGTTTCTTACTATGAAGGAGTTAAGCTTGAGGTAATGAATGAATGAGAGAAGCTCAACTCATTGAATCAATTAATAACGTCTGTTTTATTGATTGAATGAATGCAGATTGTTTCTGTCAATGAATGTATGATGCTGGAGACATTGAATGAATGAGAGAAGTTCGAATCATTGAATCATCTCGTGCAATTTGTTTCATTGAATCAATGAAAAACGTTTGATTAATTGAATCTATGTTTGAAGCTTAATTCAACAATTGAACGAATACATTTTGTTTCTTACAATGAATGAGTTAAGCTTGAGGCATTGAATGAATGAGAGAAGCTCAACTCATTGAATCAATGAATAACGTTTATTTCATTGAATGAATATAGTTTGTTTCTTTTCATGAATGTATTAACCTCGAGACATTGAATAATGGAGAGATGCGATAATTATTGAATCACCTTGTGCAGTTTGTCTCTTTGATTCCATGAATAACGTTGGAATCATTCAATGTTTGATAGAAGTTTCATTCAACAATTGAACGAATAGAGTTTGTTTCTTTCAATGAATGAGTTAAGCTTGAGGCATTGAATGAATGAGAGAAGCACAACTCATTGAATCAATGAATAATGTTTGTTTCATTGAATGAATATAGTTTTTTTCTTTCAATGAATGTTTTTATCTGGTGTTATTGAATGAAATAGCGAAGCTATGTTTATTGAATCACCTCGTGCAGTTTGTTTCATTGAATCAATGAATAACGTGAGATTCATTGAATGTATGATTGCAGTTTCATTCAACAATTGAATGAGTACAGTTTGTTTCTTTCAATGAATGAGTTAAATTGAGGCATTGAATGAATGAGAGCAGCTAACCCTAAACTTAAACCGAACCCTGACCCTGACCCTGACCCTGACCCTGACACAACCGTAACCCTAACACTAACCTTAACGCTGACCCTAACCCTAAGACGAACCGTAAGCCTATACCAAACTGTAACCCTAACCCTAAACCTAACCCTAACCCTAAGCCGAAGGCTAAGCCTAACCCTAACCCTAACACTAACGTTTCTTTCATTGAATGATTGAATATAGTATGTTTCTTTCATTGAATGTATTAAGCTGGAGACATTGAATGAAAGAGAGAAGCTATAATTATTGAATCATCTCGTGCAGTTTGTTTGACTGAATCAATGAATAACGTTTGATTCATTGAAAGTATGATTGAAGTTTCATTCAACAATTGAACGAATACAGTTTGTTTCTTTCAATGATTGAGTTAAGCTTGCGGCATTGAATGAATGAGAGAAGCTTAACTCATGGAATCAATGAATACCGTTTGTTTCATTGAATTAAAGAATGCAGTTTGTTTCTGTCAATGAATGTATTTGGCTGGAGACATTGAATGAAAGAGAGATGTTCTAATCATTGAATCATCTCGTGCAGTTTGTTTCATTGAATCAATGATAAACGTTTGTTTCATTGAATGTATGTTTGACGCTTAATTCAAGAATTGAACGAATACATTTTGTTTCTTACAATGAATGAGTTAAGCTTGAGGCATTGAATGAATGAGAGAAGCTCAACTCATTGAGTCAATGAATAACTTTTGTTTCATTGAATGAATATAGTTTGTTACTTTCAATAAATGTATTAAGTTCGAGACATTGAATAACAGAGTGAAGGTGAACTAATTGAATCAATGTATGCCGTTTGTGTCGTTGAATGAATGCGCAAAGTTTGTTCCTTTTAATGAATGTTTTTATCTGGTGATACTTAATGAAAGAGCGAAGCTATGTTTATAGAATCACTTCGTGCAGTTAGTTGGATTGAATCAATGAATAACGTTTGATTCATTGAAAGTATGATTGAAGTTTCATTCAACAATTGAACGAATACAGTTTGTTTCTTTCAATGATTGAGTTAAGCTTGTGGCATTGAATGAATGAGAGAAGCTCAACTCATTGAATCAATGAATAACGTTTGTTTCATTGAATGAATATAGTTTGTTTCTTTTCATGAATGTATTAACCTCGAGACATTGAATAATAGAGTGAAGCTCAACTCATTCAATCAATTAATAATGTTTGTTTCATTGAATGAATATAGTTTGTTTCTTTCAATGAATGTATTTGGCTGGAGACATTGAATGAAAGAGAGAAGCGATAATTATTGAATCACCTTGTGCAGTTTGTCACTTTGATTGAATGAATAACGTTTGAATCATTCAATGTTTGATAGAAGTTTCATTCAACAATTGAGGAATATAGTTTGTTTCTTTCAATGAATGAGTTAAGCTTAAGGCATTGAATGAATGAGAGATGCTCAACTGATTGAATCAATGAATAACGTTTGTTTCATTGAATGAATATAGTTTGTTTCTTTCAGTGAATGTATTTGGCTGGAGACATTGAATGAAAGAGAGAAGCGATAATTATTGAATGACCTTGTGCAGTTTGTCTCTTTGATTGAATGAATCATTAAATGTTTGATAGAAGTTTCATTCAACAATGGAGGAATATAGTTTGTTTCTTTCAATGAATGAGTTAAGCTTAAGGCATTGAATGAAGGAGAGATGCTCAACTGATTGAACCAAAGAAAAACATTTACTTAGATTAGATTACTTACAGTGTGGAAACAGGCCCTTCGGCCCAACAAGTCCACACCGCCCCGCCGAAGCGCAACCCACCCATACCCCTACATTTACCCCTTACCTAACACTACGGGCAATTTAGCGTGGTCAATTCACCTGACCCTGCACATCTTTGGACTGTGGGAGGAAACCGGAGCACCCGGAGGAAACCCACGCAGACACAGGGAGAACGTGCAAACTCCACACAGTCAGTCACCTGAGTCGGGAATTGAACCCAGGTCTCTGGCGCTGTGAGGCAGCAGTGCTAACCACTGTTTCATTGATTGTATGTTTGACGCTTAATTCAACAATTGAACGAATACATTTTGTTTCTTACAATGAATGAGTTAAGCTTGAGGCATTGAATGAATGAGAGAAGCTCAACTCATTGAGTCAATGAATAACTTTTGTTCCATGGAATTAATGAATACAGTTTGTTTCTTTCAATGAATGCATTAAGCTAGAGATATTGAATACAACAGAGGAGTTCTAATCATTGAATCATCTCGTGCTGTTTGTTTCATTGAATTAATGAAAAACATTTGATTCATTGAATGTATGTTTCAAGCTTATTTCAAAAATTGAACGAATACATTTTGTTTCTTACAATGAATGAGTTAAGCTTGAGGCATTGAATGAATGAGAGAAGCTCAACTCATTGAGTCAATGAATAACGTTTGTTTCATTGAATGAAAATATTTGTTACTTTCAATAAATGTATTAAGTTCGAGAAATTGAATAACAGAGTGAAGGTCAACTAATTGAATCAATGAATACCGTTGGTGTCGTTGAATGAATGCGCAAAGTTTGTTCCTTTTAATGAATGTATTAAGCTGGAGACATTGAATGAAAGAGAGAAGCTATAATTATTGAATCATCTCGTGCAGTTTGTTTGATTGAATCAATGAATAACGTTTGATTCATTGAAAGTATGATAGAAGTTTCATTCAACAATTGAACGAATACAATTTGTTTCTTTCAATGATTGAGTTAAGCTTGCGGCATTAAATGAATGAGAGAAGCTTAACTCATTGAATCAATGAATAACGTTTGTTTTATTGAATTAATGAATACAGTTTGTTTCTTTCAATGAATGCATTAAGCTGGAGACAGTGAATAAAAGAGAGAAGTTCTAATCATTGAATCATCTCGTGCTGTTTGTTTCATTGAATTAATGAAAAACATTTGATTCATTAAATGTATGTTTGAAGCTTATTTCAAAAGTTGAACGAATGCATTTTGTTTCTTACAATGAATGAGTTAAGCTTGAGGCATTGAATGAATGAGAGAAGCTCAACTCATTGAGTCAATGAATAACGTTTGTTTCATTGAATCAATATAGTTTGTTACTTTCAATAAATGTATTATGTTGGAGACATTGAATAACAGAGTGAAGGTGAACTAATTGAATCAATGTATACCGTTTGTGTCGTTGAATGAATGTGCAAAGTTTGTTCCTTTTAATGAATGTATTAAGCGGGAGACATTGAATGAAAGAGAGAAGCTGTAATTATTGAATCACCTCGTGCAGTTTGTTTCATTGAATCAATGAAAAACGTTTGATTCATTGAATGTATGATTGAAGTTTCATTCACCAAGTGAACAAATACAGTTTGTTTCTTACAATGAAGGAGTTAAGCTAGAGGCATTGAATTAATGAGAGAAGCTCAACTGATTGAATCAATTAATAACGTTTGTTTCATTGAATGAACATAGTTTGTTTCTTTCAATGAATGTATGATGCTGGAGACATTGAATGAATGAGAGAACTTCTAATCATTGAATCATCTCGTGCAATTTGTTTCATTGAATCAATGAAAAACGTTTGATTCATTGAATGTATGTTTGAAGCTTAATTCAACAATTGAACGAATACATTTTGTTTCTTACAATGAATGAGTTAAGCTTGAGGCATTGAATGAATGAGAGAAGCTCAACTCATTGAATCAATGAATAACGTTTGTTTGAATGAATATAGTTTGTTTCTTTTCATGAATGTATTAACCTCGAGACATTGAATAACAGTGAAGCGCAACACATTGAATCAATTCATAATGTTTGTTTCATTGAATGAATATAGTTTGTTTCTTTCAATGAATGTATTTGGCTGGAGACATTGAATGAAAGAGAGATGCGAAAATTATTGAATCACCTTGTGCAGTTTGTCTCTTTGATTGAATGAATAACGTTAGATTCATTGAAAGTATGATTGCTGTTTCATTCAACAATTGAATGAATACAGTTTGTTTCTTTAAATGAATGAGTTAAATTGAGGCATTGAATGAATGAGAGCAGCTAACCCTAAACTTAAACCTAACCCTGACCCTGACCCTGACCCTGACCCTAACCCTGACCCTAACCCTAACACAACCGTAACCCTAACACTAACCCTAACGCTGACCCTAACCCGAAGCCTAACCGTAAGCCTATCCCAAACCGTAACCCTAACCCTAACCCTAAACCAAAACCTAAGGCTAAGCCTAACCCGAACCTTAAAACTAACGTTTCTTTCATTGAATGATTGAATATAGTATGTTTCCTTCATTGAATGTATTAAGCTGGAGACATTGAATGAAAGAGAGAAGCTATAATTATTTAATCATCTCGTGCAGTTTGTTTGATTGAATCAATGAATAACGTTTGATTCATTGAATGAAAGAATGCAGTTTGTTTCTGTCAATGAATGTATGAAGCTGGAGACATTGAATGAAAGAGAGAAGTTCTCATCATTGAATCATCTCCTGCAGTTAGTTTGATTGAATCAATGAAGCACGTTTGATTCATTGAAAGTATAATTGAAGTTTCATTCAACAATTCAACATATACAGTTTGTTTCTTTCAATGATTGAGTTAAGCGTGCAGCACTGAATGAATGAGAGAAGCTCAACTCATTGAATCAATTCATAATGTTTGTTTCATTGAATGAATATAGTTTGTTTCTTTCAATGAATGTATTTGGCTGGAGACATTGAATGAAAGAGAGAAACGAAAATTATTGAATCACCTTGTGCAGTTTGTCTCTTTGATTGAATGAATAACGTTTGAATCATTCAATGTTTGATAGAAGTTTCATTCAACAATTGAACGAATACAGTTTGTTTCTTTCAAAGACTGAGTTAAGCTTGAGGCATTGAATGAATGAGAGAAGCTCAACTGATTGAATCAATGAATAACGTTTATTTCATTGAATGAATATAGTTTGTTTCTTTCAATGAATGTTTTTCTCTGGTGATATGGAATGAAAGAGCGAAGCTGTGTTTATTGAATCACCTCGTGCAGTTTGTTTCATTGAATCAGTGAATGACGTTAGATTCATTTAATTTAGATTGCAGTTTCATTCAACAATTGAATGAATACAGTTTGTTTCTTTCAATGAATGAGTTAAATTGAGGCATTGAATGCATGAGAGCAGCTAACCCTAAACCTAAACCTAACCCTGACTCTGACACTGACCCTAACCCTGACCCTAACCCTAACACAACCGTAACCCTAACATTAACCCTAACGCTGACCCTAACCCTAAGACGAACCGTAAGCCTATCCCAAACCGTAACCCTAACCCTAAACCTAACCCTAACCCTAAACCTAAGGCTAAGCCTAACCCTAACCCTAACACTAACGTTTCTTTCATTGAATGATTGAATATAGTATGTTTCTTTCATTGAATGTATTAAGCTGGAGACATTGAATGAAAGAGAGAAGCTATAATTATTGAATTATCTCGTGCAGTTTGTTTGATTGATTCAATGAATAACGTTTGATTCATTGAATGAAAGAATGCAGTTTGTTTCTGTAAATGAATGTATGAAGCTGGAGACATTGAATGAAAGAGAGAAGTTCTAATCATTGAATCATCTCGTGCAGTTTGTTTCATTCAATCAATGGAAAACGTTTGATTCATTGAATGTAGGATTGAAGTTTCATTCAACAATTGAACTAATACAGTTTGTTTCTTTCAATGAATGAGTTAAGCTTGAGGCATTGATTGAATGACAGAAGCTCAACTCATTGAATCAATGAATAACGTTTGTTTCATTGAATGAATATAGTTTGTCTCTTTCAATGAATGTATTTGGCTGGGAGACATTGAATGAAAGAGAGAAGCTATAATTATTGAATCATCTCGTGCAGTTAGTTTGATTGAATCAATGAATCACGTTTGATTCATTGAAAGTATAATTGAAGTTTCATTCAACAATTGAACGAATACAGTTTGTTTCTTTCAATGATTGAGTTAAGCGTGCAGCACTGAATGAATGAGAGAAGCTCAACTCATTGAATCAATAAATAACGTTTGTTCATTGAAAGAAAGAATGCAGTTTGTTTCTGTGAATGAATGTATTCAGCTGGAGTCATTGAATGAAAGAGAGAAACTGTAACTATAGAATCACCTCGTGCAGTTTGTTTCACTCAATCAATGAATAACGTTTCATTCATTGAATGTACGATTGAAGTTTCATTCAACAATTGAACGAATACAGTTTGTTTCTTTCAATGAATGAGTTAAGCTTGAGTCATTGATTGAATGACAGAAGTTCAACTCATTGAATCAATGAATAACGTTTGTTTCATTGAATGAATATAGTTTGTTTCTTTCAATGAATGTATTTGGCTGGTAGACATTGAATGAAAGAGAGAAGCTATAATTATTGAATCATCTCGTGCAGTTAGTTTGATTGAATCAATGAAGCACGTTTGATTCATTGAAAGTATAATTGAAGTTTCATTCAACAATTGAACGAATACAGTTTGTTTCTTTCAATGATTGAGTTAAGCGTGCAGCACTGAATGAATGAGAGAAGCTCAACTCACTGAATCAATTCATAATGTTTGTGTCATTGAATGAGTATAGTTTGTTTCTTTCAATGAATGTATTTGGCTGGAGACATTGAATGAAAGAGAGAAACGAAAATTATTGAATCACCTTGTGCAGTTTGTCTCTTTGATTGAATGAATAACGTTTGAATCATTCAATGTTTGATAGAAGTTTCATTCAACAATTGAACGAATACACTTTGTTTCTTTCAATGACTGAGTTAAGCTTGAGGCATTGAATGAATGAGAGAAGCTCAACTGATTGAATCAATGAATAACGTTTGTTTAATTGAATGAATATAGTTTATTTCTTTCAATGAATGTTTTTCTCTGGTGATATGGAATGAAAGAGCGAAGCTGTGTTTATTGAATCACCTCGTGCAGTTTGTTTCATTGAATCAGTGAATGACGTTAGATTCATTTAATGTATGATTGCAGTTTCATTCAACAATTGAATGAATACGGTTTGTTTCTTTCAATGAATGAGTTAAATTGAGGCATTGAATGCATGAGAGCAGCTAACCCTAAACCTAAACCTAACCCTGACTCTGACACTGACCCTAACCCTGACCCTAACCCTAACACAACCGTAACCCTAACACTAACCCTAATGCTGACCCTAACCATAAGCTGAACCGTAAGCCTATCCCAAACCGTAAACCTAACCCTAAACCTAACCCTAACCCTAAACCTAAGGCTAAGCCTAACCCTAACCCTAACACTAACGTTTCTTTCATTGAATGATTGAATATAGTATGTTTCTTTCATTGAATGTATTAAGCTGGAGACATTGAATGGAAGAGAGAAGCGATAATTATTGAATCATCTCGTGCAGTTTGTTTGATTGAATCAACGTTTGATTCATTGAAAGTATGATTGAAGTTTCATTCAACAATTGAACGAATACAGCTTGTTTCTTTCAATGTTTGAGTTAAGCTTGAGGCATTGATTGAATGACAGAAGCTCAACTCATTGAATCAATGAATAACGTTTGTTTCATTGAATGAATATAGTTTGTTTCTTTCAATGAATGTCTTTGGCTAGGAGACATTAAATGAAAGAGAGAAGCTATAATTATTGAATCATCTCGTGCAGTTAGTTTGATTCAATCAATGAATCACGTTTGATTCATTGAAAGTATATTTGAAGTTTCATTCAACAATTGAACGAATACAGTTTGTTTCTTTCAATGAATGTGTTCAGTTTGAGGCATTGAATGAATGAGAGCAGCTAACCCTAACCCGAACCATGACCATGACCCTGACCAAGACCATTACACTGACCCTAACCCTGACCCTGACCCTAACCCTAACACGACCGTAGCCCTAACACTAACTCTAACTCTGACCCTAACCCTAACCCGAATCGTTAGCCTATCCCAAACCCCAACCCTTACTCTAACACTAACGTTTCTTTCATTGAATGAATGAATATAGATTGTTTCGTTCAATGAATGCATTAAACGTTAGTGTCAGCGTGAGCTTTAGTGTTAGGGTTGCGGTTGTGATAGGGTCAGGGTCAGGGTTATGGCCAGGGTCAGGGTCAGGGTTAGGTTTAGGTTTAGGGTTCGCTGCTCTCATTCATTGAATGCCTCAAGCTTAACTCATTCATTGAAAGAAACAAACTGTATTCGTTCAATTGTTGAAAGAAACTGCATTCATACATTCAATGAATCAAAGTTTTTCATTGATTCAATGAAACAAATTGTACGAGGTGATTCAATAAATATAGCTTCGCTCTTTCATTCAATGTCTCCAGCTAAAAACATTCATTGTAAGAAACAAAATGTATTTGTTTAATTGTTGAATGACGCTACAAACATACATTCAATGCATGAAACGTTGTTCATTGATTCAATGAAACTACCTGCACGAGATGATTCAATGATTAGAACTTCTCTCATTCACTCAAAACATCGAGCTTAATACATTCGTTGAACGAAACAATCTATATTCATTCATTCAATGAAAGAAACATTAGTGTTAGGGTTAGGGTTAGGGTTTGGGATAGGCTAACGATTCGGGTTAGGGTTAGGGTCAGAGTTAGGGTTAGTGTAAGGGCTACAGTTGTGTTACGGTTAGGGTCAGAGTTAGGGTCAGGGCAATGGTCTTGGTCAGGGTCAGGGTCAGGGTCATGGTTTGGGTTAGGGTTCGGGTTAGCTGCGCTCATTCATTCAATGCCTCAAGCTTAACTCATTCATTGAAAGAAACAAACTGTATTCGTTCAATTGTTGAAAGAAACTTCAATCAAACGTTATTCATTGATTCAATGAGTTGAGCTTCACTCTATTATTCAATGTGTCAATCTTAATACATTCATTGAATGAAACAAACTATGTTCATCCAATGAAACAAACGTTATTCATTAATTCAATGAGTTGAGCTTCTCTCATTCATTCATTGTAAGAAACAAAATGTGTTCGTTCAATTGTTGAATTAAGTTTCAATCATACGTTTTTCATTGATTCATTGAAACAAACTGCACGAGTTGATTCAATAATTATACCTTCTCTCTTTCATTCAATGTCTCGACCTTAATACATTCATTGAAAGAAATAAATTATATTAATTCATTCATTGAAAGAAACGTTAGCGTTAGGGTTCGGGTTAGGGTTAGGGTTAGATTTAGATTTAGGTTTAGGGTTAGGGTTTGGGATTGGCTTACGGTTCGGGTTAGGGTTAGGGTCAGCGTTAGGGTTAGTGTTAGGGTTATGGTTGTGTTAGGGTTAGGGTCAGGGTTCCTGTCAGGGTCAGCGTCAGGGTCAGGAACAGGGTTAGAGTTTGGGTTGGGTTAGCTGCTCTCATACATACAATGCCTCAAGCTTAACTCATTCATTGACAGACACAAACTGTATTCGTTCAATTGTTCACTGAAACTTCAATCATACATTCAATGAGTCAAACGTTATTCAATGATTCAATGAAACAAACTGCACGAGGTGATGAAATAAATATAGCTTCTCTCTTTCATTCAATGTATCCAGCTTAATACATTCATTAAAAGAAACAAACTACATTCATTCAATGAAAAACACGTTGTTCATTGATTCAATGAGTTGAGCTTCTCTCATTCATTCAATGCCTCAAGCTTAACTCCATCATTGAAAGAAACAAACTGTATTCGTTCAGTTGTTGAATGAAACGTGAATCATACGTTCAAAGAATCGAAAGTTATTCATTTATTCAATCAAACAAACTGCACGACATGATTAAATAATTAGAGCTTCTCTCTTCCATTCAATGTCTCCAGCCAAATACATTCAGTGAATGAAACAAACTATATTCATTCAATGAAACAAACGTTATTCATTGATTCAATGAGTTGAGCTTCTCTCATTCATTCAATGCCTCAAGCTTAACTCCTTCATTTTAAGAAATAAACTGCATTCGATCAATTGTTGAATGAAACTTCAATCATACATTCAATGAATCAAACTTTATTCATTGATTCAATGAAACAATCTGCACGAGGTGATTCAATATTTATAGCTTCTTTCTTTCATTCAATGTCTAAATCTGAATACATTCATTGAAATAAACAACCTACATTCATTCAATGAAACAAACGGTATTCATTGATTCAATGAAACAAACTGCACGAGGTGATTAAATAATTAGAGCTTCTCTCTTTCATTCAATGTCTCCAGCGAAATGCATTCATTGAATGAAACAAACTATATTCATTCAATGAAACAAACGTTATTCATTGATTCAATGAGTTGAGCTTCTCTCATTCATTCAATGCATCAAGCTTAACTCATTCATGGAAAGAAACAAACTGTATTCTTTCAATTGTTGAATGACACTTCAATCATACATTCAATGATTCACGCGTTATTCATTGATTCAATGAAACAAACTGCACGAGGTGATGAAATAAATACATCTTCTCTCTTTCATTCAATGCCTCGAGCTTAACTCATTCATTGAAAGAATCAAATTGTATTCCTTCCATTGTTGAATGAAACTGCAATGAACATGGCTCCGCTCTTTCTTTCAATATCACCAGATAAAATCATTCATTGAAAGAAACTAACTACATTCATTCAATGAAACAAACGTTATTCATTGATTCAATGAGTTGAGCTTCTCTCGTTCATTCAATGCCTCAAGCTTAACTCAATCATTGAAAGAAACAAAGTGTATTCGTTCAATTGTTGAATGAAACATCCATCACAAATTCAATGAATCAAACGTTATTCATTGATTCAATCTAACAAACTGCACGAGCTGATTCAATAATTATAGCTTCTCTCTTTCATTCAATGTCTCCAGCCAAATACATTCATTGAAACAAACAAACTGTATTCATTCAATGAAACAAACGTTATTCATTGATTCAATGAGTTGAGCTTCTCTCATTCATTCAAGGCCTCAAGCTTAACTCATTCATTGTAAGAAACAAAATGTAGTCGTTCAATCGTTGAATTAAGCCTCAAACATACATTCAATGAAACAAACGGCACGAGATGATTCAATAAACATACCTCCGATCTTTCATTCAATGTCTCCAGCCATATACATTCTTTGAAACAAACAAACTGTATTCATTCAATGAATCAAACGTTTTTCATTGATTCAATGAAACAAACTTAACTCATTCTTTGTAAGAAACAAAATGTATTCGTTCAATTGTTGAATTAAGCCTCAAACATACATTCAATGAATCAAACGTTTTTCATTGATTCAATGAAACAAACTGCCCGAGATGATTCAATAATTATTCATTCGCTCTTTCATTCAATTTCTCCAGCTTAATCCATTTAATGAAAGAAACATACCGTATTCATTCATTCAATGAAAGAAACGTTCGTGTTCGGTTTAGGGTTAGGGTTAGCGTTAGGTTTAAGTGTTAGGGTTAGGGTTAGTGTTAGGGTTAGGGTTAGAGTTAGGTTTAGGGTTAGGGTTAGGGTTAGGGATAGGGTTGTGTTAGGGTTAGGGTCAGGGTTAGGGTCAGGGTACAGGTCAGGGTTTGGTTTAGGTTTAGGGTTAGCTGCTCTCATTCATTCAATGCCTCAAGCTTAAATCATTCATTGTAAGAAACAAAATGTAGTCGTTCAATTGTTGAATTAAGCTTCAAACATACATTCAATGATTCAAACGCTTTTCATTGATTGAATCAAATTAACTGCAAGAGTTGATTCAATGATGAGAACTTCTCTCTTTTCTTCAATGTGTCCAGCTCCATACATTCATTGACTCAAACAAACTGCATTCGTTCATTCAATGAAACAAACGTTATTCATAGCATCGCTTCTCTCATTCATTCCATGCCTCAACTTAACTCATTCATTGTAAGAAACAAAATGTAGTCGTTCAATTGTTGAATTAAGCTTCAAACATACATTCAATGAAACAAACTGCACGAGATGATTCAATAAACATACCTCCGATCTTTCATTCAATGTCTCCAGCCATATACATTCATTGAAGGAAACAAACTGTATTCATTCAATGAAACAAACGTCATTCATTGATTCAATGAGTTGAGTTTCTCTCATTCATTCAATGCCTCAAGATTAAATCATTCATTGTAAGAAACAAAATGTATTCGTTCGATTGCTGAATTAAGCCTCAAACATACATTCAATGAATCAAACGTTTTTCATTGATTCAATGAAACAAACATCACTCATTCTTTGTAATAAACAAAATGTATTCGTTCAATTGTTGAATTAAGCCTCAAACATACATTCAATGAATCAAACGTTTTTCATTGATTCAATGAAACAAACTTCACGAGATGATTCAATGATTAGAACTTCTCTCTTTCATTCATTGTCTCCAGCGTCAGACATTCATTGACAGAAACAAACTATATTCATTCATTCAATGAAACAAACGTTATTCATTCATTCAATGAGTTGAGCTTCTCTCATTCATTCAATGCCTCAAGCTTAACTCAATCATTGAATGAAACAAACCGTATTCGTCCAATTGTAGAATGAAACATCCATCATACTTTTAATGAATCAAACGTTATTCATTGATTCAAACAAACTGCACGAGATGATTCAATAATTATTGCTTCTCTCTTTCTTTCAATGTCTCCAGCCAAATACATTCATTGACAGAAACAAACTATATCATTCAATGATATAAACGTTTCTCATTGATTCAATGAGTTGAGCTTCTCTCATTCATGCAATGCCTCAAGCTTAACTCATTCATTGTAAGAAAGAAAATGTAGTCGTTCAATTGTAGTATGAAACATCCATCGTACTTTCAATGAATCAAACGTTGTTGATTGATTAAATGAAACAAACTGCACGAGGTGATTCAACAAACACAGCTTCGCTCTTTCATTCAATATCACCAGATAAAATCATTCATTGAATGAAACTAACTATATTCATTCAATGAAACAAACGTTATTCATTGCTTCAATGAGTTGAGCTTCTCTCATTCCTTCAATGCCTCAAGCTTAACTCATTCATTGTAAGAAACAAAATGTATTCGTTCAATTGTTGAATTCAGCTTCAAACATACATTCATTGAAAGAAACTAACTACATTCATTCAATGAAACAAACGTTATTCATTGATTCAATGAGTTGAGCTTCTCTCGTTCATTCAATGCCTCAAGCTTAACTCAATCATTGAGAGAAACAAAGTGTATTCGTTCAATTGATGAATGAAACATCCATCACAATTTCAATGAATCAAACGTTATTCATTGATTCAAACAAAGAAACTGCACGAGCTGATTCAATAATTATAGCTTCTCTCTTTCTTTCAATGTCTCCAGCCAAATACATTCATTGAAACAAACAAACTGTATTCATTCAATGAAACAAACGTTATTCATTGATTAAATGAGTTGAGCTTCTCTCATTCATTCAATGCTTCAAGCTTAACTCATACATTGTAAGAAACAAAATGTATTCGTTCGATTGCTGAATTAAGCCTCAAACATACATTCAATGAATCAAACGTTTTTCATTGATTCAATGAAACAAACTGCACGAGGTGATTCAATGATTAGAACTTCTCTCTTTCATTCAATGTCTCCAGCGTCAGACATTCATTGACAGAAACAAACTGTATTCATTAATTCAATGAATCAAACGTTATTCATTGATTCAATGAGTTGAGTTTCTCTCATTCATTCAATGCCTCAAGCTTCACTCAATCAGTGAAAGAAACAAACCGTATTCGTTCAATTCTTGTATGAAACATCCATCACATTTTCAATGAATCAGACGTTATTCATTGATTCAATGAAACAAACTGCCCAGGAGGATTCAATAGTTATTCCTTCTCTCTTTCATTCAATTTCTCCTGCTTAATCCATTCAATGAAAGAAACATACCACATTCATTCATTCAATGAGAGAAACGTTCGTGTTCGGGTTAGGGTTAGGGTTAGCGTTAGGTTTAGGGTTAGGGTTAGGGTTAGTGTAAGGGTTAGGGTTAGAGTTAGGTTTAGGGTTAGGGTTAGGGTTAGGGTTAGGGTTAGGGCTTGGAATACGCTTACGGTTCGGGTTAGTATAGGGTCACCGTTAGGGTTAGTGTTAGGGTTATGGTTGTGTTAGGGATAGGGTCAGGGTTAGGGTCAGGGTACAGGTCAGGGTTTGGTTTAGGTTTAGGGTTAGCTGCTCTCATTCATTCAATGCCTCGAGCTGAACTCATTCATTGAAAGAATCAAATTGTATTCCTTCCATTGTTGAATGAAACTGCAATGAACATGGCTCCGCTCTTTCTTTCAATATCACCAGATAAAATCATTCATTGAAAGAAACTAACTACATTCATTCAATGAAACAAACGTTATTCATTGATTCAATGAGTTGAGCTTCTCTCGTTCATTCAATGCCTCAAGCTTAACTCAATCATTGAAAGAAACAAAGTGTATTCGTTCAATTGTTGAATGAAACATCCATCACAAATTCAATGAATCAAACGTTATTCATTGATTCAATCTAACAAACTGCACGAGCTGATTCAATAATTATAGCTTCTCTCTTTCATTCAATGTCACCAGCCAAATACATTCATTGAAACAAACAAACTGTATTCATTCAATGAAACAAACGTTATTCATTGATTCAATGAGTTGAGCTTCTCTCATTCATTCAATGCCTCAAGCTTAACTCATTCATTGTAAGAAACAAAATGTAGTCGTTCAATCGTTGAATTAAGCCTCAAACATACATTCAATGAAACAAACGGCACGAGATGATTCAATAAACATACCTCCGATCTTTCATTCAATGTCTCCAGCCATGTACATTCTTTGAAACAAACACACTGTATTCATTCAATGAATCAAACGTTTTTCATTGATTCAATGAAACAAACTTAACTCATTCTTTGTAAGAAACAAAATGTATTCGTTCAATTGTTGAATTAAGCCTCAAACATACATTCAATGAATCAAACGTTTTTCATTGATTCAATGAAACAAACTGCCCGAGATGATTCAATAATTATTCATTCGCTCTTTCATTCAATTTCTCCAGCTTAATCCATTTAATGAAAGAAACATACCGTATTCATTCATTCAATGAAAGAAACGTTCGTGTTCGGTTTAGGGTTAGGGTTAGCGTTAGGTTTAGTGTTAGGGTTAGGGTTAGTGTTAGGGTTAGGGTTAGAGTTAGGTTTAGGGTAAGGGTTAGGGTTAGGGATAGGGTTGTGTTAGGGTTAGGGTCAGGGTACAGGTCAGGGTTTGGTTTAGGTTTAGGGTTAGCTGCTCTCATTCATTCAATGCCTCAAGCTTAAATCATTCATTGTAAGAAACAAAATGTAGTCGTTCAATTGTTGAATTAAGCTTCAAACATACATTCAATGATTCAAACGCTTTTCATTGATTGAATCAAATTAACTGCAAGAGTTGATTCAATGATTAGAACTTCTCTCTTTTATTCAATGTGTCTAGCTCCATACATTCATTGACTCAAACAAACTGCATTCGTTCATTCAATGAAACAAACGTTATTCATAGCATCGCTTCTCTCATTCATTCCATGCCTCAACTTAACTCATTCATTGTAAGAAACAAAATGTAGTCGTTCAATTGTTGAATTAAGCTTCAAACATACATTCAATGAAACAAACTGCACGAGATGATTCAATAAACATACCTCCGATCTTTCATTCAATGTCTCCAGCCATATACATTCATTGAAGGAAACAAACTGTATTCATTCAATGAAACAAACGTCATTCATTGATTCAATGAGTTGAGTTTCTCTCATTCATTCAATGCCTCAAGATTAAATCATTCATTGTAAGAAACAAAATGTATTCGTTCGATTGCTGAATTAAGCCTCAAACATACATTCAATGAATCAAACGTTTTTCATTGATTCAATGAAACAAACATCACTCATTCTTTGTAATAAACAAAATGTATTCGTTCAATTGTTGAATTAAGCCTCAAACATACATTCAATGAATCAAACGTTTTTCATTGATTCAATGAAACAAACTTCACGAGATGATTCAATGATTAGAACTTCTCTCTTTCATTCATTGTCTCCAGCGTCAGACATTCATTGACAGAAACAAACTATATTCATTCATTCAATGAAACAAACGTTATTCATTCATTCAATGAGTTGAGCTTCTCTCATTCATTCAATGCCTCAAGCTTAACTCAATCATTGAATGAAACAAACCGTATTCGTCCAATTGTAGAATGAAACATCCATCATACTTTTAATGAATCAAACGTTATTCATTGATTCAAACAAACTGCACGAGATGATTCAATAATTATTGCTTCTCTCTTTCTTTCAATGTCTCCAGCCAAATACATTCATTGACAGAAACAAACTATATCATTCAATGATATAAACGTTTCTCATTGATTCAATGAGTTGAGCTTCTCTCATTCATGCAATGCCTCAAGCTTAACTCATTCATTGTAAGAAAGAAAATGTAGTCGTTCAATTGTTGTATGAAACATCCATCGTACTTTCAATGAATCAAACGTTGTTGATTGATTAAATGAAACAAACTGCACGAGGTGATTCAACAAACACAGCTTCGCTCTTTCATTCAATATCACCAGATAAAATCATTCATTGAATGAAACTAACTATATTCATTCAATGAAACAAACGTTATTCATTGCTTCAATGAGTTGAGCTTCTCTCATTCCTTCAATGCCTCAAGCTTAACTCATTCATTGTAAGAAACAAAATGTATTCGTTCAATTGTTGAATTCAGCTTCAAACATACATTCATTGAAAGAAACTAACTACATTCATTCAATGAAACAAACGTTATTCATTGATTCAATGAGTTGAGCTTCTCTCGTTCATTCAATGCCTCAAGCTTAACTCAATCATTGAGAGAAACAAAGTGTATTCGTTCAATTGATGAATGAAACATCCATCACAATTTCAATGAATCAAACGTTATTCATTGATTCAATCAAACAAACTGCACGAGCTGATTCAATAATTATAGCTTCTCTCTTTCATTCAATGTCTCCAGCCAAATACATTCATTGAAACAAACAAACTGTATTCATTCAATGAAACAAACGTTATTCATTGATTCAATGAGTTGAGCTTCTCTCATTCATTCAATGCCTCAAGCTTAACTCATTCATTGTAAGAAACAAAATGTAGTCGTTCAATTGTTGAATTAAGCCTCAAACATACATTCAATGAATCAAACGTTTTTCATTGATTCAATGAAACAAACTTCACGAGATGATTCAATGATTTAATTCCTCTGTTGTATTCAATATCTATAGCTTAATACAGTCACTGAAAGAAACAAACTGTATTCATTCATTCAATGAACAAACGTTATTCATTGATTAAATGAGTTGAGCTTCTCTCATTCATTCAATGCTTCAAGCTTAACTCATACATTGTAAGAAACAAAATGTATTCATTCGATTGCTGAATTAAGCCTCAAACATACATTCAATGAATCAAACGTTTTTCATTGATTCAATGAAACAAACTGCACGAGATGATTCAATGATTAGAACTTCTCTCTTTCATTCAATGTCTCCAGCGTCAGACATTCATTGACAGAAACAAACTGTATTCATTAATTCAATGAATCAAACGTTATTCATTGATTCAATGAGTTGAGTTTCTCTCATTCATTCAATGCCTCAAGCTTCACTCAATCCGTGAAAGAAACAAACCGTATTCGTTCAATTCTTGTATGAAACATCCATCACATTTTCAATGAATCAGACGTTATTCATTGATTCAATGAAACAAACTGCCCAGGAGGATTCAATAGTTATTCCTTCTCTCTTTCATTCAATTTCTCCTGCTTAATCCATTCAATGAAAGAAACATACCACATTCATTCATTCAATGAGAGAAACGTTCATGTTCGGGTTAGGGTTAGGGTTAGCGTTAGGTTTAGGATTAGGGTTAGGGTTAGTGTTAGGGTTAGGGTTAGAGTTAGGTTTAGGGTTAGGGTTAGGGTTAGGGTTAGGGTTAGGGCTTGGAATACGCTTACGGTTCGGGTTAGTATAGGGTCACCGTTAGGGTTAGTGTTAGGGTTACGGTTGTGTTAGGGTTAGTGTCAGGGTTAGGGTCAGGTTACAGGTCAGGGTTTGGTTTAGGTTTAGGGTTAGCTGCTCTCATTCATTCAATGCCTCGAGCTTAACTCATTCATTGAAAGAATCAAATTGTATTCCTTCCATTGTTGACTGAAACTGCAATGAACATGGCTCCGCTCTTTCTTTCAATATCACCAGATAAAATCATTCATTGAAAGAAACTAACTACATTCATTCAATGAAACAAACGTTATTCATTGATTCAATGAGTTGAGCTTCTCTCGTTCATTCAATGCCTCAAGCTTAACTCAATCATTGAAAGAAACAAAGTGTATTCGTTCAATTGTTGAATGAAACATCCATCACAAATTCAATGAATCAAACGTTATTCATTGATTCAATCTAACAAACTGCACGAGCTGATTCAATAATTATAGCTTCTCTCTTTCATTCAATGTCTCCAGCCAAATACATTCATTGAAACAAACAAACTGTATTCATTCAATGAAACAAACGTTATTCATTGATTCAATGAGTTGAGCTTCTCTCATTCATTCAATGCCTCGAGCTGAACTCATTCATTGAAAGAATCAAATTGTATTCCTTCCATTGTTGACTGAAACTGCAATGAACATGGCTCCGCTCTTTCTTTCAATATCACCAGATAAAATCATTCATTGAAAGAAACTAACTACATTCATTCAATGAAACAAACGTTAATCATTGACTCAATGAGTTGAGCTTCTCTCGTTCATTCAATGCCTCAAGATTAAATCATTCATTGTAAGAAACAAAATGTATTCGTTCGATTGCTGAATTAAGCCTCAAACATACATTCAATGAACAAACGTTATTCATTGATTAAATGAGTTGAGCTTCTCTCATTCATTCAATGCTTCAAGCTTCACTCATACATTGTAAGAAACAAAATGTATTCGTTCGATTGCTGAATTAAGACTCAAACATACATTCAATGAATCAAACGTTTTTCATTGATTCAATGAAACAAACTGCACGATGTGATTCAATGATTAGAACTTCTCTCTTTCATTCAATGTCTCCAGCGTCAGACATTCATTGACAGAAACAAACTGTATTCATTAATTCAATGAATCAAACGTTATTCATTGATTCAATGAGTTGAGCTTCTCTCATTCATTCAATGCCTCAAGCTTAACTCAATCATTGAAAGAAACAAACTGTATTCGTTCAGTTGTTGAATGAAACGTGAATCATACGTTCAAAGAATCGAAAGTTATTCATTTATTCAATCAAACAAACTGCACGACATGATTAAATAATTAGAGCTTCTCTCTTCCATTCAATGTCTCCAGCCAAATACATTCAGTGAATGAAACAAACTATATTCATTCAATGAAACAAACGTTATTCATTGATTCAATGAGTTGAGCTTCTCTCATTCATTCAATGCCTCAAGCTTAACTCCTTCATTTTAAGAAATAAACTGCATTCGATCAATTGTTGAATGAAACTTCAATCATACATTCAATGAATCAAACTTTATTCATTGATTCAATGAAACAATCTGCACGAGGTGATTCAATATTTATAGCTTCTTTCTTTCATTCAATGTCTAAATCTGAATACATTCATTGAAATAAACAACCTACATTCATTCAATGAAACAAACGGTATTCATTGATTCAATGAAACAAACTGCACGAGGTGATTAAATAATTAGAGCTTCTCTCTTTCATTCAATGTCTCCAGCGAAATGCATTCATTGAATGAAACAAACTATATTCATTCAATGAAACAAACGTTATTCATTGATTCAATGAGTTGAGCTTCTCTCATTCATTCAATGCATCAAGCTTAACTCATTCATGGAAAGAAACAAACTGTATTCTTTCAATTGTTGAATGACACTTCAATCATACATTCAATGATTCACGCGTTATTCATTGATTCAATGAAACAAACTGCACGAGGTGATGAAATAAATACATCTTCTCTCTTTCATTCAATGCCTCGAGCTTAACTCATTCATTGAAAGAATCAAATTGTATTCCTTCCATTGTTGAATGAAACTGCAATGAACATGGCTCCGCTCTTTCTTTCAATATCACCAGATAAAATCATTCATTGAAAGAAACTAACTACATTCATTCAATGAAACAAACGTTATTCATTGATTCAATGAGTTGAGCTTCTCTCGTTCATTCAATGCCTCAAGCTTAACTCAATCATTGAAAGAAACAAAGTGTATTCGTTCAATTGTTGAATGAAACATCCATCACAAATTCAATGAATCAAACGTTATTCATTGATTCAATCTAACAAACTGCACGAGCTGATTCAATAATTATAGCTTCTCTCTTTCATTCAATGTCTCCAGCCAAATACATTCATTGAAACAAACAAACTGTATTCATTCAATGAAACAAACGTTATTCATTGATTCAATGAGTTGAGCTTCTCTCATTCATTCAATGCCTCAAGCTTAACTCATTCATTGTAAGAAACAAAATGTAGTCGTTCAATCGTTGAATTAAGCCTCAAACATACATTCAATGAAACAAACGGCACGAGATGATTCAATAAACATACCTCCGATCTTTCATTCAATGTCTCCAGCCATATACATTCTTTGAAACAAACAAACTGTATTCATTCAATGAATCAAACGTTTTTCATTGATTCAATGAAACAAACTTAACTCATTCTTTGTAAGAAACAAAATGTATTCGTTCAATTGTTGAATTAAGCCTCAAACATACATTCAATGAATCAAACGTTTTTCATTGATTCAATGAAACAAACTGCCCGAGATGATTCAATAATTATTCATTCGCTCTTTCATTCAATTTCTCCAGCTTAATCCATTTAATGAAAGAAACATACCGTATTCATTCATTCAATGAAAGAAACGTTCGTGTTCGGTTTAGGGTTAGGGTTAGCGTTAGGTTTAAGTGTTAGGGTTAGGGTTAGTGTTAGGGTTAGGGTTAGAGTTAGGTTAAGGGTTAGGGTTAGGGTTAGGGATAGGGTTGTGTTAGGGTTAGGGTCAGGGTTAGGGTCAGGGTACAGGTCAGGGTTTGGTTTAGGTTTAGGGTTAGCTGCTCTCATTCATTCAATGCCTCAAGCTTAAATCATTCATTGTAAGAAACAAAATGTAGTCGTTCAATTGTTGAATTAAGCTTCAAACATACATTCAATGATTCAAACGCTTTTCATTGATTGAATCAAATTAACTGCAAGAGTTGATTCAATGATGAGAACTTCTCTCTTTTCTTCAATGTGTCCAGCTCCATACATTCATTGACTCAAACAAACTGCATTCGTTCATTCAATGAAACAAACGTTATTCATAGCATCGCTTCTCTCATTCATTCCATGCCTCAACTTAACTCATTCATTGTAAGAAACAAAATGTAGTCGTTCAATTGTTGAATTAAGCTTCAAACATACATTCAATGAAACAAACTGCACGAGATGATTCAATAAACATACCTCCGATCTTTCATTCAATGTCTCCAGCCATATAAATTCATTGAAGGAAACAAACTGTATTCATTCAATGAAACAAACGTCATTCATTGATTCAATGAGTTGAGTTTCTCTCATTCATTCAATGCCTCAAGATTAAATCATTCATTGTAAGAAACAAAATGTATTCGTTCGATTGCTGAATTAAGCCTCAAACATACATTCAATGAATCAAACGTTTTTCATTGATTCAATGAAACAAACATCACTCCTTCTTTGTAATAAACAAAATGTATTCGTTCAATTGTTGAATTAAGCCTCAAACATACATTCAATGAATCAAACGTTTTTCATTGATTCAATGAAACAAACTTCACGAGATGATTCAATGATTAGAACTTCTCTCTTTCATTCATTGTCTCCAGCGTCAGACATTCATTGACAGAAACAAACTATATTCATTCATTCAATGAAACAAACGTTATTCATTCATTCAATGAGTTGAGCTTCTCTCATTCATTCAATGCCTCAAGCTTAACTCAATCATTGAATGAAACAAACCGTATTCGTCCAATTGTAGAATGAAACATCCATCATACTTTTAATGAATCAAACGTTATTCATTGATTCAAACAAACTGCACGAGATGATTCAATAATTATTGCTTCTCTCTTTCTTTCAATGTCTCCAGCCAAATACATTCATTGACAGAAACAAACTATATCATTCAATGATATAAACGTTTTTCATTGATTCAATGACTTGAGCTTCTCTCATTCATGCAATGCCTCAAGCTTAACTCATTCATTGTAAGAAAGAAAATGTAGTCGTTCAATTGTAGTATGAAACATCCATCGTACTTTCAATGAATCAAACGTTGTTGATTGATTAAATGAAACAAACTGCACGAGGTGATTCAACAAACACAGCTTCGCTCTTTCATTCAATATCACCAGATAAAATCATTCATTGAATGAAACTAACTATATTCATTCAATGAAACAAATGTTATTCATTGCTTCAATGAGTTGAGCTTCTCTCATTCCTTCAATGCCTCAAGCTTAACTCATTCATTGTAAGAAACAAAATGTATTCGTTCAATTGTTGAATTCAGCTTCAAACATACATTCATTGAAAGAAACTAACTACATTCATTCAATGAAACAAACGTTATTCATTGATTCAATGAGTTGAGCTTCTCTCGTTCATTCAATGCCTCAAGCTTAACTCAATCATTGAGAGAAACAAAGTGTATTCGTTCAATTGATGAATGAAACATCCATCACAATTTCAATGAATCAAACGTTATTCATTGATTCAAACAAAGAAACTGCACGAGCTGATTCAATAATTATAGCTTCTCTCTTTCTTTCAATGTCTCCAGCCAAATACATTCATTGAAACAAACAAACTGTATTCATTCAATGAAACAAACGTTATTCATTGATTAAATGAGTTGAGCTTCTCTCATTCATTCAATGCTTCAAGCTTAACTCATACATTGTAAGAAACAAAATGTATTCGTTCGATTGCTGAATTAAGCCTCAAACATACATTCAATGAATCAAACGTTTTTCATTGATTCAATGAAACAAACTGCACGAGGTGATTCAATGATTAGAACTTCTCTCTTTCATTCAATGTCTCCAGCGTCAGACATTCATTGACAGAAACAAACTGTATTCATTAATTCAATGAATCAAACGTTATTCATTGATTCAATGAGTTGAGTTTCTCTCATTCATTCAATGCCTCAAGCTTCACTCAATCGGTGAAAGAAACAAACCGTATTCGTTCAATTCTTGTATGAAACATCCATCACATTTTCAATGAATCAGACGTTATTCATTGATTCAATGAAACAAACTGCCCAGGAGGATTCAATAGTTATTCCTTCTCTCTTTCATTCAATTTCTCCTGCTTAATCCATTCAATGAAAGAAACATACCACATTCATTCATTCAATGAGAGAAACGTTCGTGTTCGGGTTAGGGTTAGGGTTAGCGTTAGGTTTAGGGTTAGGGTTAGGGTTAGTGTAAGGGTTAGGGTTAGAGTTAGGTTTAGGGTTAGGGTTAGGGTTAGGGTTAGGGTTAGGGCTTGGAATACGCTTACGGTTCGGTTTAGTATAGGGTCACCGTTAGGGTTAGTGTTAGGGTTATGGTTGTGTTAGGGATAGGGTCAGGGTTAGGGTCAGGGTACAGGTCAGGGTTTGGTTTAGGTTTAGGGTTAGCTGCTCTCATTCATTCAATGCCTCGAGCTGAACTCATTCATTGAAAGAATCAAATTGTATTCCTTCCATTGTTGAATGAAACTGCAATGAACATGGCTCCGCTCTTTCTTTCAATATCACCAGATAAAATCATTCATTGAAAGAAACTAACTACATTCATTCAATGAAACAAACGTTATTCATTGATTCAATGAGTTGAGCTTCTCTCGTTCATTCAATGCCTCAAGCTTAACTCAATCATTGAAAGAAACAAAGTGTATTCGTTCAATTGTTGAATGAAACATCCATCACAAATTCAATGAATCAAACGTTATTCATTGATTCAATCTAACAAACTGCACGAGCTGATTCAATAATTATAGCTTCACTCTTTCATTCAATGTCACCAGCCAAATACATTCATTGAAACAAACAAACTGTATTCATTCAATGAAACAAACGTTATTCATTGCTTCAATGAGTTGAGCTTCTCTCATTCCTTCAATGCCTCAAGCTTAACTCATTCATTGTAAGAAACAAAATGTATTCGTTCAATTGTTGAATTCAGCTTCAAACATACATTCATTGAAAGAAACTAACTACATTCATTCAATGAAACAAACGTTATTCATTGATTCAATGAGTTGAGCTTCTCTCGTTCATTCAATGCCTCAAGCTTAACTCAATCATTGAGAGAAACAAAGTGTATTCGTTCAATTGATGAATGAAACATCCATCACAATTTCAATGAATCAAACGTTATTCATTGATTCAAACAAAGAAACTGCACGAGCTGATTCAATAATTATAGCTTCTCTCTTTCTTTCAATGTCTCCAGCCAAATACATTCATTGAAACAAACAAACTGTATTCATTCAATGAAACAAACGTTATTCATTGATTAAATGAGTTGAGCTTCTCTCATTCATTCAATGCTTCAAGCTTAACTCATACATTGTAAGAAACAAAATGTATTCGTTCGATTGCTGAATTAAGCCTCAAACATACATTCAATGAATCAAACGTTTTTCATTGATTCAATGAAACAAACTGCACGAGGTGATTCAATGATTAGAACTTCTCTCTTTCATTCAATGTCTCCCGCGTCAGACATTCATTGACAGAAACAAACTGTATTCATTAATTCAATGAATCAAACGTTATTCATTGATTCAATGAGTTGAGTTTCTCTCATTCATTCAATGCCTCAAGCTTCACTCAATCAGTGAAAGAAACAAACCGTATTCGTTCAATTCTTGTATGAAACATCCATCACATTTTCAATGAATCAGACGTTATTCATTGATTCAATGAAACAAACTGCCCAGGAGGATTCAACAGTTATTCCTTCTCTCTTTCATTCAATTTCTCCTGCTTAATCCATTCAATGAAAGAAACATACCACATTCATTCATTCAATGAGAGAAACGTTCGTGTTCGGGTTAGGGTTAGGGTTAGCGTTAGGTTTAGGGTTAGGGTTAGGGTTAGTGTAAGGGTTAGGGTTAGAGTTAGGTTTAGGGTTAGGGTTAGGGTTAGGGTTAGGGTTAGGGCTTGGAATACGCTTACGGTTCGGGTTAGTATAGGGTCACCGTTAGGGTTAGTGTTAGGGTTATGGTTGTGTTAGGGATAGGGTCAGGGTTAGGGTCAGGGTACAGGTCAGGGTTTGGTTTAGGTTTAGGGTTAGCTGCTCTCATTCATTCAATGCCTCGAGCTGAACTCATTCATTGAAAGAATCAAATTGTATTCCTTCCATTGTTGAATGAAACTGCAATGAACATGGCTCCGCTCTTTCTTTCAATATCACCAGATAAAATCATTCATTGAAAGAAACTAACTACATTCATTCAATGAAACAAACGTTATTCATTGATTCAATGAGTTGAGCTTCTCTCGTTCATTCAATGCCTCAAGCTTAACTCAATCATTGAAAGAAACAAAGTGTATTCGTTCAATTATTGAATGAAACATCCATCACAAATTCAATGAATCAAACGTTATTCATTGATTCAATCTAACAAACTGCACGAGCTGATTCAATAATTATAGCTTCTCTCTTTCATTCAATGTCACCAGCCAAATACATTCATTGAAACAAACAAACTGTATTCATTCAATGAAACAAACGTTATTCATTGATTCAATGAGTTGAGCTTCTCTCATTCATTCAATGCCTCAAGCTTAACTCATTCATTGTAAGAAACAAAATGTAGTCGTTCAATCGTTGAATTAAGCCTCAAACATACATTCAATGAAACAAACTGCACGAGATGATTCAATAAACATACCTCCGATCTTTCATTCAATGTCTCCAGCCATGTACATTCTTTGAAACAAACACACTGTATTCATTCAATGAATCAAACGTTTTTCATTGATTCAATGAAACAAACTTAACTCATTCTTTGTAAGAAACAAAATGTATTCGTTCAATTGTTGAATTAAGCCTCAAACATACATTCAATGAATCAAACGTTTTTCATTGATTCAATGAAACAAACTGCCCGAGATGATTCAATAATTATTCATTCGCTCTTTCATTCAATTTCTCCAGCTTAATCCATTTAATGAACGAAACATACCGTATTCATTCATTCAATGAAAGAAACGTTCGTGTTCGGTTTAGGGTTAGGGTTAGCGTTAGGTTTAGTGTTAGGGTTAGGGTTAGTGTTAGGGTTAGGGTTAGAGTTAGGTTTAGGGTAAGGGTTAGGGTTAGGGATAGGGTTGTGTTAGGGTTAGGGTCAGGGTACAGGTCAGTGTTTGGTTTAGGTTTAGGGTTAGCTGCTCTCATTCATTCAATGCCTCAAGCTTAAATCATTCATTGTAAGAAACAAAATGTAGTCGTTCAATTGTTGAATTAAGCTTCAAACATACATTCAATGATTCAAACGCTTTTCATTGATTGAATCAAATTAACTGCAAGAGTTGATTCAATGATTAGAACTTCTCTCTTTTATTCAATGTGTCTAGCTCCATACATTCATTGACTCAAACAAACTGCATTCGTTCATTCAATGAAACAAACGTTATTCATAGCATCGCTTCTCTCATTCATTCCATGCCTCAACTTAACTCATTCATTGTAAGAAACAAAATGTAGTCGTTCAATTGTTGAATTAAGCTTCAAACATACATTCAATGAAACAAACTGCACGAGATGATTCAATAAACATACCTCCGATCTTTCATTCAATGTCTCCAGCCATATACATTCATTGAAGGAAACAAACTGTATTCATTCAATGAAACAAACGTCATTCATTGATTCAATGAGTTGAGTTTCTCTCATTCATTCAATGCCTCAAGATTAAATCATTCATTGTAAGAAACAAAATGTATTCGTTCGATTGCTGAATTAAGCCTCAAACATACATTCAATGAATCAAACGTTTTTCATTGATTCAATGAAACAAACATCACTCCTTCTTTGTAATAAACAAAATGTATTCGTTCAATTGTTGAATTAAGCCTCAAACATACATTCAATGAATCAAACGTTTTTCATTGATTCAATGAAACAAACTTCACGAGATGATTCAATGATTAGAACTTCTCTCTTTCATTCATTGTCTCCAGCGTCAGACATTCATTGACAGAAACAAACTATATTCATTCATTCAATGAAACAAACGTTATTCATTCATTCAATGAGTTGAGCTTCTCTCATTCATTCAATGCCTCAAGCTTAACTCAATCATTGAATGAAACAAACCGTATTCGTCCAATTGTAGAATGAAACATCCATCATACTTTTAATGAATCAAACGTTATTCATTGATTCAAACAAACTGCACGAGATGATTCAATAATTATTGCTTCTCTCTTTCTTTCAATGTCTCCAGCCAAATACATTCATTGACAGAAACAAACTATATCATTCAATGATATAAACGTTTCTCATTGATTCAATGAGTTGAGCTTCTCTCATTCATGCAATGCCTCAAGCTTAACTCATTCATTGTAAGAAAGAAAATGTAGTCGTTCAATTGTTGTATGAAACATCCATCGTACTTTCAATGAATCAAACGTTGTTGATTGATTAAATGAAACAAACTGCACGAGGTGATTCAACAAACACAGCTTCGCTCTTTCATTCAATATCACCAGATAAAATCATTCATTGAATGAAACTAACTATATTCATTCAATGAAACAAACGTTATTCATTGCTTCAATGAGTTGAGCTTCTCTCATTCCTTCAATGCCTCAAGCTTAACTCATTCATTGTAAGAAACAAAATGTATTCGTTCAATTGTTGAATTCAGTTTCAAACATACATTCATTGAAAGAAACTAACTACATTCATTCAATGAAACAAACGTTATTCATTGATTCAATGAGTTGAGCTTCTCTCGTTCATTCAATGCCTCAAGCTTAACTCAATCATTGAGAGAAACAAAGTGTATTCGTTCAATTGATGAATGAAACATCCATCACAATTTCAATGAATCAAACGTTATTCATTGATTCAATCAAACAAACTGCACGAGCTGATTCAATAATTATAGCTTCTCTCTTTCATTCAATGTCTCCAGCCAAATACATTCATTGAAACAAACAAACTGTATTCATTCAATGAAACAAACGTTATTCATTGATTCAATGAGTTGAGCTTCTCTCATTCATTCAATGCCTCAAGCTTAACTCATTCATTGTAAGAAACAAAATGTAGTCGTTCAATTGTTGAATTAAGCCTCAAACATACATTCAATGAATCAAACGTTTTTCATTGATTCAATGAAACAAACTTCACGAGATGATTCAATGATTTAACTCCTCTGTTGTATTCAATATCTATAGCTTAATACAGTCACTGAAAGAAACAAACTGTATTCATTCATTCAATGAACAAACGTTATTCATTGATTAAATGAGTTGAGCTTCTCTCATTCATTCAATGCTTCAAGCTTAACTCATACATTGTAAGAAACAAAATGTATTCATTCGATTGCTGAATTAAGCCTCAAACATACATTCAATGAATCAAACGTTTTTCATTGATTCAATGAAACAAACTGCACGAGATGATTCAATGATTAGAACTTCTCTCTTTCATTCAATGTCTCCAGCGTCAGACATTCATTGACAGAAACAAACTGTATTCATTAATTCAATGAATCAAACGTTATTCATTGATTCAATGAGTTGAGTTTCTCTCATTCATTCAATGCCTCAAGCTTCACTCAATCCGTGAAAGAAACAAACCGTATTCGTTCAATTCTTGTATGAAACATCCATCACATTTTCAATGAATCAGACGTTATTCATTGATTCAATGAAACAAACTGCCCAGGAGGATTCAATAGTTATTCCTTCTCTCTTTCATTCAATTTCTCCTGCTTAATCCATTCAATGAAAGAAACATACCACATTCATTCATTCAATGAGAGAAACGTTCATGTTCGGGTTAGGGTTAGGGTTAGCGTTAGGTTTAGGATTAGGGTTAGGGTTAGTGTTAGGGGTAGGGTTAGAGTTAGGTTTAGGGTTAGGGTTAGGGTTAGGGTTAGGGTTAGGGCTTGGAATACGCTTACGGTTCGGGTTAGTATAGGGTCACCGTTAGGGTTAGTGTTAGGGTTACGGTTGTGTTAGGGTTAGGGTCAGGGTTAGGGTCAGGTTACAGGTCAGGGTTTGGTTTAGGTTTAGGGTTAGCTGCTCTCATTCATTCAATGCCTCGAGCTTAACTCATTCATTGAAAGAATCAAATTGTATTCCTTCCATTGTTGACTGAAACTGCAATGAACATGGCTCCGCTCTTTCTTTCAATATCACCAGATAAAATCATTCATTGAAAGAAACTAACTACATTCATTCAATGAAACAAACGTTATTCATTGATTCAATGAGTTGAGCTTCTCTCGTTCATTCAATGCCTCAAGCTTAACTCAATCATTGAAAGAAACAAAGTGTATTCGTTCAATTGTTGAATGAAACATCCATCACAAATTCAATGAATCAAACGTTATTCATTGATTCAATCTAACAAACTGCACGAGCTGATTCAATAATTATAGCTTCTCTCTTTCATTCAATGTCTCCAGCCAAATACATTCATTGAAACAAACAAACTGTATTCATTCAATGAAACAAACGTTATTCATTGATTCAATGAGTTGAGCTTCTCTCATTCATTCAATACCTCGAGCTGAACTCATTCATTGAAAGAATCAAATTGTATTCCTTCCATTGTTGACTGAAACTGCAATGAACATGGCTCCGCTCTTTCTTTCAATATCACCAGATAAAATCATTCATTGAAAGAAACTAACTACATTCATTCAATGAAACAAACGTTAATCATTGACTCAATGAGTTGAGCTTCTCTCGTTCATTCAATGCCTCAAGATTAAATCATTCATTGTAAGAAACAAAATGTATTCGTTCGATTGCTGAATTAAGCCTCAAACATACATTCAATGAACAAACGTTATTCATTGATTAAATGAGTTGAGCTTCTCTCATTCATTCAATGCTTCAAGCTTCACTCATACATTGTAAGAAACAAAATGTATTCGTTCGATTGCTGAATTAAGACTCAAACATACATTCAATGAATCAAACGTTTTTCATTGATTCAATGAAACAAACTGCACGATGTGATTCAATGATTAGAACTTCTCTCTTTCATTCAATGTCTCCAGCGTCAGACATTCATTGACAGAAACAAACTGTATTCATTAATTCAATGAATCAAACGTTATTCATTGATTCAATGAGTTGAGCTTCTCTCATTCATTCAATGCCTCAAGCTTAACTCAATCATTGAAAGAAACAAACTGTATTCGTTCAGTTGTTGAATGAAACGTGAATCATACCTTCAAAGAATCGAAAGTTATTCATTTATTCAATCAAACAAACTGCACGACATGATTAAATAATTAGAGCTTCTCTCTTCCATTCAATGTCTCCAGCCAAATACATTCAGTGAATGAAACAAACTATATTCATTCAATGAAACAAACGTTATTCATTGATTCAATGAGTTGAGCTTCTCTCATTCATTCAATGCCTCAAGCTTAACTCCTTCATTTTAAGAAATAAACTGCATTCGATCAATTGTTGAATGAAACTTCAATCATACATTCAATGAATCAAACTTTATTCATTGATTCAATGAAACAATCTGCACGAGGTGATTCAATATTTATAGCTTCTTTCTTTCATTCAATGTCTAAATCTGAATACATTCATTGAAATAAACAACCTACATTCATTCAATGAAACAAACGGTATTCATTGATTCAATGAAACAAACTGCACGAGGTGATTAAATAATTAGAGCTTCTCTCTTTCATTCAATGTCTCCAGCGAAATGCATTCATTGAATGAAACAAACTATATTCATTCAATGAAACAAACGTTATTCATTGATTCAATGAGTTGAGCTTCTCTCATTCATTCAATGCATCAAGCTTAACTCATTCATGGAAAGAAACAAACTGTATTCTTTCAATTGTTGAATGACACTTCAATCATACATTCAATGATTCACGCGTTATTCATTGATTCAATGAAACAAACTGCACGAGGTGATGAAATAAATACATCTTCTCTCTTTCATTCAATGCCTCGAGCTTAACTCATTCATTGAAAGAATCAAATTGTATTCCTTCCATTGTTGAATGAAACTGCAATGAACATGGCTCCGCTCTTTCTTTCAATATCACCAGATAAAATCATTCATTGAAAGAAACTAACTACATTCATTCAATGAAACAAACGTTATTCATTGATTCAATGAGTTGAGCTTCTCTCGTTCATTCAATGCCTCAAGCTTAACTCAATCATTGAAAGAAACAAAGTGTATTCGTTCAATTGTTGAATGAAACATCCATCACAAATTCAATGAATCAAACGTTATTCATTGATTCAATCTAACAAACTGCACGAGCTGATTCAATAATTATAGCTTCTCTCTTTCATTCAATGTCTCCAGCCAAATACATTCATTGAAACAAACAAACTGTATTCATTCAATGAAACAAACGTTATTCATTGATTCAATGAGTTGAGCTTCTCTCATTCATTCAAAGCCTCAAGCTTAACTCATTCATTGTAAGAAACAAAATGTAGTCGTTCAATCGTTGAATTAAGCCTCAAACATACATTCAATGAAACAAACGGCACGAGATGATTCAATAAACATACCTCCGATCTTTCATTCAATGTCTCCAGCCATATACATTCTTTGAAACAAACAAACTGTATTCATTCAATGAATCAAACGTTTTTCATTGATTCAATGAAACAAACTTAACTCATTCTTTGTAAGAAACAAAATGTATTCGTTCAATTGTTGAATTAAGCCTCAAACATACATTCAATGAATCAAACGTTTTTCATTGATTCAATGAAACAAACTGCCCGAGATGATTCAATAATTATTCATTCGCTCTTTCATTCAATTTCTCCAGCTTAATCCATTTAATGAAAGAAACATACCGTATTCATTCATTCAATGAAAGAAACGTTCGTGTTCGGTTTAGGGTTAGGGTTAGCGTTAGGTTTAAGTGTTAGGGTTAGGGTTAGTGTTAGGGTTAGGGTTAGAGTTAGGTTTAGGGTTAGGGTTAGGGTTAGGGATAGGGTTGTGTTAGGGTTAGGGTCAGGGTTAGGGTCAGGGTACAGGTCAGGGTTTGGTTTAGGTTTAGGGTTAGCTGCTCTCATTCATTCAATGCCTCAAGCTTAAATCATTCATTGTAAGAAACAAAATGTAGTCGTTCAATTGTTGAATTAAGCTTCAAACATACATTCAATGATTCAAACGCTTTTCATTGATTGAATCAAATTAACTGCAAGAGTTGATTCAATGATGAGAACTTCTCTCTTTTCTTCAATGTGTCCAGCTCCATACATTCATTGACTCAAACAAACTGCATTCGTTCATTCAATGAAACAAACGTTATTCAAAGCATCGCTTCTCTCATTCATTCCATGCCTCAACTTAACTCATTCATTGTAAGAAACAAAATGTAGTCGTTCAATTGTTGAATTAAGCTTCAAACATACATTCAATGAAACAAACTGCACGAGATGATTCAATAAACATACCTCCGATCTTTCATTCAATGTCTCCAGCCATATACATTCATTGAAGGAAACAAACTGTATTCATTCAATGAAACAAACGTCATTCATTGATTCAATGAGTTGAGTTTCTCTCATTCATTCAATGCCTCAAGATTAAATCATTCATTGTAAGAAACAAAATGTATTCGTTCGATTGCTGAATTAAGCCTCAAACATACATTCAATGAATCAAACGTTTTTCATTGATTCAATGAAACAAACATCACTCATTCTTTGTAATAAACAAAATGTATTCGTTCAATTGTTGAATTAAGCCTCAAACATACATTCAATGAATCAAACGTTTTTCATTGATTCAATGAAACAAACTTCACGAGATGATTCAATGATTAGAACTTCTCTCTTTCATTCATTGTCTCCAGCGTCAGACATTCATTGACAGAAACAAACTATATTCATTCATTCAATGAAACAAACGTTATTCATTCATTCAATGAGTTGAGCTTCTCTCATTCATTCAATGCCTCAAGCTTAACTCAATCATTGAATGAAACAAACCGTATTCGTCCAATTGTAGAATGAAACATCCATCATACTTTTAATGAATCAAACGTTATTCATTGATTCAAACAAACTGCACGAGATGATTCAATAATTATTGCTTCTCTCTTTCTTTCAATGTCTCCAGCCAAATACATTCATTGACAGAAACAAACTATATCATTCAATGATATAAACGTTTTTCATTGATTCAATGACTTGAGCTTCTCTCATTCATGCAATGCCTCAAGCTTAACTCATTCATTGTAAGAAAGAAAATGTAGTCGTTCAATTGTAGTATGAAACATCCATCGTACTTTCAATGAATCAAACGTTGTTGATTGATTAAATGAAACAAACTGCACGAGGTGATTCAACAAACACAGCTTCGCTCTTTCATTCAATATCACCAGATAAAATCATTCATTGAATGAAACTAACTATATTCATTCAATGAAACAAATGTTATTCATTGCTTCAATGAGTTGAGCTTCTCTCATTCCTTCAATGCCTCAAGCTTAACTCATTCATTGTAAGAAACAAAATGTATTCGTTCGATTGCTGAATTAAGCCTCAAACATACATTCAATGAATCAAACGTTTTTCATTGATTCAATGAAACAAACTGCACGAGGTGATTCAATGATTAGAACTTCTCTCTTTCATTCAATGTCTCCAGCGTCAGACATTCATTGACAGAAACAAACTGTATTCATTAATTCAATGAATCAAACGTTATTCATTGATTCAATGAGTTGAGTTTCTCTCATTCATTCAATGCCTCAAGCTTCACTCAATCAGTGAAAGAAACAAACCATATTCGTTCAATTCTTGTATGAAACATCCATCACATTTTCAATGAATCAGACGTTATTCATTGATTCAATGAAACAAACTGCCCAGGAGGATTCAATAGTTATTCCTTCTCTCTTTCATTCAATTTCTCCTGCTTAATCCATTCAATGAAAGAAACATACCACATTCATTCATTCAATGAGAGAAACGTTCGTGTTCGGGTTAGGGTTAGGGTTAGCGTTAGGTTTAGGGTTAGGGTTAGGGTTAGTGTAAGGGTTAGGGTTAGAGTTAGGTTTAGGGTTAGGGTTAGGGTTAGGGTTAGGGTTAGGGCTTGGAATACGCTTACGGTTCGGGTTAGTATAGGGTCACCGTTAGGGTTAGTGTTAGGGTTATGGTTGTGTTAGGGATAGGGTCAGGGTTAGGGTCAGGGTACAGGTCAGGGTTTGGTTTAGGTTTAGGGTTAGCTGCTCTCATTCATTCAATGCCTCGAGCTGAACTCATTCATTGAAAGAATCAAATTGTATTCCTTCCATTGTTGAATGAAACTGCAATGAACATGGCTCCGCTCTTTCTTTCAATATCACCAGATAAAATCATTCATTGAAAGAAACTAACTACATTCATTCAATGAAACAAACGTTATTCATTGATTCAATGAGTTGAGCTTCTCTCGTTCATTCAATGCCTCAAGCTTAACTCAATCATTGAAAGAAACAAAGTGTATTCGTTCAATTGTTGAATGAAACATCCATCACAAATTCAATGAATCAAACGTTATTCATTGATTCAATCTAACAAACTGCACGAGCTGATTCAATAATTATAGCTTCTCTCTTTCATTCAATGTCACCAGCCAAATACATTCATTGAAACAAACAAACTGTATTCATTCAATGAAACAAACGTTATTCATTGATTCAATGAGTTGAGCTTCTCTCATTCATTCAATGCCTCAAGCTTAACTCATTCATTGTAAGAAACAAAATGTAGTCGTTCAATCGTTGAATTAAGCCTCAAACATACATTCAATGAAACAAACGGCACGAGATGATTCAATAAACATACCTCCGATCTTTCATTCAATGTCTCCAGCCATGTACATTCTTTGAAACGAACACACTGTATTCATTCAATGAATCAAACGTTTTTCATTGATTCAATGAAACAAACTTAACTCATTCTTTGTAAGAAACAAAATGTATTCGTTCAATTGTTGAATTAAGCCTCAAACATACATTCAATGAATCAAACGTTTTTCATTGATTCAATGAAACAAACTGCCCGAGATGATTCAATAATTATTCATTCGCTCTTTCATTCAATTTCTCCAGCTTAATCCATTTAATGAAAGAAACATACCGTATTCATTCATTCAATGAAAGAAACGTTCGTGTTCGGTTTAGGGTTAGGGTTAGCGTTAGGTTTAGTGTTAGGGTTAGGGTTAGTGTTAGGGTTAGGGTTAGAGTTAGGTTTAGGGTAAGGGTTAGGGTTAGGGATAGGGTTGTGTTAGGGTTAGGGTCAGGGTACAGGTCAGGGTTTGGTTTAGGTTTAGGGTTAGCTGCTCTCATTCATTCAATGCCTCAAGCTTAAATCATTCATTGTAAGAAACAAAATGTAGTCGTTCAATTGTTGAATTAAGCTTCAAACATACATTCAATGATTCAAACGCTTTTCATTGATTGAATCAAATTAACTGCAAGAGTTGATTCAATGATTAGAACTTCTCTCTTTTATTCAATGTGTCTAGCTCCATACATTCATTGACTCAAACAAACTGCATTCGTTCATTCAATGAAACAAACGTTATTCATAGCATCGCTTCTCTCATTCATTCCATGCCTCAACTTAACTCATTCATTGTAAGAAACAAAATGTAGTCGTTCAATTGTTGAATTAAGCTTCAAACATACATTCAATGAAACAAACTGCACGAGATGATTCAATAAACATACCTCCGATCTTTCATTCAATGTCTCCAGCCATATACATTCATTGAAGGAAACAAACTGTATTCATTCAATGAAACAAACGTCATTCATTGATTCAATGAGTTGAGTTTCTCTCATTCATTCAATGCCTCAAGATTAAATCATTCATTGTAAGAAACAAAATGTATTCGTTCGATTGCTGAATTAAGCCTCAAACATACATTCAATGAATCAAACGTTTTTCATTGATTCAATGAAACAAACATCACTCATTCTTTGTAATAAACAAAATGTATTCGTTCAATTGTTGAATTAAGCCTCAAACATACATTCAATGAATCAAACGTTTTTCATTGATTCAATGAAACAAACTTCACGAGATGATTCAATGATTAGAACTTCTCTCTTTCATTCATTGTCTCCAGCGTCAGACATTCATTGACAGAAACAAACTATATTCATTCATTCAATGAAACAAACGTTATTCATTCATTCAATGAGTTGAGCTTCTCTCATTCATTCAATGCCTCAAGCTTAACTCAATCATTGAATGAAACAAACCGTATTCGTCCAATTGTAGAATGAAACATCCATCATACTTTTAATGAATCAAACGTTATTCATTGATTCAAACAAACTGCACGAGATGATTCAATAATTATTGCTTCTCTCTTTCTTTCAATGTCTCCAGCCAAATACATTCATTGACAGAAACAAACTATATCATTCAATGATATAAACGTTTCTCATTGATTCAATGAGTTGAGCTTCTCTCATTCATGCAATGCCTCAAGCTTAACTCATTCATTGTAAGAAAGAAAATGTAGTCGTTCAATTGTTGTATGAAACATCCATCGTACTTTCAATGAATCAAACGTTGTTGATTGATTAAATGAAACAAACTGCACGAGGTGATTCAACAAACACAGCTTCGCTCTTTCATTCAATATCACCAGATAAAATCATTCATTGAATGAAACTAACTATATTCATTCAATGAAACAAACGTTATTCATTGCTTCAATGAGTTGAGCTTCTCTCATTCCTTCAATGCCTCAAGCTTAACTCATTCATTGTAAGAAACAAAATGTATTCGTTCAATTGTTGAATTCAGCTTCAAACATACATTCATTGAAAGAAACTAACTACATTCATTCAATGAAACAAACGTTATTCATTGATTCAATGAGTTGAGCTTCTCTCGTTCATTCAATGCCTCAAGCTTAACTCAATCATTGAGAGAAACAAAGTGTATTCGTTCAATTGATGAATGAAACATCCATCACAATTTCAATGAATCAAACGTTATTCATTGATTCAATCAAACAAACTGCACGAGCTGATTCAATAATTATACCTTCTCTCTTTCATTCAATGTCTCCAGCCAAATACATTCATTGAAACAAACAAACTGTATTCATTCAATGAAACAAACGTTATTCATTGATTCAATGAGTTGAGCTTCTCTCATTCATTCAATGCCTCAAGCTTAACTCATTCATTGTAAGAAACAAAATGTAGTCGTTCAATTGTTGAATTAAGCCTCAAACATACATTCAATGAATCAAACGTTTTTCATTGATTCAATGAAACAAACTTCACGAGATGATTCAATGATTTAACTCCTCTGTTGTATTCAATATCTATAGCTTAATACAGTCACTGAAAGAAACAAACTGTATTCATTCATTCAATGAACAAACGTTATTCATTGATTAAATGAGTTGAGCTTCTCTCATTCATTCAATGCTTCAAGCTTAACTCATACATTGTAAGAAACAAAATGTATTCATTCGATTGCTGAATTAAGCCTCAAACATACATTCAATGAATCAAACGTTTTTCATTGATTCAATGAAACAAACTGCACGAGATGATTCAATGATTAGAACTTCTCTCTTTCATTCAATGTCTCCAGCGTCAGACATTCATTGACAGAAACAAACTGTATTCATTAATTCAATGAATCAAACGTTATTCATTGATTCAATGAGTTGAGTTTCTCTCATTCATTCAATGCCTCAAGCTTCACTCAATCCGTGAAAGAAACAAACCGTATTCGTTCAATTCTTGTATGAAACATCCATCACATTTTCAATGAATCAGACGTTATTCATTGATTCAATGAAACAAACTGCCCAGGAGGATTCAATAGTTATTCCTTCTCTCTTTCATTCAATTTCTCCTGCTTAATCCATTCAATGAAAGAAACATACCACATTCATTCATTCAATGAGAGAAACGTTCATGTTCGGGTTAGGGTTAGGGTTAGCGTTAGGTTTAGGATTAGGGTTAGGGTTAGTGTTAGGGTTAGGGTTAGAGTTAGGTTTAGGGTTAGGGTTAGGGTTAGGGTTAGGGTTAGGGCTTGGAATACGCTTACGGTTCGGGTTAGTATAGGGTCACCGTTAGGGTTAGTGTTAGGGTTACGGTTGTGTTAGGGTTAGGGTCAGGGTTAGGGTCAGGTTACAGGTCAGGGTTTGGTTTAGGTTTAGGGTTAGCTGCTCTCATTCATTCAATGCCTCGAGCTTAACTCATTCATTGAAAGAATCAAATTGTATTCCTTCCATTGTTGACTGAAACTGCAATGAACATGGCTCCGCTCTTTCTTTCAATATCACCAGATAAAATCATTCATTGAAAGAAACTAACTACATTCATTCAATGAAACAAACGTTATTCATTGATTCAATGAGTTGAGCTTCTCTCGTTCATTCAATGCCTCAAGCTTAACTCAATCATTGAAAGAAACAAAGTGTATTCGTTCAATTGTTGAATGAAACATCCATCACAAATTCAATGAATCAAACGTTATTCATTGATTCAATCTAACAAACTGCACGAGCTGATTCAATAATTATAGCTTCTCTCTTTCATTCAATGTCTCCAGCCAAATACATTCATTGAAACAAACAAACTGTATTCATTCAATGAAACAAACGTTATTCATTGATTCAATGAGTTGAGCTTCTCTCATTCATTCAATGCCTCGAGCTGAACTCATTCATTGAAAGAATCAAATTGTATTCCTTCCATTGTTGACTGAAACTGCAATGAACATGGCTCCGCTCTTTCTTTCAATATCACCAGATAAAATCATTCATTGAAAGAAACTAACTACATTCATTCAATGAAACAAACGTTAATCATTGACTCAATGAGTTGAGCTTCTCTCGTTCATTCAATGCCTCAAGATTAAATCATTCATTGTAAGAAACAAAATGTATTCGTTCGATTGCTGAATTAAGCCTCAAACATACATTCAATGAATCAAACGTTTTTCATTGATTCAATGAAACAAACATAACTCATTCTTTGTAATAAACAAAATGTATTCGTTCAATTGTTGAATTAAGCCTCAAACATACATTCAATGAATCAAACGTTTTTCATTGATTCAATGAAACAAACTTCACGAGATGATTCAATGATTAGAACTTCTCTCTTTCATTCATTGTCTCCAGCGTCAGACATTCATTGACAGAAACAAACTATATTCATTCATTCAATGAAACAGACGTTATTCATTCATTCAATGAGTTGAGCTTCTCTCATTCATTCAATGCCTCAAGCTTAACTCAATCATTGAATGAAACAAACCGTATTCGTCCAATTGTAGAATGAAACATCCATCATACTTTTAATGAATCAAACGTTATTCATTGATTCAAACAAACTGCACGAGATGATTCAATAATTATTGCTTCTCTCTTTCTTTCAATGTCTCCAGCCAAATACATTCATTGACAGAAACAAACTATATCATTCAATGATATAAACGTTTTTCATTGATTCAATGACTTGAGCTTCTCTCATTCATGCAATGCCTCAAGCTTAACTCATTCATTGTAAGAAAGAAAATGTAGTCGTTCAATTGTAGTATGAAACATCCATCGTACTTTCAATGAATCAAACGTTGTTGATTGATTAAATGAAACAAACTGCACGAGGTGATTCAACAAACACAGCTTCGCTCTTTCATTCAATATCACCAGATAAAATCATTCATTGAATGAAACTAACTATATTCATTCAATGAAACAAATGTTATTCATTGCTTCAATGAGTTGAGCTTCTCTCATTCCTTCAATGCCTCAAGCTTAACTCATTCATTGTAAGAAACAAAATGTATTCGTTCAATTGTTGAATTCAGCTTCAAACATACATTCATTGAAAGAAACTAACTACATTCATTCAATGAAACAAACTTTATTCATTGATTCAATGAGTTGAGCTTCTCTCGTTCATTCAATGCCTCAAGCTTAACTCAATCATTGAGAGAAACAAAGTGTATTCGTTCAATTGATGAATTCAGCTTCAAACATACATTCATTGAAAGAAACTAACTACATTCATTCAATGAAACAAACGTTATTCATTGATTCAATGAGTTGAGCTTCTCTCGTTCATTCAATGCCTCAAGCTTAACTCAATCATTGAGAGAAACAAAGTGTATTCGTTCAATTGATGAATGAAACATCCATCACAATTTCAATGAATCAAACGTTATTCATTGATTCAATCAAACAAACTGCACGAGCTGATTCAATAATTATACCTTCTCTCTTTCATTCAATGTCTCCAGCCAAATACATTCATTGAAACAAACAAACTGTATTCATTCAATGAAACAAACGTTATTCATTGATTCAATGAGTTGAGCTTCTCTCATTCATTCAATGCCTCAAGCTTAACTCATTCATTGTAAGAAACAAAATGTAGTCGTTCAATTGTTGAATTAAGCCTCAAACATACATTCAATGAATCAAACGTTTTTCATTGATTCAATGAAACAAACTTCACGAGATGATTCAATGATTTAACTCCTCTGTTGTATTCAATATCTATAGCTTAATACAGTCACTGAAAGAAACAAACTGTATTCATTCATTCAATGAACAAACGTTATTCATTGATTAAATGAGTTGAGCTTCTCTCATTCATTCAATGCTTCAAGCTTAACTCATACATTGTAAGAAACAAAATGTATTCATTCGATTGCTGAATTAAGCCTCAAACATACATTCAATGAATCAAACGTTTTTCATTGATTCAATGAAACAAACTGCACGAGATGATTCAATGATTAGAACTTCTCTCTTTCATTCAATGTCTCCAGCGTCAGACATTCATTGACAGAAACAAACTGTATTCATTAATTCAATGAATCAAACGTTATTCATTGATTCAATGAGTTGAGTTTCTCTCATTCATTCAATGCCTCAAGCTTCACTCAATCCGTGAAAGAAACAAACCGTATTCGTTCAATTCTTGTATGAAGCATCCATCACATTTTCAATGAATCAGACGTTATTCATTGATTCAATGAAACAAACTGCCCAGGAGGATTCAATAGTTATTCCTTCTCTCTTTCATTCAATTTCTCCTGCTTAATCCATTCAATGAAAGAAACATACCACATTCATTCATTCAATGAGAGAAACGTTCATGTTCGGGTTAGGGTTAGGGTTAGCGTTAGGTTTAGGATTAGGGTTAGGGTTAGTGTTAGGGTTAGGGTTAGAGTTAGGTTTAGGGTTAGGGTTAGGGTTAGGGTTAGGGTTAGGGCTTGGAATACGCTTACGGTTCGGGTTAGTATAGGGTCACCGTTAGGGTTAGTGTTAGGGTTACGGTTGTGTTAGGGTTAGGGTCAGGGTTAGGGTCAGGTTACAGGTCAGGGTTTGGTTTAGGTTTAGGGTTAGCTGCTCTCATTCATTCAATGCCTCGAGCTTAACTCATTCATTGAAAGAATCAAATTGTATTCCTTCCATTGTTGACTGAAACTGCAATGAACATGGCTCCGCTCTTTCTTTCAATATCACCAGATAAAATCATTCATTGAAAGAAACTAACTACATTCATTCAATGAAACAAACGTTATTCATTGATTCAATGAGTTGAGCTTCTCTCGTTCATTCAATGCCTCAAGCTTAACTCAATCATTGAAAGAAACAAAGTGTATTCGTTCAATTGTTGAATGAAACATCCATCACAAATTCAATGAATCAAACGTTATTCATTGATTCAATCTAACAAACTGCACGAGCTGATTCAATAATTATAGCTTCTCTCTTTCATTCAATGTCTCCAGCCAAATACATTCATTGAAACAAACAAACTGTATTCATTCAATGAAACAAACGTTATTCATTGATTCAATGAGTTGAGCTTCTCTCATTCATTCAATGCCTCGAGCTGAACTCATTCATTGAAAGAATCAAATTGTATTCCTTCCATTGTTGACTGAAACTGCAATGAACATGGCTCCGCTCTTTCTTTCAATATCACCAGATAAAATCATTCATTGAAAGAAACTAACTACATTCATTCAATGAAACAAACGTTAATCATTGACTCAATGAGTTGAGCTTCTCTCGTTCATTCAATGCCTCAAGATTAAATCATTCATTGTAAGAAACAAAATGTATTCGTTCGATTGCTGAATTAAGCCTCAAACATACATTCAATGAATCAAACGTTTTTCATTGATTCAATGAAACAAACATAACTCATTCTTTGTAATAAACAAAATGTATTCGTTCAATTGTTGAATTAAGCCTCAAACATACATTCAATGAATCAAACGTTTTTCATTGATTCAATGAAACAAACTTCGCGAGATGATTCAATGATTAGAACTTCTCTCTTTCATTCATTGTCTCCAGCGTCAGACATTCATTGACAGAAACAAACTATATTCATTCATTCAATGAAACAGATGTTATTCATTCATTCAATGAGTTGAGCTTCTCTCATTCATTCAATGCCTCAAGCTTAACTCAATCATTGAATGAAACAAACTGTATTCGTCCAATTGTAGAATGAAACATCCATCATACTTTTAATGAATCAAACGTTATTCATTGATTCAAACAAACTGCACGAGATGATTCAATAATTATTGCTTCTCTCTTTCTTTCAATGTCTCCAGCCAAATACATTCATTGACAGAAACAAACTATATCATTCAATGATATAAACGTTTTTCATTGATTCAATGACTTGAGCTTCTCTCATTCATGCAATGCCTCAAGCTTAACTCATTCATTGTAAGAAAGAAAATGTAGTCGTTCAATTGTAGTATGAAACATCCATCGTACTTTCAATGAATCAAACGTTGTTGATTGATTAAATGAAACAAACTGCACGAGGTGATTCAACAAACACAGCTTCGCTCTTTCATTCAATATCACCAGATAAAATCATTCATTGAATGAAACTAACTATATTCATTCAATGAAACAAATGTTATTCATTGCTTCAATGAGTTGAGCTTCTCTCATTCCTTCAATGCCTCAAGCTTAACTCATTCATTGTAAGAAACAAAATGTATTCGTTCAATTGTTGAATTCAGCTTCAAACATACATTCATTGAAAGAAACTAACTACATTCATTCAATGAAACAAACTTTATTCATTGATTCAATGAGTTGAGCTTCTCTCGTTCATTCAATGCCTCAAGCTTAACTCAATCATTGAGAGAAACAAAGTGTATTCGTTCAATTGATGAATGAAACATCCATCACAATTTCAATGAATCAAACGTTATTCATTGATTCAAACAAAGAAACTGCACGAGCTGATTCAATAATTATAGCTTCTCTCTTTCTTTCAATGTCTCCAGCCAAATACATTCATTGAAACAAACAAACTGTATTCATTCAATGAAACAAACGTTATTCATTGATTCAATGAGTTGAGCTTCTCTCATTCATTCAATGCCTCAAGCTTAACTCATTCATTGTAGGAAACAAAATGTAGTCGTTCAATTGTTGAATTAAGCCTCAAACATACATTCAATGAATCAAACGTTTTTCATTGATTCAATGAAACAAACTTCACGAGATGATTCAATGATTTAACTCCTCTGTTGTATTCAATATCTCTAGCTTAATACAGTCACTGAAAGAAACAAACTGTATTCATTCATTCAATGAACAAACGTAATTCATTGATTAAATGAGTTGAGCTTCTCTCATTCATTCAATGCTTCAAGCTTAACTCATACATTGTAAGAAACAAAATGTATTCGTTCGATTGCTGAATTAAGCCTCAAACATATATTCAATGAATCAAACGTTTTTCATTGATTCAATGAAACAAACTGCACGAGGTGATTCAATGATTAGAACTTCTCTCTTTCATTCAATGTCTCCAGCGTCAGACATTCATTGACAGAAACAAACTGTATTCATTAATTCAATGAATCAAACGTTATTCATTGATTCAATGAGTTGAGTTTCTCTCATTCATTCAATGCCTCAAGCTTCACTCAATCAGTGAAAGAAACAAACCGTATTCGTTCAATTCTTGTATGAAACATCCATCACATTTTCAATGAATCAGACGTTATTCATTGATTCAATGAAACAAACTGCCCAGGAGGATTCAATAGTTATTCCTTCTCTCTTTCATTCAATTTCTCCTGCTTAATCCATTCAATGAAAGAAACATACCACATTCATTCATTCAATGAGAGAAACGTTCGTGTTCGGGTTAGGGTTAGGGTTAGCGTTAGGTTTAGGGTTAGGGTTAGGGTTAGTGTTAGGGTTAGGGTTAGAGTTAGGTTTAGGGTTAGGGTTAGGGTTAGGGTTAGGGTTAGGGCTTGGAATACGCTTACGGTTCGGGTTAGTATAGGGTCACCGTTAGGGTTAGTGTTAGGGTTACGGTTGTGTTAGGGATAGGGTCAGGGTTAGGGTCAGGGTACAGGTCAGGGTTTGGTTTAGGTTTAGGGTTAGCTGCTCTCATTCATTCAATGCCTCGAGCTGAACTCATTCATTGAAAGAATCAAATTGTATTCCTTCCATTGTTGAATGAAACTGCAATGAACATGGCTCCGCTCTTTCTTTCAATATCACCAGATAAAATCATTCATTGAAAGAAACTAACTACATTCATTCAATGAAACAAACGTTATTCATTGATTCAATGAGTTGAGCTTCTCTCGTTCATTCAATGCCTCAAGCTTAACTCAATCATTGAAAGAAACAAAGTGTATTCGTTCAATTGTTGAATGAAACATCCATCACAAATTCAATGAATCAAACGTTATTCATTGATTCAATCTAACAAACTGCACGAGCTGATTAAATAATTATAGCTTCTCTCTTTCATTCAATGTCACCAGCCAAATACATTCATTGAAACAAACAAACTGTATTCATTCAATGAAACAAACGTTATTCATTGATTCAATGAGTTGAGCTTCTCTCATTCATTCAATGCCTCAAGCTTAACTCATTCATTGTAAGAAACAAAATGTAGTCGTTCAATCGTTGAATTAAGCCTCAAACATACATTCAATGAAACAAACGGCACGAGATGATTCAATAAACATACCTCCGATCTTTCATTCAATGTCTCCAGCCATGTACATTCTTTGAAACAAACACACTGTATTCATTCAATGAATCAAACGTTTTTCATTGATTCAATGAAACAAACTTAACTCATTCTTTGTAAGAAACAAAATGTATTCGTTCAATTGTTGAATTAAGCCTCAAACATACATTCAATGAATCAAACGTTTTTCATTGATTCAATGAAACAAACTGCCCGAGATGATTCAATAATTATTCATTCGCTCTTTCATTCAATTTCTCCAGCTTAATCCATTTAATGAAAGAAACATACCGTATTCATTCATTCAATGAAAGAAACGTTCGTGTTCGGTTTAGGGTTAGGGTTAGCGTTAGGTTTAGTGTTAGGGTTAGGGTTAGTGTTAGGGTTAGGGTTAGAGTTAGGTTTAGGGTTAGGGTTAGGGTTAGGGATAGGGTTGTGTTAGGGTTAGGGTCAGGGTTAGGGTCAGGGTACAGGTCAGGGTTTGGTTTAGGTTTAGGGTTAGCTGCTCTCATTCATTCAATGCCTCAAGCTTAAATCATTCATTGTAAGAAACAAAATGTAGTCGTTCAATTGTTGAATTAAGCTTCAAACATACATTCAATGATTCAAACGCTTTTCATTGATTGAATCAAATTAACTGCAAGAGTTGATTCAATGATTAGAACTTCTCTCTTTTATTCAATGTGTCTAGCTCCATACATTCATTGACTCAAACAAACTGCATTCGTTCATTCAATGAAACAAACGTTATTCATAGCATCGCTTCTCTCATTCATTCCATGCCTCAACTTAACTCATTCATTGTAAGAAACAAAATGTAGTCGTTCAATTGTTGAATTAAGCTTCAAACATACATTCAATGAAACAAACTGCACGAGATGATTCAATAAACATACCTCCGATCTTTCATTCAATGTCTCCAGCCATATACATTCATTGAAGGAAACAAACTGTATTCATTCAATGAAACAAACGTCATTCATTGATTCAATGAGTTGAGTTTCTCTCATTCATTCAATGCCTCAAGATTAAATCATTCATTGTAAGAAACAAAATGTATTCGTTCGATTGCTGAATTAAGCCTCAAACATACATTCAATGAATCAAACGTTTTTCATTGATTCAATGAAACAAACATCACTCATTCTTTGTAATAAACAAAATGTATTCGTTCAATTGTTGAATTAAGCCTCAAACATACATTCAATGAATCAAACGTTTTTCATTGATTCAATGAAACAAACTTCACGAGATGATTCAATGATTAGAACTTCTCTCTTTCATTCATTGTCTCCAGCGTCAGACATTCATTGACAGAAACAAACTATATTCATTCATTCAATGAAACAAACGTTATTCATTCATTCAATGAGTTGAGCTTCTCTCATTCATTCAATGCCTCAAGCTTAACTCAATCATTGAATGAAACAAACCGTATTCGTCCAATTGTAGAATGAAACATCCATCATACTTTTAATGAATCAAACGTTATTCATTGATTCAAACAAACTGCACGAGATGATTCAATAATTATTGCTTCTCTCTTTCTTTCAATGTCTCCAGCCAAATACATTCATTGACAGAAACAAACTATATCATTCAATGATATAAACGTTTTTCATTGATTCAATGACTTCAGCTTCTCTCATTCATGCAATGCCTCAAGCTTAACTCATTCATTGTAAGAAAGAAAATGTAGTCGTTCAATTGTAGTATGAAACATCCATCGTACTTTCAATGAATCAAACGTTGTTGATTGATTAAATGAAACAAACTGCACGAGGTGATTCAACAAACACAGCTTCGCTCTTTCATTCAATATCACCAGATAAAATCATTCATTGAATGAAACTAACTATATTCATTCAATGAAACAAACGTTATTCATTGCTTCAATGAGTTGAGCTTCTCTCATTCCTTCAATGCCTCAAGCTTAACTCATTCATTGTAAGAAACAAAATGTATTCGTTCAATTGTTGAATTCAGCTTCAAACATACATTCATTGAAAGAAACTAACTACATTCATTCAATGAAACAAACGTTATTCATTGATTCAATGAGTTGAGCTTCTCTCTTTCATTCAATGCCTCAAGCTTAACTCAATCATTGAGAGAAACAAAGTGTATTCGTTCAATTGATGAATGAAACATCCATCACAATTTCAATGAATCAAACGTTATTCATTGATTCAATCAAACAAACTGCACGAGCTGATTCAATAATTATACCTTCTCTCTTTCATTCAATGTCTCCAGCCAAATACATTCATTGAAACAAACAAACTGTATTCATTCAATGAAACAAACGTTATTCATTGATTCAATGAGTTGAGCTTCTCTCATTCATTCAATGCCTCAAGCTTAACTCATTCATTGTAAGAAACAAAATGTAGTCGTTCAATTGTTGAATTAAGCCTCAAACATACATTCAATGAATCAAACGTTTTTCATTGATTCAATGAAACAAACTTCACGAGATGATTCAATGATTTAACTCCTCTGTTGTATTCAATATCTCTAGCTTAATACAGTCACTGAAAGAAACAAACTGTATTCATTCATTCAATGAACAAACGTTATTCATTGATTAAATGAGTTGAGCTTCTCTCATTCATTCAATGCTTCAAGCTTAACTCATACATTGTAAGAAACAAAATGTATTCGTTCGATTGCTGAATTAAGCCTCAAACATACATTCAATGAATCAAACGTTTTTCATTGATTCAATGAAACAAACTGCACGAGGTGATTCAATGATTTGAACTTCTCTCTTTCATTCAATGTCTCCAGCGTCAGACATTCATTGACAGAAACAAACTGTATTCATTAATTCAATGAATCAAACGTTATTCATTGATTCAATGAGTTGAGTTTCTCTCATTCATTCAATGCCTCAAGCTTCACTCAATCAGTGAAAGAAACAAACCGTATTCGTTCAATTCTTGTATGAAACATCCATCACATTTTCAATGAATCAGACGTTATTCATTGATTCAATGAAACAAACTGCCCAGGAGGATTCAATAGTTATTCCTTCTCTCTTTCATTCAATTTCTCCTGCTTAATCCATTCAATGAAAGAAACATACCACATTCATTCATTCAATGAGAGAAACGTTCGTGTTCGGGTTAGGGTTAGGGTTAGCGTTAGGTTTAGGATTAGGGTTAGGGTTAGTGTTAGGGTTAGGGTTAGAGTTAGGTTTAGGGTTAGGGTTAGGGTTAGGGTTAGGGTTAGGGCTTGGAATACGCTTACGGTTCGGCTTAGTATAGGGTCACCGTTAGGGTTAGTGTTAGGGTTACGGTTGTGTTAGGGTTAGGGTCAGGGTTAGGGTCAGGTTACAGGTCAGGGTTTGGTTTAGGTTTAGGGTTAGCTGCTCTCATTCAATCAATGCCTCGAGCTTAACTCATTCATTGAAAGAATCAAATTGTATTCCTTCCATTGTTGACTGAAACTGCAATGAACATGGCTCCGTTCTTTCTTTCAATATCACCAGATAAAATCATTCATTGAAAGAAACTAACTACATTCATTCAATGAAACAAACGTTATTCATTGATTCAATGAGTTGAGCTTCTCTCGTTCATTCAATGCCTCAAGCTTAACTCAATCATTGAAAGAAACAAAGTGTATTCGTTCAATTGTTGAATGAAACATCCATCACAAATTCAATGAATCAAACGTTATTCATTGATTCAATCTAACAAACTGCACGAGCTGATTCAATAATTATAGCTTCTCTCTTTCATTCAATGTCTCCAGCCAAATACATTCATTGAAACAAACAAACTGTATTCATTCAATGAAACAAACGTTATTCATTGATTCAATGAGTTGAGCTTCTCTCATAAATTCAATGCCTCAAGCTTAACTCATTCATTGTAAGAAACAAAATGTAGTCGTTCAATCGTTGAATTAAGCCTCAAACATACATTCAATGAAACAAACGGCACGAGATGATTCAATAAACATACCTCCGATCTTTCATTCAATGTCTCCAGCCATATACATTCTTTGAAACAAACAAACTGTATTCATTCAATGAATCAAACGTTTTTCATTGATTCAATGAAACAAACTTAACTCATTCTTTGTAAGAAACAAAATGTATTCGTTCAATTGTTGAATTAAGCCTCAAACATACATTCAATGAATCAAACGTTTTTCATTGATTCAATGAAACAAACTGCCCGAGATGATTCAATAATTATTCATTCGCTCTTTCATTCAATTTCTCCAGCTTAATCCATTTAATGAAAGAAACATACCGTATTCATTCATTCAATGAAAGAAACGTTCGTGTTCGGTTTAGGGTTAGGGTTAGCGTTAGGTTTAGTGTTAGGGTTAGGGTTAGTGTTAGGGTTAGGGTTAGAGTTAGGTTTAGGGTTAGGGTCAGGGTTAGGGATAGGGTTGTGTTAGGGTTAGGGTCAGGGTTAGGGTCAGGGTACAGGTCAGGGTTTGGTTTAGGTTTAGGGTTAGCTGCTCTCATTCATTCAATGCCTCAAGCTTAAATCATTCATTGTAAGAAACAAAATGTAGTCGTTCAATTGTTGAATTAAGCTTCAAACATACATTCAATGATTCAAACGCTTTTCATTGATTGAATCAAATTAACTGCAAGAGTTGATTCAATGATGAGAACTTCTCTCTTTTATTCAATGTGTCTAGCTCCATACATTCATTGACTCAAACAAACTGCATTCGTTCATTCAATGAAACAAACGTTATTCATAGCATCGCTTCTCTCATTCATTCCATGCCTCAACTTAACTCATTCATTGTAAGAAACAAAATGTAGTCGTTCAATTGTTGAATTAAGCTTCAAACATACATTCAATGAAACAAACTGCACGAGATGATTCAATAAACATACCTCCGATCTTTCATTCAATGTCTCCAGCCATATACATTCATTGAAGGAAACAAACTGTATTCATTCAATGAAACAAACGTCATTCATTGATTCAATGAGTTGAGTTTCTCTCATTCATTCAATGCCTCAAGATTAAATCATTCATTGTAAGAAACAAAATGTATTCGTTCGATTGCTGAATTAAGCCTCAAACATACATTCAATGAATCAAACGTTTTTCATTGATTCAATGAAACAAACATCACTCATTCTTTGTAATAAACAAAATGTATTCGTTCAATTGTTGAATTAAGCCTCAAACATGCATTCAATGAATCAAACGTTTTTCATTGATTCAATGAAACAAACTTCACGAGATGATTCAATGATTAGAACTTCTCTCTTTCATTCATTGTCTCCAGCGTCAGACATTCATTGACAGAAACAAACTATATTCATTCATTCAATGAAACAGACGTTATTCATTCATTCAATGAGTTGAGCTTCTCTCATTCATTCAATGCCTCAAGCTTAACTCAATCATTGAATGAAACAAACCGTATTCGTCCAATTGTAGAATGAAACATCCATCATACTTTTAATGAATCAAACGTTATTCATTGATTCAAACAAACTGCACGAGATGATTCAATAATTATTGCTTCTCTCTTTCTTTCAATGTCTCCAGCCAAATACATTCATTGACAGAAACAAACTATATCATTCAATGATATAAACGTTTTTCATTGATTCAATGACTTGAGCTTCTCTCATTCATGCAATGCCTCAAGCTTAACTCATTCATTGTAAGAAAGAAAATGTAGTCGTTCAATTGTTGTATGAAACATCCATCGTACTTTCAATGAATCAAACGTTGTTGATTGATTAAATGAAACAAACTGCACGAGGTGATTCAACAAACACAGCTTCGCTCTTTCATTCAATATCACCAGATAAAATCATTCATTGAATGAAACTAACTATATTCATTCAATGAAACAAACGTTATTCATTGCTTCAATGAGTTGAGCTTCTCTCATTCCTTCAATGCCTCAAGCTTAACTCATTCATTGTAAGAAACAAAATGTATTCGTTCAATTGTTGAATTCAGCTTCAAACATAAATTCATTGAAAGAAACTAACTACATTCATTCAATGAAACAAACGTTATTCATTGATTCAATGAGTTGAGCTTCTCTCGTTCATTCAATGCCTCAAGCTTAACTCAATCATTGAGAGAAACAAAGTGTATTCGTTCAATTGATGAATGAAACATCCATCACAATTTCAATGAATCAAACGTTATTCATTGATTCAATCAAACAAACTGCACGAGCTGATTCAATAATTATACCTTCTCTCTTTCATTCAATGTCTCCAGCCAAATACATTCATTGAAACAAACAAACTGTATTCATTCAATGAAACAAACGTTATTCATTGATTCAATGAGTTGAGCTTCTCTCATTCATTCAATGCCTCAAGCTTAACTCATTCATTGTAAGAAACAAAATGTAGTCGTTCAATTGTTGAATTAAGCCTCAAACATACATTCAATGAATCAAACGTTTTTCATTGATTCAATGAAACAAACTTCACGAGATGATTCAATGATTTAACTCCTCTGTTGTATTCAATATCTCTAGCTTAATACAGTCACTGAAAGAAACAAACTGTATTCATTCATTCAATGAACAAACGTTATTCATTGATTAAATGAGTTGAGCTTCTCTCATTCATTCAATGCTTCAAGCTTAACTCATACATTGTAAGAAACAAAATGTATTCGTTCGATTGCTGAATTAAGCCTCAAACATACATTCAATGAATCAAACGTTTTTCATTGATTCAATGAAACAAACTGCACGAGGTGATTCAATGATTAGAACTTCTCTCTTTCATTCAATGTCTCCAGCGTCAGACATTCATTGACAGAAACAAACTGTATTCATTAATTCAATGAATCAAACGTTATTCATTGATTCAATGAGTTGAGTTTCTCTCATTCATTCAATGCCTCAAGCTTCACTCAATCAGTGAAAGAAACAAACCGTATTCGTTCAATTCTTGTATGAAACATCCATCACATTTTCAATGAATCAGACGTTATTCATTGATTCAATGAAACAAACTGCCCAGGAGGATTCAATAGTTATTCCTTCTCTCTTTCATTCAATTTCTCCTGCTTAATCCATTCAATGAAAGAAACATACCACATTCATTCATTCAATGAGAGAAACGTTCGTGTTCGGGTTAGGGTTAGGGTTAGCGTTAGGTTTAGGATTAGGGTTAGGGTTAGTGTTAGGGTTAGGGTTAGAGTTAGGTTTAGGGTTAGGGTTAGGGTTAGGGTTAGGGTTAGGGCTTGGAATACGCTTACGGTTCGGGTTAGTATAGGGTCACCGTTAGGGTTAGTGTTAGGGTTACGGTTGTGTTAGGGTTAGGGTCAGGGTTAGGGTCAGGTTACAGGTCAGGGTTTGGTTTAGGTTTAGGGTTAGCTGCTCTCATTCATTCAATGCCTCGAGCTGAACTCATTCATTGAAAGAATCAAATTGTATTCCTTCCATTGTTGACAGAAACTGCAATGAACATGGCTCCGCTCTTTCTTTCAATATCACCAGATAAAATCATTCATTGAAAGAAACTAACTACATTCATTCAATGAAACAAACGTTATTCATTGATTCAATGAGTTGAGCTTCTCTCGTTCATTCAATGCCTCAAGCTTAACTCAATCATTGAAAGAAACAAAGTGTATTCGTTCAATTGTTGAATGAAACATCCATCACAAATTCAATGAATCAAACGTTATTCATTGATTCAATCTAACAAACTGCACAAGCTGATTCAATAATTATAGCTTCTCTCTTTCATTCAATGTCTCCAGCCAAATACATTCATTGAAACAAACAAACTGTATTCATTCAATGAAACAAACGTTATTCATTGATTCAATGAGTTGAGCTTCTCTCATTCATTCAATGCCTCAAGCTTAACTCATTCATTGTAAGAAACAAAATGTAGTCGTTCAATCGTTGAATTAAGCCTCAAACATACATTCAATGAAACAAACGGCACGAGATGATTCAATAAACATACCTCCGATCTTTCATTCAATGTCTCCAGCCATATACATTCTTTGAAACAAACAAACTGTATTCATTCAATGAATCAAACGTTTTTCATTGATTCAATGAAACAAACTTAACTCATTCTTTGTAAGAAACAAAATGTATTCGTTCAATTGTTGAATTAAGCCTCAAACATACATTCAATGAATCAAACGTTTTTCATTGATTCAATGAAACAAACTGCCCGAGATGATTCAATAATTATTCATTCGCTCTTTCATTCAATTTCTCCAGCTTAATCCATTTAATGAAAGAAACATACCGTATTCATTCATTCAATGAAAGAAACGTTCGTGTTCGGTTTAGGGTTAGGGTTAGCGTTAGGTTTAGTGTTAGGGTTAGGGTTAGTGTTAGGGTTAGGGTTAGAGTTAGGTTTAGGGTTAGGGTCAGGGTTAGGGATAGGGTTGTGTTAGGGTTAGGGTGAGGGTTAGGGTCAGGGTACAGGTCAGGGTTTGGTTTAGGTTTAGGGTTAGCTGCTCTCATTCATTCAATGCCTCAAGCTTAAATTATTCATTGTAAGAAACAAAATGTAGTCGTTCAATTGTTGAATTAAGCTTCAAACATACATTCAATGATTCAAACGCTTTTCATTGATTGAATCAAATTAACTGCAAGAGTTGATTCAATGATTAGAACTTCTCTCTTTTATTCAATGTGTCCAGCTCCATACATTCATTGACTCAAACAAACTGCATTCGTTCATTCAATGAAACAAACGTTATTCATAGCATCGCTTCTCTCATTCATTCCATGCCTCAACTTAACTCATTCATTGTCAGAAACAAAATGTAGTCGTTCAATTGTTGAATTAAGCTTCAAACATACATTCAATGAAACAAACTGCACGAGATGATTCAATAAACATACCTCCGATCTTTCATTCAATGTCTCCAGCCATATACATTCATTGAAGGAAACAAACTGTATTCATTCAATGAAACAAACGTCATTCATTGATTCAATGAGTTGAGTTTCTCTCATTCATTCAATGCCTCAAGATTAAATCATTCATTGTAAGAAACAAAATGTATTCGTTCGATTGCTGAATTAAGCCTCAAACATACATTCAATGAATCAAACGTTTTTCATTGATTCAATGAAACAAACATCACTCATTCTTTGTAATAAACAAAATGTATTCGTTCAATTGTTGAATTAAGCCTCAAACATACATTCAATGAATCAAACGTTTTTCATTGATTCAATGAAACAAACTTCACGAGATGATTCAATGATTAGAACTTCTCTCTTTCATTCATTGTCTCCAGCGTCAGACATTCATTGACAGAAACAAACTATATTCATTCATTCAATGAAACAGACGTTATTCATTCATTCAATGAGTTGAGCTTCTCTCATTCATTCAATGCCTCAAGCTTAACTCAATCATTGAATGAAACAAACCGTATTCGTCCAATTGTAGAATGAAACATCCATCATACTTTTAATGAATCAAACGTTATTCATTGATTCAAACAAACTGCACGAGATGATTCAATAATTATTGCTTCTCTCTTTCTTTCAATGTCTCCAGCCAAATACATTCATTGACAGAAACAAACTATATCATTCAATGATATAAACGTTTTTCATTGATTCAATGACTTCAGCTTCTCTCATTCATGCAATGCCTCAAGCTTAACTCATTCATTGTAAGAAAGAAAATGTAGTCGTTCAATTGTTGTATGAAACATCCATCGTACTTTCAATGAATCAAACGTTGTTGATTGATTAAATGAAACAAACTGCACGAGGTGATTCAACAAACACAGCTTCGCTCTTTCATTCAATATCACCAGATAAAATCATTCATTGAATGAAACTAACTATATTCATTCAATGAAACAAACGTTATTCATTGCTTCAATGAGTTGAGCTTCTCTCATTCCTTCAATGCCTCAAGCTTAACTCATTCATTGTAAGAAACAAAATGTATTCGTTCAATTGTTGAATTCAGCTTCAAACATAAATTCATTGATAGAAACTAACTACATTCATTCAATGAAACAAACGTTATTCATTGATTCAATGAGTTGAGCTTCTCTCGTTCATTCAATGCCTCAAGCTTAACTCAATCATTGAGAGAAACAAAGTGTATTCGTTCAATTGATGAATGAAACATCCATCACAATTTCAATGAATCAAACGTTATTCATTGATTCAATCAAACAAACTGCACGAGCTGATTCAATAATTATACCTTCTCTCTTTCATTCAATGTCTCCAGCCAAATACATTCATTGAAACAAACAAACTGTATTCATTCAATGAAACAAACGTTATTCATTGATTCAATGAGTTGAGCTTCTCTCATTCATTCAATGCCTCAAGCTTAACTCATTCATTGTAAGAAACAAAATGTAGTCGTTCAATTGTTGAATTAAGCCTCAAACATACATTCAATGAATCAAACGTTTTTCATTGATTCAATGAAACAAACTTCACGAGATGATTCAATGATTTAACTCCTCTGTTGTATTCAATATCTCTAGCTTAATACAGTCACTGAAAGAAACAAACTGTATTCATTCATTCAATGAACAAACGTTATTCATTGATTAAATGAGTTGAGCTTCTCTCATTCATTCAATGCTTCAAGCTTAACTCATACATTGTAAGAAACAAAATGTATTCGTTCGATTGCTGAATTAAGCCTCAAACATACATTCAATGAATCAAACGTTTTTCATTGATTCAATGAAACAAACTGCACGAGGTGATTCAATGATTAGAACTTCTCTCTTTCATTCAATGTCTCCAGCGTCAGACATTCATTGACAGAAACAAACTGTATTCATTAATTCAATGAATCAAACGTTATTCATTGATTCAATGAGTTGAGTTTCTCTCATTCATTCAATGCCTCAAGCTTCACTCAATCAGTGAAAGAAACAAACCGTATTCGTTCAATTCTTGTATGAAACATCCATCACATTTTCAATGAATCAGACGTTATTCATTGATTCAATGAAACAAACTGCCCAGGAGGATTCAATAGTTATTCCTTCTCTCTTTCATTCAATTTCTCCTGCTTAATCCATTCAATGAAAGAAACATACCACATTCATTCATTCAATGAGAGAAACGTTCGTGTTCGGGTTAGGGTTAGGGTTAGCGTTAGGTTTAGGATTAGGGTTAGGGTTAGTGTTAGGGTTAGGGTTAGAGTTAGGTTTAGGGTTAGGGTTAGGGTTAGGGTTAGGGTTAGGGCTTGGAATACGCTTACGGTTCGGGTTAGTATAGGGTCACCGTTAGGGTTAGTGTTAGGGTTACGGTTGTGTTAGGGTTAGGGTCAGGGTTAGGGTCAGGTTACAGGTCAGGGTTTGGTTTAGGTTTAGGGTTAGCTGCTCTCATTCATTCAATGCCTCGAGCTTAACTCATTCATTGAAAGAATCAAATTGTATTCCTTCCATTGTTGACTGAAACTGCAATGAACATGGCTCCGCTCTTTCTTTCAATATCACCAGATAAAATCATTCATTGAAAGAAACTAACTACATTCATTCAATGAAACAAACGTTATTCATTGATTCAATGAGTTGAGCTTCTCTCGTTCATTCAATGCCTCAAGCTTAACTCAATCATTGAAAGAAACAAAGTGTATTCGTTCAATTGTTGAATGAAACATCCATCACAAATTCAATGAATCAAACGTTATTCATTGATTCAATCTAACAAACTGCACGAGCTGATTCAATAATTATAGCTTCTCTCTTTCATTCAATGTCTCCAGCCAAATACATTCATTGAAACAAACAAACTGTATTCATTCAATGAAACAAACGTTATTCATTGATTCAATGAGTTGAGCTTCTCTCATTCATTCAAGGCCTCAAGCTTAACTCATTCATTGTAAGAAACAAAATGTAGTCGTTCAATCGTTGAATTAAGCCTCAAACATACATTCAATGAAACAAACGGCACGAGATGATTCAATAAACATACCTCCGATCTTTCATTCAATGTCTCCAGCCATATACATTCTTTGAAACAAACAAACTGTATTCATTCAATGAATCAAACGTTTTTCATTGATTCAATGAAACAAACTTAACTCATTCTTTGTAAGAAACAAAATGTATTCGTTCAATTGTTGAATTAAGCCTCAAACATACATTCAATGAATCAAACGTTTTTCATTGATTCAATGAAACAAACTGCCCGAGATGATTCAATAATTATTCATTCGCTCTTTCATTCAATTTCTCCAGCTTAATCCATTTAATGAAAGAAACATACCGTATTCGTTCATTCAATGAAAGAAACGTTCGTGTTCGGTTTAGGCTTAGGGTTAGCATTAGGTTTAGTGTTAGGGTTAGGGTTAGTGTTAGGGTTAGGGTTAGAGTTAGGTTTAGGGTTAGGGTCAGGGTTAGGGATAGGGTTGTGTTAGGGTTAGGGTCAGGGTTAGGGTCAGGGTACAGGTCAGGGTTTGGTTTAGGTTTAGGGTTAGCTGCTCTCATTCATTCAATGCCTCAAGCTTAAATCATTCATTGTAAGAAACAAAATGTAGTCGTTCAATTGTTGAATTAAGCTTCAAACATACATTCAATGAAACAAACTGCACGAGATGATTCAATAAACATACCTCCGATCTTTCATTCAATGTCTCCAGCCATATACATTCATTGAAGGAAACAAACTGTATTCATTCAATGAAACAAACGTCATTCATTGATTCAATGAGTTGAGTTTCTCTCATTCATTCAATGCCTCAAGATTAAATCATTCATTGTAAGAAACAAAATGTAGTCGTTCAATAGTTGAATTAAGCCTCAAACATACATTCAATGAATCAAACGTTTTTCATTGATTCAATGAAACAAACATAACTCATTCTTTGTAATAAACAAAATGTATTCGTTCAATTGTTGAATTAAGCCTCAAACATACATTCAATGAATCAAACGTTTTTCATTGATTCAATGAAACAAACTTCACGAGATGATTCAATGATTAGAACTTCTCTCTTTCATTCATTGTCTCCAGCGTCAGACATTCATTGACAGAAACAAACTATATTCAATCATTCAATGAAACAAACGTTATTCATTCATTCAATGAGTTGAGCTTCTCTCATTCATTCAATGCCTCAAGCTTAACTCAATCATTGAATGAAACAAACCGTATTCGTCCAATTGTAGAATGAAACATCCATCATACTGTTAATGAATCAAACGTTATTCATTGATTCAAACATACTGCACGAGATGATTCAATAATTATTGCTTCTCTCTTTCTTTCAATGTCTCCAGCCAAATACATTCATTGACAGAAACAAACTATATCATTCAATGATATAAACGTTTTTCGTTGATTCAAAGAGTTGAGCTTCTCTCATTCATGCAATGCCTCAAGCTTAACTCATTCATTGTAAGAAAGAAAATGTAGTCGTTCAATTGTTGTATGAAACATCCATCGTACTTTCAATGAATCAAACGTTGTTGATTGATTAAATGAAACAAACTGCACGAGGTGATTCAACAAACACAGCTTCGCTCTTTCATTCAATATCACCAGATAAAATCATTCATTGAATGAAACTAACTATATTCATTCAATGAAACAAACGTTATTCATTGCTTCAATGAGTTGAGCTTCTCTCATTCCTTCAATGCCTCAAGCTTAACTCATTCATTGTAAGAAACAAAATGTAGTCGTTCAATTGTTGAATTAAGCTTCAAACATACATTCAAGGATTAGAACTTCTCTCTTTTATTCAATGTATCCAGCTCCATACATTCATTGACTCAAACAAAATGCATTCGTTCATTCAATGAAACAAACGTTATTCATAGCATCGCTGCTCTCATTCATTCCATGCCTCAACTTAACTCATTCATTGTAAGAAACAAAATGTATTCGCTCAATTGTTGAATTAAGCCTCAAACATACATTCAATGAATCAAACATTTTTCATTGATTCAATGAAACAAACTGCACGAGGTGATTCAATGTTTACAACTTCTCTCTTTCATTCAATGTCTCCAACGTCAGACATTCATTGACAGAAACAAACTGTATTCATTCATTCAATGAATCAAACGTTATTCATTGATTCAATGAGTTGAGTTTCTCTCATTCATTCAATGCCTCAAGCTTAAATCATTCATTGTAAGAAACAAAATGTAGTCGTTCAATTGTTGAATTAAGCTTCAAACATACATTCAATGAATCAAACGTTATTCATTGATTCAAACAAACTGCACGAGATTATTCAATAATTATTGCTTCTCTCTTTCTTTCAATGTCTCCAGCCAAATACATTCATTGACACAACCACACTATATCATTCAATGATATAAACGTTTTTCATTGATTCAATGACTTGAGCTTCTCTCATTCATGCAATGCCTCAAGCTTAACTCATTCATTGTAAGAAAGAAAATGTAGTCGTTCAATTGTTGTATGAAACATCCATCGTACTTTCAATGAATCAAACGTTGTTGATTGATTAAATGAAACAAACTGCACGAGGTGATTCAATAAACACAGCTTCGCTCTTTCATTCAATATCACCAGATAAAATCATTCATTGAATGAAACTAACTATATTCATTCAATGAAACAAACGTTATTCATTGCTTCAATGAGTTGAGCTTCTCTCATTCCTTCAATGCCTCAAGCTTAACTCATTCATTGTAAGAAACAAAATGTATTCGTTCAATTGTTGAATTCAGCTTCAAACATACATTCATTGAAAGAAACTAACTACATTCATTCAATGAAACAAACATTATTCATTGATTCAATGAGTTGAGCTTCTCTCTTTCATTCAATGCCTCAAGCTTAACTCAATCATTGAGAGAAACAAAGTGTATTCGCTCAATTGATGAATGAAACATCCATCACAATTTCAATGAATCAAACGTTATTCATTGATTCAATCAAACAAACTGCACAAGCTGATTCAATAATTATAGCTTCTCTCTTTCATTCAATGTCTCCAGCCAAATACATTCATTGAAACAAACAAACTGTATTCATTCAATGAAACAAACGTTATTCAATGATTCAATGAGTTGAGCTTCTCTCATTCATTCAATGCCTCAAGCTTAACTCATTCATTGTAAGAAACAAAATGTAGTCGTTCAATTGTTGAATTAAGCCTCAAACATACATTTAATGAATCAAACGTTTTTCATTGATTCAATGAAACAAACTTCACGAGATGATTCAATGATTTAACTCCTCTGTTGTATTCAATATCTCTAGCTTAATACAGTCACTGAAAGAAACAAACTGTATTCATTCATTCAATGAACAAACGTTATTCATTGATTAAATGAGTTGAGCTTCTCTCATTCATTCAATGCCTCAAGCTTAACTCATTCATTGTAAGAAACAAAATGTAGTCGTTCAATTGTTGAATTAAGCCTCAAACATACATTCAATGAAACAAACGGCACGAGATGATTCAATAAACATACCTCCGATCTTTCATTCAATGTCTCCAGCCATATACATTCTTTGAAACAAACAAACTATATTCATTCAATGAATCAAACGTTTTTCATTGATTCAATGAAACAAACTGCCCGAGATGATTCAATAATTATTCATTCGCTCTTTCATTCAATTTCTCCAGCTTAATCCATTTAATGAAAGAAACATACCGTATTCATTCATTCAATGAAAGAAACGTTCGTGTTCAGTTTAGGGTTAGGGTTAGCGTTAGGTTTAGTGTTAGGGTTAGGGTTAGTGTTAGGGTTCGGGTTAGAGTTAGGTTTAGGGTTATGGTTAGGGTTAGTGATAGGGTTGTGTTAGGGTTAGGGTCAGGGTTAGGGTCAGGGTACAGGTCAGGGTTTGGTTTAGGTTTAGGGTTAGCTGCTCTCATTCATTCAATGCCTCAAGCTTAAATCATTCATTGTAAGAAACAAAATGTAGTCGTTCAATTGTTGAATTTAGCTTCAAACATACATTCAATGATCCAAACGCTTTTCATTGATTGAATCAAATTAACTGCAAGAGTTGATTCAATGATTAGAACTTCTCTCTTTTATTCAATGTGTCCAGCTCCATACATTCATTGACTCAAACAAACTGCATTCGTTCATTCAATGAAACAAACGTTATTCATAGCATCGCTTCTCTCATTCATTCCATGCCTCAACTTAACTCATTCATTGTAAGAAACTTAATGTAGTCGTTCAATTGTTGAATTAAGCTTCAAACATACATTCAATGAAACAAACTGCACGAGATGATTCAAAAAACATACCTCCGATCTTTCATTCAATGTCTCCAGCCATATACATTCATTGAAGGAGACAAACTGTATTCATTGAATGAAACAAACGTCATTCATTGATTCAATGAGTTGAGTTTCTCTCATTCAGTCAATGCCTCAAGATTAAATCATTCATTGTAAGAAACAAAATGTATTCGTTCGATTGCTGAATTAAGCCTCAAACATACATTCAATGAATCAAACGTATTTCATTGATTCAATGAAACAAACATAACTCATTCTTTGTATAAAACAAAATGTATTCGTTCAATTGTTGAATTAAGCCTCAAACATACATTCAATGAATCAAACGTTTTTCATTGATTCAAGGAAACAAACTTCACGAGATGATTCAATGATTAGAACTTCTCTCTTTCATTCATTGTCTCCAGCGTCAGACATTCATTGACAGAAACAAACTATATTCATTCATTCAATGAAACAAACGTTATTCATTCATTCAATGAGTTGAGCTTCTCTCATTCATTCAATGCCTCAAGCTTAACTCAATCATTGAATGAAACAAACCGTATTCGTCCAATTGTAGATTGAAACATCCATCATACTTTTAATGAATCAAACGTTATTCATTGATTCAAACAAACTGCACGAGATGATTCAATAATTATTGCTTCTCTCTTTCTTTCAATGTCTCCAGCCAAATACATTCATTGACAGAAACAAACTATATCATTCAATGATATAAACGTTTTTCGTTGATTCAATGAGTTGAGCTTCTCTCATTCATGCAATGCCTCAAGCTTAACTCATTCATTGTAAGAAAGAAAATGTAGTCGTTCAATTGTTGTATGAAACATCCATCGTACTTTCAATGAATCAAACGTTGTTGATTGATTAAATGAAACAAACTGCACGAGGTGATTCAACAAACACAGCTTCGCTCTTTCATTCAATATCACCAGATAAAATCATTCATTGAATGAAACTAACTATATTCATTCAATGAAACAAACGTTATTCATTGCTTCAATGAGTTGAGCTTCTCTCATTCCTTCAATGCCTCAAGCTTAACTCATTCATTGTAAGAAACAAAATGTATTCGTTCAATTGTTGAATTCAGCTTCAAACATACATTCATTGAAAGAAACTAACTACATTCATTCAATGAAACAAACGTTATTCATTGATTCAATGAGTTGAGCTTCTCTCGTTCATTCAATGCCTCAAGCTTAACTCAATCATTGAGAGAAACAAAGTGTATTCGTACAATTGATGAATGAAACATCCATCACAATTTCAATGAATCAAACGTTATTCATTGATTCAATCAAACAAACTGCACGAGCTGATTCAATAATTATAGCTTCTCTCTTTCATTCAATATCTCCAGCCAAATACATTCATTGAAACAAACAAACTGTATTCATTCAATGAAACAAACGTTATTCATTGATTCAATGAGTTGAGCTTCTCTCATTCATTCAATGCCTCAAGCTTAACTCATTCATTGTAAGAAACAAAATGTATTCGTTCAAGTGTTGAATTAAGCCTCAAACATACATTCAATGAATCAAACGTTTTTCATTGATTCAATGAAACAAACTGCACGAGATGATTCAATGATTAGAACTTCTCTCTTTCAACCATTGTCTCCAGCGTCAGACATTCATTGACAGAAACAAACTGTATTCGTTCATTCAATGAAACAAACGTTATTCATAGCTTCGCTTCTCTCATTCATTCCATGCCTCAACTTAACTCATTCATTGTAAGAAACAAAATGTAGTCGTTCAATTGTTGAATTAAGCCTCAAACATACATTCAATGAATCAAATGTTTTTCATTGATTCAATGAAACAAACTTCACGAGATGATTCAATGATTAGAACTCCTCTGTTGTATTCAATATCTCTAGCTTATTACAGTCACTGAAAGAAACAAACTGTATTCATTCATTCAATGAACAAACGTTATTCATTGATTAAATGAGTTGAGCTTCTCTTATTCATTCAATGCTTCAAGCTTAACTCATACATTGTAAGAAACAAAATGTATTCGTTCGATTGCTGAATTAAGCCTCAAACATACATTCAATGAATCAAACGTTTTTCATTGATTCAATGAAAAAACTGCACGAGATGATTCAATGATTAGAACTTCTCTCTTTCATTCATTGTCTCCAGCGTCAGACATTCATTGACAAAAACAAACTGTATTCATTCATTCAATGAAACAAACGTTATTCATTCATTCAATGAGTGGAGCTTCTCTCATTCATTCAATGCCTCAAGCTTAACTCAATCATTGGAAGAAACAAAATGTAGTCGTTCAATTGTTGAATTAAGCTTCAAACATACATTCAATGATTCAAACGCTTTTCATTGATTGAATCAAATTAACTGCAAGAGTTGATTCAATGTTTAGAACTTCTCTCTTTTATTCAATGTATCCAGCTTCATACATTCATTGACTCAAACAAACTGCATTCGTTCATTCAATGAAACAAACGTTATTCATAGCTTCGCTTCTCTCATTCATTCCATGCCTCAACTTAACTCATTCATTGTAAGAAACAAAATGTAGTCGTTCAATTGTTGAATTAAGCCTCAAACATACATTCAATGAATCAAACATTTTTCATTGATTCAATGAAACAAACTTCACGAGATGGTTCAATGATTTAACTCCTCTGGTGTATTCAATATCTCTAGCTTAATACAGTCACTGAAAGAAACAAACTGTATTCATTCATTCAATGATCAAACGTTATTCATTGATTAAATGAGTTGAGCTTCTCTCATTCATTCAATGCTTCTAGCTTCACTCATTCATTGTAAGAAACAAAATGTATTCGCTCAATTGTTGAATTAAGCCTCAAACATACATGCAATGAATCAAACATTTTTCATTGATTCAATGAAACAAACTTCACGAGATGGTTCAATGATTTAACTCCTCTGGTGCATTCAATATCTCTAGCTTAATACAGTCACTGAAAGAAACAAACTGTATTCATTCATTCAATGAACAAACGTTATTCATTGATTAAATGAGTTGAGCTTCTCTCATTCATTGAATGCTTGTAAGAAACAAAATGTATTCGTTCGATTGCTGAATTAAGCCTCAAACATACATTCAATGAATCAAACGTTTTTCATTGATTCAATGAAACAAACTGCACGATGTGATTCAATGATTAGAACTTCTCTCTTTCATTCAATGTCTCCAGCGTCAGACATTCATTGACAGAAACAAACTGTATTCATTAATTCAATGAATCAAACGTTATTCATTGATTCAATGAGTTGAGCTTCTCTCATTCATTAAATGCCTCAAGCTTCACTCAATCAGTGAAAGAAACAAACCGTATTCGTTCAATTCTTGTATGAAACATCCATCACATTTTCAATGAATCAGACGTTATTCATTGATTCAATGAAACAAACTGCCCAGGAGGATTCAATAGTTATTCCTTCTCTCTTTCATTCAATTTCTCCTGCTTAATCCATTCAATGAAAGAAACATACCATATTCATTCATTCAATGAAAGAAACGTTCGTGTTCGGGTTAGGGTTAGTGTTAGCGTTAGGTTTAGGGTTAGGGTTAGGTTTAGGGTTAGGGTTAGAGTTAGGTTTAGGGTTAGGGTTAGGGTTAGGGTTAGGGTTAGGGCTTGGAATACGCTTACTGTTCGGGTTAGTATAGGGTCACCGTTAGGGTTAGTGTTAGGGTTACGGTTGTGTTAGGGTTAGGGTCAGGGTTAGGGTCAGGGTACAGGTCAGGGTTTGGTTTAGGTTTAGGGTTAGCTGCTCTCATTCATTCAATGCCTCGAGCTGAACTCATTCATTGAAAGAATCAAATTGTATTCCTTCCATTGTTGAATGAAACTGCAATGAACATGGCTCCGCTCTTTCATTCAATATCACCAGATAAAATCATTCATTGAAAGAAACTAACTACATTCATTCAATGAAACAAACGTTATTCATTGATTCAATGAGTTGAGCTTCTCTCGTTCATTCAATGCCTCAAGCTTAACTCAATCATTGAAAGAAACAAAGTGTATTCGTTCAATTGTTGAATGAAACATCCATCACAAATTCAATGAATCAAACGTTATTCATTGATTCAATCAAACAAACTGCACGAGCTGATTCAATAATTATAGCTTCTCTCTTTCATTCAATGTCTCCAGCCAAATACATTCATTGAAACAAACAAACTGTATTCATTCAATGAAACAAACGTTATTCATTGATTCAATGAGTTGAGCTTCTCTCATTCATTCAATGCCTCAACTTAACTCATTCATTGTAAGAAACAAAATGTATTCGTTCAATTGTTGAATTAAGCCTCAAACATACATTCAATGAATCAAACGTTTTTCATTGATTCAATGAAACAAACTTCACGAGATGATTCAATGATTAGAACTCCTCTGTTGTATTCAATATCTCTAGCTTAATACAGTCACTGAAAGAAACAAACTGTATTCATTCATTTAATGAACAAACGTTATTCATTAATTAAATGAGTTGAGCTTCTCTCATTCATTCAATGCCTCAAGCTTAACTCATTCATTGTAAGAAACAAAATGTAGTCGTTCAATTGTTGAATTAAGCTTCAAACATACATTCAATGAAACAAACTGCACGAGATGATTCAATAAACATACCTCCGATCTTTCATTCAATGTCTCCAGCCATATACATTCATTGAAACAAACAAACTGTATTCATTCAATGAAACAAACGTCATTCATTGATTCAATGAGTTGAGTTTCTCTAATTCATTCAATGCCTCAAGCTTAAATCATTCATTGTAAGAAACAAAATGTAGTCGTTCAATTGTTGAATTAAGCTTCAAACATACATTCAATGATTCAAACGCTTTTCATTGATTGAATCAAACTAACTGCAAGAGTTGATTCAATGAGTAGAACTTCTCTCTTTTATTCAATGTATCCAGCTCCATACATTCATTGACTCAAACAAACTGCATTCGTTCATTCAATGAAACAAACGTTATTCATCGCTTCGCTTCTCGCATTCATTCCATGCGTCAACTTAACTCATTCATTGTAAGAAACAAAATGTATTCGTTCAATTGTTGAATTAAGCCTCAAACATACATTCAATGAATCAAACGTTTTTCATTGATTCAATGAAACAAACTTCACGAGATGATTCAATGATTAGAACTCCTCTGTTGTATTCAATATCTCTAGCTTAATACAGTCACTGAAAGAAACAAACTGTATTCATTCATTCAATGAACAAACGTTATTCATTGATTAAATGAGTTGAGCTTCTCTCATTCATTCAATGCTTCAAGCTTAACTCATACATTGTAAGAAACAAAATGTATTCGTTCGATTGCTGAATTAAGCCTCAAACATACATTCAATGAATCAAACGTTTTTCATTGATTCAATGAAACAAATTGCACGAGATGATTCAATGATTAGAACTTCTCTCTTTCAACCATTGTCTCCAGCGTCAGACATTCATTGACAGAAACAAACTGTATTCATTCATTCAATGAAACAAACGTTATTCATTCATTCAATGAGTGGAGCTTCACTCATTCATTCAATGCCTCAAGCTGAACTCAATTATTGGAAGAAACAAAATGTAGTCGTTCAATTGTTGTATGAAACATCCATCGTACTTTCAATGAATCAAACGTTATTCATTGATTCAATCAAACAAACTGCACGAGCTGATTCAATAATTATAGCTTCTCTCTTTCATTCAATGTCTCCAGCCAAATACATTCATTGAAACAAACAAACTGTATTCATTCAATGAAACAAACGTTATTCATTGATTCAATGAGTTGAGCTTCTCTCATTCATTCAATGCCTTAAGCTTAACTCATTCATTGTAAGAAACAAAATGTAGTCGTTCAATTGTTGAATTAAGCTTCAAACATACATTCAATGAAACAAACTGCATGAGATGATTCAATAAACATACCTCCGATCTTTCATTCAATGTCTCCAGCCATATACATTCATTGAAACAAACAAACTTTATTCATTCAATGAAACAAACGTCATTCATTCATTCAATGAGTGGAGCTTCTCTCATTCATTCAATGCCTCAAGCTTAACTCAATCATTGGAAGAAACAAAATGTAGTCGTTCAATTGTTGAATTAAGCTTCAAACATACATTCAATGATTCAAACGCTTTTCATTGATTGAATCAAACTAACTGCAAGAGTTGATTCAATGTTTAGAACTTCTCTCTTTTATTCAATGTATCCAGCTCCATACATTCATTGACTCAAACAAACTGCATTCGTTCATTCAATGAAACAAACGTTATTCATAGCTTCGCTTCTCTCATTCATTCCATGCCTCAACTTAACTCATTCATTGTAAGAAACAAAATGTATTCGTTCAATTGTTGAATTAAGCCTCAAACATACATTCAATGAATCAAACGTTTTTCATTGATTCAATGAAACAAACTTCACGAGATGATTCAATGATTAGAACTCCTCTGTTGTATTCAATATCTCTAGCTTAATACAGTCACTGAAAGAAACAAACTGTATTCATTCATTCAATGAACAAACGTTATTCATTGATTAAATGAGTTGAGCTTCTCTCATTCATTCAATGCTTCAAGCTTAACTCATACATTGTAAGAAACAAAATGTATTCGTTCGATTGCTGAATTAAGCCTCAAACATACATTCAATGAATCAAACGTTTTTCATTGATTCAATGAAACAAACTGCACGAGATGATTCAATGATTAGAACTTCTCTCTTTCAACCATTGTCTCCAGCGTCAGACATTCATTGACAGAAACAAACTGTATTCATTCATTCAATGAAACAAACGTTATTCATTCATTCAATGAGTTGAGCTTCTCTCATTCATTCAATGCCTCAAGCTGAACTCAATCATTGGAAGAAACAAAATGTAGTCGTTCAATTGTTGTATGAAACATCCATCGTACTTTCAATGAATCAAACGTTATTCATTGATTCAATCAAAGAAACTGCACGAGCTGATTCAATAATTATAGCTTCTCTCTTTCATTCAATGTCTCCAGCCAAATACATTCATTGAAACAAACAAACTGTATTCATTCAATGAAACAAACGTTATTCATTGATTCAATGAGTTGAGCTTCTCTCATCATTCAATGCCTCAAGCTTAACTCATTCATTGTAAGAAACAAAATGTATTCGTTCAATTGTTGAATTCAGCTTCAAACATACATTCAATGAAACAAATTGCACGAGATGATTCAATAAACATACCTCCGATCTTTCATTCAATGTCTCCAGCCATATCCATTCATTGAAAAAACAAACGATATTCATTCAATGAAACAAACGTTATTCATTGCTTCAATGAGTTGAGCTTCTCTCATTCCTTCAATGCCTCAAGCTTAACTCATTCATTGTAAGAAACAAAATGTATTCGTTCAATTGTTGAATTCAGCTTCAAACATACATTCAATGAATCAAACGTTTTTCATTGATTCATTGAAACAAACTTAACTCATTCTTTGTAAGAAACAAAATGTATTCGTTCAATTGTTGAATTAAGCCTCAAACATACATTCAATGAATCAAACGTTTTTCATTGATTCAATGAAGCAAACTGCCCGAGATGATTCAATAATTATTCCTTCGCTCTTTCATTCAATTTCTCCAGCTTAATCCATTTAATGAAAGAAACATACCATATTCTTTCATTCAATGAAAGAAACGTTCGTGTTCGGGTTCGGGTTAGGGTTAGCGTTAGGTTTAGTTATAGGGATAGGGTTAGTGTTAGGGTTAGGGTTAGAGTTAGGTTTAGGGTTAGGGTTAGGGTTAGGGATAGGGTTGTGTTAGGGTTAGGGTCAGGGTTAGGGTCAGGGTACAGGTCAGGGTTTGGTTTAGGTTTAGGGTTAGCTGCTCTCATTCATTCAATGCCTCAAGCTTAAATCATTCGTTGTAAGAAACAAAATGTAGTTGTTCAATTGTTGAATTAAGCTTCAAACATACATTCAATGATTCAAACGCTTTTCATTGATTGAATCAAATTAACTGCAAGAGTTGATTCCATGATAAGAACTTCTCTCTTTTATTCAATGTGTCCAGCTCCATACATTCATTGACTCAAACAAACTTCATTCGTTCATTCAATGAAACAAACGTTATTCAAAGCATCGCTTCTCTCATTCATTCCATGCCTCAACTTAACTCATTCATTGTAAGAAACAAAATGTATTCGCTCAATTGTTGAATTAAGCCTCAAACATACATTCAATGAATCAAACGTTTTTCATTGATTCAATGAAACAAACTTCACGAGATGATTCAATGATTTAACTCGTCTGTTGTATTCAATATCTCTAGCTTAATACAGTGACTGAAAGAAACAAACTGTATTCATTCATTCAATGAACAAACGTTATTCATTGATTAAATGAGTTGAGCTTCTCTCATTCATTCAATGCTTCAAGCCTCACTCATACATTGTAAGAAACAAAATGTATTCGTTCGATTGCTGAATTAAGACTCAAACATACATTCAATGAATCAAACGTTTTTCATTGATTCAATGAAACAAACTGCACGAGGTGATTCAATGATTAGAACTTCTCTCTTTCATTCAATGTCTCCAGCGTCAGACATTCATTGACAGAAACAAACTGTATTCATTCATTCAATGAATCAAACGTTATTCATTGATTCAATGAGTTGAGCTTCTCTCATTCATTCAATGCCTCAAGCTTAACTCATTCATTGTAAGAAACAAAATGTAGTCGTTCAATTTTTGAATTAAACCTCAATCATACATTCAATGAAACAAACTGCACGAGATGATTCAATAAACATACCTCCGATCTTTCATTCAATGTCTACAGCCATATACATTCATTGAAAGAAACAAACTGTATTCATTCAATGAAACAAACGTTATTCATTGATTCAATGATTGAGCTTCTCTCATTCATTCAATGCCTCAAGCTTAACTCATTCATTGTAAGAAACAAAATGTAGTCGTTCAGTTGTTGAATTTAGCTTCAAACATACATTCAATGAAACAAACTGCACGAGATGATTCAATAAACATACCTCCGATCTTTCATTCAATGTCTCCAGCCATATACATTCATTGAAAGAAACAAACTGTATTCATTCAATGAAACAAACGTCATTCATTGATTCAATGAGTTGAGTTTCTCTCATTCATTCAATGCCTCAAGCTTTAATCATTCATTGTAAGAAACAAAATGTAGTCGTTCAATTGTTGAATTAAGCTTCAAACATACATTCATTGATTCAAGCGCTTTTCATTGATTGAATCAAATTAACTGCAAGCGTTGATTCAATGATTAGAACTTCTCTCTTTTATTCAATGTGTCCAGCTCCATACATTCATTGACTCAAACAAACTGCATTCGTTCATTCAATGAAACAAACGTTATTCATAGCATCGCTTCTCTCATTCATTCCATGCCTCAACTTAACTCATTCATTGTAAGAAACAAAATGTAGTCGTTCAATTGTTGAATTAAGCCTCAAACATACATGCAATGAATCAAACATTTTTCATTGATTCAATGAAACAAACTTCACGAGATGGTTCAATGATTTAACTCCTCTGGTGCATTCAATATCTCTAGCTTAATACAGTCACTGAAAGAAACAAACTGTATTCATTCATTCAATGAACAAACGTTATTCATTGATTAAATGAGTTGAGCTTCTCTCATTCATTGAATGCTTGTAAGAAACAAAATGTATTCGTTCGATTGCTGAATTAAGCCTCAAACATACATTCAATGAATCAAACGTTTTTCATTGATTCAATGAAACAAACTGCACGATGTGATTCAATGATTAGAACTTCTCTCTTTCATTCAATGTCTCCAGCGTCAGACATTCATTGACAGAAACAAACTGTATTCATTAATTCAATGAATCAAACGTTATTCATTGATTCAATGAGTTGAGCTTCTCTCATTCATTAAATGCCTCAAGCTTCACTCAATCAGTGAAAGAAACAAACCGTATTCGTTCAATTCTTGTATGAAACATCCATCACATTTTCAATGAATCAGACGTTATTCATTGATTCAATGAAACAAACTGCCCAGGAGGATTCAATAGTTATTCCTTCTCTCTTTCATTCAATTTCTCCTGCTTAATCCATTCAATGAAAGAAACATACCATATTCATTCATTCAATGAAAGAAACGTTCGTGTTCGGGTTAGGGTTAGTGTTAGCGTTAGGTTTAGGGTTAGGGTTAGGGTTAGGGCTTGGAATACGCTTACTGTTCGGGTTAGTATAGGGTCACCGTTAGGGTTAGTGTTAGGGTTACGGTTGTGTTAGGGTTAGGGTCAGGGTTAGGGTCAGGGTACAGGTCAGGGTTTGGTTTAGGTTTAGGGTTAGCTGCTCTCATTCATTCAATGCCTCGAGCTGAACTCATTCATTGAAAGAATCAAATTGTATTCCTTCCATTGTTGAATGAAACTGCAATGAACATGGCTCCGCTCTTTCATTCAATATCACCAGATAAAATCATTCATTGAAAGAAACTAACTACATTCATTCAATGAAACAAACGTTATTCATTGATTCAATGAGTTGAGCTTCTCTCGTTCATTCAATGCCTCAAGCTTAACTCAATCATTGAAAGAAACAAAGTGTATTCGTTCAATTGTTGAATGAAACATCCATCACAAATTCAATGAATCAAACGTTATTCATTGATTCAATCAAACAAACTGCACGAGCTGATTCAATAATTATAGCTTCTCTCTTTCATTCAATGTCTCCAGCCAAATACATTCATTGAAACAAACAAACTGTATTCATTCAATGAAACAAACGTTATTCATTGATTCAATGAGTTGAGCTTCTCTCATTCATTCAATGCCTCAAGCTTAACTCATTCATTGTAAGAAACAAAATGTAGTCGTTCAATTGTTGAATTAAGCCTCAAACATACATTCAACGAAACAAACGGCACGAGATGATTCAATAAACATACCTCCGATCTTTCATTCAATGTCTCCAGCCATATACATTCTTTGAAACAAACAAACTGTATTCATTCAATGAATCAAACGGTTTTCATTGATTCAATGAAACAAACTTAACTCATTCTTTGTAAGAAACAAAATGTATTCGTTCAATTGTTGAATTAAGCCTCAAACATACATTCAATGAATCATACGTTTTTCATTGATTCAATGAAACAAACTGCCCGAGATGATTCAATAATTATTCCTTCGCTCTTTCATTCAATTTCTCCAGCTTAATCCATTTAATGAAAGAAACATACCATATTCATTCATTCAATGAAAGAAACGTTCGTGTTCGGTTTAGGGTTAGGGTTAGCGTTGCTTTAGTCTTAGGGTTAGGGTTAGTGTTAGGGTTAGGGTTAGAGTTAGGTTTAGGGTTAGGGTTAGGGTTAGGGATAGGGTTGTGTTAGGGTTAGGGTCAGGGTACAGGTCAGGGTTTGGTTTCGGTTTAGGGTTAGCTGCTCTCATTCATTCAATGCCTCAAGCTTAAATCATTCGTTGTAAGAAACAAAATGTAGTCGTTCAATTGTTGAATTAAGCTTCAAACATACATTCAATGATTCAAACGCTTTTCATTGATTGAATCAAATTAACTGCAAGAGTTGATTCAATGATTAGAACTTCTCTCTTTTATTCAATGTGTCCAGCTCCATACATTCATTGACTCAAACAAACTGCATTCGTTCATTCAATGAAACAAACGTTATTCATAGCATCGCTTCTCTCATTCATTCCATGCCTCAACTTAACTCATTCATTGTAAGAAACAAAATGTAGTCGTTCAATTGTTGAATTAAGCTTCAAACATACATTCAATGAAACAAACTGCACGAGATGATTCAATAAACATACCTCTGATCTTTCATTCAATGTCTCCAGCCATATACATTCATTGAAGGAAACAAACTGTATTCATTCAATGAAACAAACGTCATTCATTGATTCAATGAGTTGAGCTTCTCTCATTCATTCAATGCCTCATGATTAAATCATTCATTGTAAGAAACAAAATGTATTCGTTTGATTGCTGAATTAAGCCTCAAACATACATTCAATGAATCAAACGTTTTTCATTGATTCAATGAAACAAACATAACTCATTCTTTGTAATAAACAAAATGTATTCGTTCAATTGTTGAATTAAGCCTCAAACATACATTCAATGAATCAAACGTTTTTCATTGATTCAATGAAACAAACTTCACGTGATGATTCAATGATTGGAACTTCTCTCTTTCATTCAATGTCTCCAGCGTCAGACATTCATTGACAGAAACAAACTGTATTCATTAATTCAATGAAACAAACGTTATTCATTGATTAGATGAGTTGAGCTTCTCTCATTCATTCAATGCTTCAAGCTTAATTCATACATTGTAAGAAACAAAATGTATTCGTTCGATTGCTGAATTAAGCCTCAAACATACATTCAATGAATCAAACGTTTTTCATTGATTCAATGAAACAAACTGCACGAGATGATTCAATGATTAGAACTTCTCTCTTTCATTCATTGGCTCCAGCGTCAGACATTCATTGACAGAAACAAACTGTATTCATTCATTCAATGAAACAAACGTTGTTCATTCATTCAATGAGTTGAGCTTCTCTCCTTCATTCAATGCCTCAAGCTTAACTCAATCATTGAATGAAACAAACCGTATTCGTCCAATTGTAGAATGAAACATCCATCATACTTTTAATGAATCAAACGTTATTCATTGATTCAAACAAACTCCACGAGATGATTCAATAATTATTGCTTCTCTCTTTCTTTCAATGTCTCCAGCCAAATACATTCATTGACAGAAACAAACTATATCATTCAATGATATAAACGTTTTTCATTGATTCAATGACTTGAGCTTCTCTCATTCATGCAATGCCTCAAGCTTAACTCATTCATTGTAAGAAAGAAAATGTAGTCGTTCAATTGTTGTATGAAACATCCATCGTACTTTCAATGAATCAAACGTTGTTGATTGATTAAATGAAACAAACTGCACGAGGTGATTCAATAAACACAGCTTCGCTCTTTCATTCAATATCACCAGATAAAATCATTCATTGAATGAAACTAACTATATTCATTCAATGAAACAAACGTTATTCATTGCTTCAGTGAGTTGAGCTTCTCTCATTCCTTCAATGCCTCAAGCTTAACTCATTCATTGTAAGAAACAAAATGTAGTCGTTCAATTGTTGAATTAAGCTTCAAACATACATTCAATGATTCAAACGCTTTTCATTGATTGAATCAAATTAACTGCAAGAGTTGATTCCATGATTAGAACTTCTCTCTTTTATTCAAAGTGTCCAGCTCCATACATTCATTGACTCAAACAAACTGCATTCGTTCATTCAATGAAACAAACGTTATTCAAAGCATCGCTTCTCTCATTCATTCCATGCCTCAACTTACCTCATTCATTGTAAGAAACAAAATGTATTCGCTCAATTGTTGAATTAAGCCTCAAACATACATTCAATGAATCAAACATTTTTCATTGATTCAATGAAACAAACTTCACTAGATGATTCAATGATTTAACTCGTCTGTTGTATTCAATATCTCTAGCTTAATACAGTGACTGAAAGAAACAAACTGTATTCATTCATTCAATGAACAAACGTTATTCATTGATTAAATGAGTTGAGCTTCTCTCATTCATTCAATGCTTCAAGCCTCACTCATACATTGTAAGAAACAAAATGTATTCGTTCGATTGCTGAATTAAGACTCAAACATACATTCAATGAATCAAACGTTTTTCATTGATTCAATGAAACAAACTGCACGAGGTGATTCAATGATTAGAACTTCTCTCTTTCATTCAATGTCTCCAGCGTCAGACATTCATTGACAGAAACAAACTGTATTCATTCATTCAATGAATCAAACGTTATTCATTGATTCAATGAGTTGAGCTTCTCTCATTCATTCAATGCCTCAAGCTTAACTCATTCATTGTAAGAAACAAAATTTAGTCGTTCAATTGTTGAATTAAACCTCAACCATACATTCAATGAAACAAACTGCACGAGATGATTCAATAAACATACCTCCGATCTTTCATTCAATGTCTACAGCCATATACATTCATTGAAAGAAACAAACTGTATTCATTCAATGAAACAAACGTTATTCATTGATTCAATGATTGAGCTTCTCTCATTCATTCAATGCCTCAAGCTTAACTCATTCATTGTAAGAAACAAAATGTAGTCGTTCAGTTGTTGAATTTAGCTTCAAACATACATTCAATGAAACAAACTGCACGAGATGATTCAATAAACATACCTCCGATCTTTCATTCAATGTCTCCAGCCATATACATTCATTGAAAGAAACAAACTGTATTCATTCAATGAAACAAACGTCATTCATTGATTCAATGAGTTGAGTTTCTCTCATTCGTTCAATGCCTCAAGCTTTAATCATTCATTGTAAGAAACAAAATGTAGTCGTTCAATTGTTGAATTAAGCTTCAAACATACATTCATTGATTCAAGCGCTTTTCATTGATTGAATCAAATTAACTGCAAGCGTTGATTCAATGATTAGAACTTCTCTCTTTTATTCAATGTGTCCAGCTCCATACATTCATTGACTCAAACAAACTGCATTCGTTCATTCAATGAAACAAACGTTATTCATAGCATCGCTTCTCTCATTCATTCCATGCCTCAACTTAACTCATTCATTGTAAGAAACAAAATGTATTCGTTCAATTGTTGAATTAAGCCTCAAACATACATGCAATGAATCAAACATTTTTCATTGATTCAATGAAACAAACTTCACGAGATGGTTCAATGATTTAACTCCTCTGGTGCATTCAATATCTCTAGCTTAATACAGTCACTGAAAGAAACAAACTGTATTCATTCATTCAATGAACAAACGTTATTCATTGATTAAATGAGTTGAGCTTCTCTCATTCATTGAATGCTTGTAAGAAACAAAATGTATTCGTTCGATTGCTGAATTAAGCCTCAAACATACATTCAATGAATCAAACGTTTTTCATTGATTCAATGAAACAAACTGCACGATGTGATTCAATGATTAGAACTTCTCTCTTTCATTCAATGTCTCCAGCGTCAGACATTCATTGACAGAAACAAACTGTATTCATTAATTCAATGAATCAAACGTTATTCATTGATTCAATGAGTTGAGCTTCTCTCATTCATTAAATGCCTCAAGCTTCACTCAATCAGTGAAAGAAACAAACCGTATTCGTTCAATTCTTGTATGAAACATCCATCACATTTTCAATGAATCAGACGTTATTCATTGATTCAATGAAACAAACTGCCCAGGAGGATTCAATAGTTATTCCTTCTCTCTTTCATTCAATTTCTCCTGCTTAATCCATTCAATGAAAGAAACATACCATATTCATTCATTCAATGAAAGAAACGTTCGTGTTCGGGTTAGGGATGGGGTTAGCGTTAGGTTTAGGGTTAGGGTTAGAGTTAGGGTTAGGGTTAGAGTTAGGTTTAGGGTTAGGGTTAGGGTTAGGGTTAGGGTTAGGGCTTGGAATACGCTTACTGTTCGGGTTAGTATAGGGTCACCGTTAGGGTTAGTGTTAGGGTTACGGTTGTGTTAGGGTTAGGGTCAGGGTTAGGGTCAGGGTACAGGTCAGGGTTTGGTTTAGGTTTAGGGTTAGCTGCTCTCATTCATTCAATGCCTCGAGCTGAACTCATTCATTGAAAGAATCAAATTGTATTCCTTCCATTGTTGAATGAAACTGCAATGAACATGGCTCCGCTCTTTCATTCAATATCACCAGATAAAATCATTCATTGAAAGAAACTAACTACATTCATTCAATGAAACAAACGTTATTCATTGATTCAATGAGTTGAGCTTCTCTCGTTCATTCAATGCCTCAAGCTTAACTCAATCATTGAAAGAAACAAAGTGTATTCGTTCAATTGTTGAATGAAACATCCATCACAAATTCAATGAATCAAACGTTATTCATTGATTCAATCAAACAAACTGCACGAGCTGATTCAATAATTATAGCTTCTCTCTTTCATTCAATGTCTCCAGCCAAATACATTCATTGAAACAAACAAACTGTATTCATTCAATGAAACAAACGTTATTCATTGATTCAATGAGTTGAGCTTCTCTCATTCATTCAATGCCTCAAGCTTAACTCATTCATTGTAAGAAACAAAATGTAGTCGTTCAATTGTTGAATTAAGCCTCAAACATACATTCAACGAAACAAACGGCACGAGATGATTCAATAAACATACCTCCGATCTTTCATTCAATGTCTCCAGCCATATACATTCTTTGAAACAAACAAACTGTATTCATTCAATGAATCAAACGTTTTTCATTGATTCAATGAAACAAACTTAACTCATTCTTTGTAAGAAACAATATGTATTCGTTCAATTGTTGAATTAAGCCTCAAACATACATTCAATGAATCATACGTTTTTCATTGATTCAATGAAACAAACTGCCCGAGATGATTCAATAATTATTCCTTCGCTCTTTCATTCAATTTCTCCAGCTTAATCCATTTAATGAAAGAAACATACCATATTCATTCATTCAATGAAAGAAACGTTCGTGTTCGGTTTAGGGTTAGGGTTAGCGTTGCTTTAGTCTTAGGGTTAGGGTTAGTGTTAGGGTTAGGGTTAGAGTTAGGTTAAGGGTTAGGGTTAGGGTTAGGGATAGGGTTGTGTTAGGGTTAGGGTCAGGGTACAGGTCAGGGTTTGGTTTAGGTTTAGGGTTAGCTGCTCTCATTCATTCAATGACTCAAGCTTAAATCATTCATTGTAAGAAACAAAATGTAGTCGTTCAATTGTTGAATTAAGCTTCAAACATACATTCAATGATTCAAACGCTTTTCATTGATTGAATCAAATTAACTGCAAGAGTTGATGCAGTGATTAGAACTTCTCTCTTTTATTCAATGTGTCCAGCACCATACATTCATTGACTCAAACAAACTGCATTCGTTCATTGAATGAAACAAACGTTATTCATAGCATCGCTTCTCTCATTCATTCCATGCCTCAACTTAACTCATTCATTGTAAGAAACAAAATGTAGTCGTTCAATTGTTGAATTAAGCTTCAAACATACATTCAATGAAACAAACTGCACGAGATGATTCAATAAACATACCTCTGATCTTTCATTCAATGTCTCCAGCCACATACATTCATTGAAGGAAACAAACTGTATTCATTAATTCAATGAAACAAACGTTATTCATTGATTAGATGAGTTGAGCTTCTCTCATTCATTCAATGCTTCAAGCTTAATTCATACATTGTAAGAAACAAAATGTATTCGTTCGATTGCTGAATTAAGCCTCAAACATACATTCAATGAATCAAACGTTTTTCATTGATTCAATGAAACAAACTGCACGAGATGATTCAATGATTAGAACTTCTCTCTTTCATTCATTGGCTCCAGCGTCAGACATTCATTGACAGAAACAAACTGTATTCATTCATTCAATGAAACAAACGTTGTTCATTCATTCAATGAGTTGAGCTTCTCTCCTTCATTCAATGCCTCAAGCTTAACTCAATCATTGAATGAAACAAACCGTATTCGTCCAATTGTAGAATGAAACATCCATCATAATTTTAATGAATCAAACGTTATTCATTGATTCAAACAAACTCCACGAGATGATTCAATAATTATTGCTTCTCTCTTTCTTTCAATGTCTCCAGCCAAATACATTCATTGACAGAAACAAACTATATCATTCAATGATATAAACGTTTTTCATTGATTCAATGACTTGAGCTTCTCTCATTCATGCAATGCCTCAAGCTTAACTCATTCATTGTAAGAAAGAAAATGTAGTCGTTCAATTGTTGTATGAAACATCCATCGTACTTTCAATGAATCAAACGTTGTTGATTGATTAAATGAAACAAACTGCACGAGGTGATTCAATAAACACAGCTTCGCTCTTTCATTCAATATCACCAGATAAAATCATTCATTGAATGAAACTAACTATATTCATTCAATGAAACAAACGTTATTCATTGCTTCAGTGAGTTGAGCTTCTCTCATTCCTTCAATGCCTCAAGCTTAACTCATTCATTGTAAGAAACAAAATGTAGTCGTTCAATTGTTGAAATAAGCTTCAAACATACATTCAATGATTCAAACGCTTTTCATTGATTGAATCAAATTAACTGCAAGAGTTGATTCCATGATTAGAACTTCTCTCTTTTATTCAAAGTGTCCAGCTCCATACATTCATTGACTCAAACAAACTGCATTCGTTCATTCAATGAAACAAACGTTATTCAAAGCATCGCTTCTCTCATTCATTCCATGCCTCAACTTACCTCATTCATTGTAAGAAACAAAATGTATTCGCTCAATTGTTGAATTAAGCCTCAAACATACATTCAATGAATCAAACATTTTTCATTGATTCAATGAAACAAACTTCACTAAGATGATTCAATGATTTAACTCGTCTGTTGTATTCAATATCTCTAGCTTAATACAGTGACTGAAAGAAACAAACTGTATTCATTCATTCAATGAACAAACGTTATTCATTGATTAAATGAGTTGAGCTTCTCTCATTCATTCAATGCTTCAAGCCTCACTCATACATTGTAAGAAACAAAATGTATTCGTTCGATTGCTGAATTAAGACTCAAACATACATTCAATGAATCAAACGTTTTTCATTGATTCAATGAAACAAACTGCACGAGGTGATTCAATGATTAGAACTTCTCTCTTTCATTCAATGTCTCCAGCGTCAGACATTCATTGACAGAAACAAACTGTATTCATTCATTCAATGAATCAAACGTTATTCATTGATTCAATGAGTTGAGCTTCTCTCATTCATTCAATGCCTCAAGCTTAACTCATTCATTGTAAGAAACAAAATGTAGTCGTTTAATTGTTGAATTAAACCTCAACCATACATTCAATGAAACAAACTGCACGAGATGATTCAATAAACATACCTCCGATCTTTCATTCAATGTCTACAGCCATATACATTCATTGAAAGAAACAAACTGTATTCATTCAATGAAACAAACGTTATTCATTGATTCAATGATTGAGCTTCTCTCATTCATTCAATGCCTCAAGCTTAACTCATTCATTGTAAGAAACAAAATGTAGTCGTTCAGTTGTTGAATTTAGCTTCAAACATACATTCAATGAAACAAACTGCACGAGATGATTCAATAAACATACCTCCGATCTTTCATTCAATGTCTCCAGCCATATACATTCATTGAAAGAAACAAACTGTATTCATTCAATGAAACAAACGTCATTCATTGATTCAATGAGTTGAGTTTCTCTCATTCGTTCAATGCCTCAAGCTTTAATCATTCATTGTAAGAAACAAAATGTAGTCGTTCAATTGTAGAATTAAGCTTCAAACATACATTCATTGATTCAAGCGCTTTTCATTGATTGAATCAAATTAACTGCAAGCGTTGATTCAATGATTAGAACTTCTCTCTTTTATTCAATGTGTCCAGCTCCATACATTCATTGACTCAAACAAACTGCATTCGTTCATTCAATGAAACAAACGTTATTCATAGCATCGCTTCTCTCATTCATTCCATGCCTCAACTTAACTCATTCATTGTAAGAAACAAAATGTAGTCGTTCAATTGTTGAATTAAGCCTCAAACATACATGCAATGAATCAAACATTTTTCATTGATTCAATGAAACAAACTTCACGAGATGGTTCAATGATTTAACTCCTCTGGTGCATTCAATATCTCTAGCTTAATACAGTCACTGAAAGAAACAAACTGTATTCATTCATTCAATGAACAAACGTTATTCATTGATTAAATGAGTTGAGCTTCTCTCATTCATTGAATGCTTGTAAGAAACAAAATGTATTCGTTCGATTGCTGAATTAAGCCTCAAACATACATTCAATGAATCAAACGTTTTTCATTGATTCAATGAAACAAACTGCACGATGTGATTCAATGATTAGAACTTCTCTCTTTCATTCAATGTCTCCAGCGTCAGACATTCATTGACAGAAACAAACTGTATTCATTAATTCAATGAATCAAACGTTATTCATTGATTCAATGAGTTGAGCTTCTCTCATTCATTAAATGCCTCAAGCTTCACTCAATCAGTGAAAGAAACAAACCGTATTCGTTCAATTCTTGTATGAAACATCCATCACATTTTCAATGAATCAGACGTTATTCATTGATTCAATGAAACAAACTGCCCAGGAGGATTCAATAGTTATTCCTTCTCTCTTTCATTCAATTTCTCCTGCTTAATCCATTCAATGAAAGAAACATACCATATTCATTCATTCAATGAAAGAAACGTTCGTGTTCGGGTTAGGGTTAGTGTTAGCGTTAGGTTTAGGGTTAGGGTTAGGGTTAGGGCTTGGAATACGCTTACTGTTCGGGTTAGTATAGGGTCACCGTTAGGGTTAGTGTTAGGGTTACGGTTGTGTTAGGGTTAGGGTCAGGGTTAGGGTCAGGGTACAGGTCAGGGTTTGGTTTAGGTTTAGGGTTAGCTGCTCTCATTCATTCAATGCCTCGAGCTGAACTCATTCATTGAAAGAATCAAATTGTATTCCTTCCATTGTTGAATGAAACTGCAATGAACATGGCTCCGCTCTTTCATTCAATATCACCAGATAAAATCATTCATTGAAAGAAACTAACTACATTCATTCAATGAAACAAACGTTATTCATTGATTCAATGAGTTGAGCTTCTCTCGTTCATTCAATGCCTCAAGCTTAACTCAATCATTGAAAGAAACAAAGTGTATTCGTTCAATTGTTGAATGAAACATCCATCACAAATTCAATGAATCAAACGTTATTCATTGATTCAATCAAACAAACTGCACGAGCTGATTCAATAATTATAGCTTCTCTCTTTCATTCAATGTCTCCAGCCAAATACATTCATTGAAACAAACAAACTGTATTCATTCAATGAAACAAACGTTATTCATTGATTCAATGAGTTGAGCTTCTCTCATTCATTCAATGCCTCAAGCTTAACTCATTCATTGTAAGAAACAAAATGTAGTCGTTCAATTGTTGAATTAAGCCTCAAACATACATTCAACGAAACAAACGGCACGAGATGATTCAATAAACATACCTCCGATCTTTCATTCAATGTCTCCAGCCATATACATTCTTTGAAACAAACAAACTGTATTCATTCAATGAATCAAACGGTTTTCATTGATTCAATGAAACAAACTTAACTCATTCTTTGTAAGAAACAAAATGTATTCGTTCAATTGTTGAATTAAGCCTCAAACATACATTCAATGAATCATACGTTTTTCATTGATTCAATGAAACAAACTGCCCGAGATGATTCAATAATTATTCCTTCGCTCTTTCATTCAATTTCTCCAGCTTAATCCATTTAATGAAAGAAACATACCATATTCATTCATTCAATGAAAGAAACGTTCGTGTTCGGTTTAGGGTTAGGGTTAGCGTTGCTTTAGTCTTAGGGTTAGGGTTAGTGTTAGGGTTAGGGTTAGAGTTAGGTTTAGGGTTAGGGTTAGGGTTAGGGATAGGGTTGTGTTAGGGTTAGGGTCAGGGTACAGGTCAGGGTTTGGTTTCGGTTTAGGGTTAGCTGCTCTCATTCATTCAATGCCTCAAGCTTAAATCATTCGTTGTAAGAAACAAAATGTAGTCGTTCAATTGTTGAATTAAGCTTCAAACATACATTCAATGATTCAAACGCTTTTCATTGATTGAATCAAATTAACTGCAAGAGTTGATTCAATGATTAGAACTTCTCTCTTTTATTCAATGTGTCCAGCTCCATACATTCATTGACTCAAACAAACTGCATTCGTTCATTGAATGAAACAAACGTTATTCATAGCATCGCTTCTCTCATTCATTCCATGCCTCAACTTAACTCATTCATTGTAAGAAACAAAATGTAGTCGTTCAATTGTTGAATTAAGCTTCAAACATACATTCAATGAAACAAACTGCACGAGATGATTCAATAAACATACCTCTGATCTTTCATTCAATGTCTCCAGCCATATACATTCATTGAAGGAAACAAACTGTATTCATTCAATGAAACAAACGTCATTCATTGATTCAATGAGTTGAGCTTCTCTCATTCATTCAATGCCTCATGATTAAATCATTCATTGTAAGAAACAAAATGTATTCGTTTGATTGCTGAATTAAGCCTCAAACATACATTCAATGAATCAAACGTTTTTCATTGATTCAATGAAACAAACATAACTCATTCTTTGTAATAAACAAAATGTATTCGTTCAATTGTTGAATTAAGCCTCAAACATACATTCAATGAATCAAACGTTTTTCATTGATTCAATGAAACAAACTTCACGTGATGATTCAATGATTGGAACTTCTCTCTTTCATTCAATGTCTCCAGCGTCAGACATTCATTGACAGAAACAAACTGTATTCATTAATTCAATGAAACAAACGTTATTCATTGATTAGATGAGTTGAGCTTCTCTCATTCATTCAATGCTTCAAGCTTAATTCATACATTGTAAGAAACAAAATGTATTCGTTCGATTGCTGAATTAAGCCTCAAACATACATTCAATGAATCAAACGTTTTTCATTGATTCAATGAAACAAACTGCACGAGATGATTCAATGATTAGAACTTCTCTCTTTCATTCATTGGCTCCAGCGTCAGACATTCATTGACAGAAACAAACTGTATTCATTCATTCAATGAAACAAACGTTGTTCATTCATTCAATGAGTTGAGCTTCTCTCCTTCATTCAATGCCTCAAGCTTAACTCAATCATTGAATGAAACAAACCGTATTCGTCCAATTGTAGAATGAAACATCCATCATACTTTTAATGAATCAAACGTTATTCATTGATTCAAACAAACTCCACGAGATGATTCAATAATTATTGCTTCTCTCTTTCTTTCAATGTCTCCAGCCAAATACATTCATTGACAGAAACAAACTATATCATTCAATGATATAAACGTTTTTCATTGATTCAATGACTTGAGCTTCTCTCATTCATGCAATGCCTCAAGCTTAACTCATTCATTGTAAGAAAGAAAATGTAGTCGTTCAATTGTTGTATGAAACATCCATCGTACTTTCAATGAATCAAACGTTGTTGATTGATTAAATGAAACAAACTGCACGAGGTGATTCAATAAACACAGCTTCGCTCTTTCATTCAATATCACCAGATAAAATCATTCATTGAATGAAACTAACTATATTCATTCAATGAAACAAACGTTATTCATTGCTTCAGTGAGTTGAGCTTCTCTCATTCCTTCAATGCCTCAAGCTTAACTCATTCATTGTAAGAAACAAAATGTAGTCGTTCAATTGTTGAATTAAGCTTCAAACATACATTCAATGATTCAAACGCTTTTCATTGATTGAATCAAATTAACTGCAAGAGTTGATTCCATGATTAGAACTTCTCTCTTTTATTCAAAGTGTCCAGCTCCATACATTCATTGACTCAAACAAACTGCATTCGTTCATTCAATGAAACAAACGTTATTCAAAGCATCGCTTCTCTCATTCATTCCATGCCTCAACTTACCTCATTCATTGTAAGAAACAAAATGTATTCGCTCAATTGTTGAATTAAGCCTCAAACATACATTCAATGAATCAAACATTTTTCATTGATTCAATGAAACAAACTTCACTAGATGATTCAATGATTTAACTCGTCTGTTGTATTCAATATCTCTAGCTTAATACAGTGACTGAAAGAAACAAACTGTATTCATTCATTCAATGAACAAACGTTATTCATTGATTAAATGAGTTGAGCTTCTCTCATTCATTCAATGCTTCAAGCCTCACTCATACATTGTAAGAAACAAAATGTATTCGTTCGATTGCTGAATTAAGACTCAAACATACATTCAATGAATCAAACGTTTTTCATTGATTCAATGAAACAAACTGCACGAGGTGATTCAATGATTAGAACTTCTCTCTTTCATTCAATGTCTCCAGCGTCAGACATTCATTGACAGAAACAAACTGTATTCATTCATTCAATGAATCAAACGTTATTCATTGATTCAATGAGTTGAGCTTCTCTCATTCATTCAATGCCTCAAGCTTAACTCATTCATTGTAAGAAACAAAATTTAGTCGTTCAATTGTTGAATTAAACCTCAACCATACATTCAATGAAACAAACTGCACGAGATGATTCAATAAACATACCTCCGATCTTTCATTCAATGTCTACAGCCATATACATTCATTGAAAGAAACAAACTGTATTCATTCAATGAAACAAACGTTATTCATTGATTCAATGATTGAGCTTCTCTCATTCATTCAATGCCTCAATTTTAACTCATTCATTGTAAGAAACAAAATGTAGTCGTTCAGTTGTTGAATTTAGCTTCAAACATACATTCAATGAAACAAACTGCACGAGATGATTCAATAAACATACCTCCGATCTTTCATTCAATGTCTCCAGCCATATACATTCATTGAAAGAATCAAACTTTATTCATTCAATGAAACAAACGTCATTCATTGATTCAATGAGTTGAGTTTCTCTCATTCGTTCAATGCCTCAAGCTTCAATCATTCATTGTAAGAAACAAAATGTAGTCGTTCAATTGTTGAATTAAGCTTCAAACATACATTCATTGATTCAAGCGCTTTTCATTGATTGAATCAAATTAACTGCAAGCGTTGATTCAATGATTAGAACTTCTCTCTTTTATTCAATGTGTCCAGCTCCATACATTCATTGACTCAAACAAACTGCATTCGTTCATTCAATGAAACAAACGTTATTCATAGCATCGCTTCTCTCATTCATTCCATGCCTCAACTTAACTCATTCATTGTAAGAAACAAAATGTATTCGTTCAATTGTTGAATTAAGCCTCAAACATACATGCAATGAATCAAACATTTTTCATTGATTCAATGAAACAAACTTCACGAGATGGTTCAATGATTTAACTCCTCTGGTGCATTCAATATCTCTAGCTTAATACAGTCACTGAAAGAAACAAACTGTATTCATTCATTCAATGAACAAACGTTATTCATTGATTAAATGAGTTGAGCTTCTCTCATTCATTGAATGCTTGTAAGAAACAAAATGTATTCGTTCGATTGCTGAATTAAGCCTCAAACATACATTCAATGAATCAAACGTTTTTCATTGATTCAATGAAACAAACTGCACGATGTGATTCAATGATTAGAACTTCTCTCTTTCATTCAATGTCTCCAGCGTCAGACATTCATTGACAGAAACAAACTGTATTCATTAATTCAATGAATCAAACGTTATTCATTGATTCAATGAGTTGAGCTTCTCTCATTCATTAAATGCCTCAAGCTTCACTCAATCAGTGAAAGAAACAAACCGTATTCGTTCAATTCTTGTATGAAACATCCATCACATTTTCAATGAATCAGACGTTATTCATTGATTCAATGAAACAAACTGCCCAGGAGGATTCAATAGTTATTCCTTCTCTCTTTCATTCAATTTCTCCTGCTTAATCCATTCAATGAAAGAAACATACCATATTCATTCATTCAATGAAAGAAACGTTCGTGTTCGGGTTAGGGATGGGGTTAGCGTTAGGTTTAGGGTTAGGGTTAGAGTTAGGGTTAGGGTTAGAGTTAGGTTTAGGGTTAGGGTTAGGGTTAGGGTTAGGGTTAGGGCTTGGAATACGCTTACTGTTCGGGTTAGTATAGGGTCACCGTTAGGGTTAGTGTTAGGGTTACGGTTGTGTTAGGGTTAGGGTCAGGGTTAGGGTCAGGGTACAGGTCAGGGTTTGGTTTAGGTTTAGGGTTAGCTGCTCTCATTCATTCAATGCCTCGAGCTGAACTCATTCATTGAAAGAATCAAATTGTATTCCTTCCATTGTTGAATGAAACTGCAATGAACATGGCTCCGCTCTTTCATTCAATATCACCAGATAAAATCATTCATTGAAAGAAACTAACTACATTCATTCAATGAAACAAACGTTATTCATTGATTCAATGAGTTGAGCTTCTCTCGTTCATTCAATGCCTCAAGCTTAACTCAATCATTGAAAGAAACAAAGTGTATTCGTTCAATTGTTGAATGAAACATCCATCACAAATTCAATGAATCAAACGTTATTCATTGATTCAATCAAACAAACTGCACGAGCTGATTCAATAATTATAGCTTCTCTCTTTCATTCAATGTCTCCAGCCAAATACATTCATTGAAACAAACAAACTGTATTCATTCAATGAAACAAACGTTATTCATTGATTCAATGAGTTGAGCTTCTCTCATTCATTCAATGCCTCAAGCTTAACTCATTCATTGTAAGAAACAAAATGTAGTCGTTCAATTGTTGAATTAAGCCTCAAACATACATTCAACGAAACAAACGGCACGAGATGATTCAATAAACATACCTCTGATCTTTCATTCAATGTCTCCAGCCATATACATTCTTTGAAACAAACAAACTGTATTCATTCAATGAATCAAACGGTTTTCATTGATTCAATGAAACAAACTTAACTCATTCTTTGTAAGAAACAAAATGTATTCGTTCAATTGTTGAATTAAGCCTCAAACATACATTCAATGAATCATACGTTTTTCATTGATTCAATGCAACAAACTGCCCGAGATGATTCAATAATTATTCCTTCGCTCTTTCATTCAATTTCTCCAGCTTAATCCATTTAATGAAAGAAACATACCATATTCATTCATTCAATGAAAGAAACGTTCGTGTTCGGTTTAGGGTTAGGGTTAGCGTTGCTTTAGTCTTAGGGTTAGGGTTAGTGTTAGGGTTAGGGTTAGAGTTAGGTTTAGGGTTAGGGTTAGGGTTAGGGATAGGGTTGTGTTAGGGTTAGGGTCAGGGTACAGGTCAGGGTTTGGTTTCGGTTTAGGGTTAGCTGCTCTCATTCATTCAATGCCTCAAGCTTAAATCATTCGTTGTAAGAAACAAAATGTAGTCGTTCAATTGTTGAATTAAGCTTCAAACATACATTCAATGATTCAAACGCTTTTCATTGATTGAATCAAATTAACTGCAAGAGTTGATTCAATGATTAGAACTTCTCTCTTTTATTCAATGTGTCCAGCTCCATACATTCATTGACTCAAACAAACTGCATTCGTTCATTCAATGAAACAAACGTTATTCATAGCATCGCTTCTCTCATTCATTCCATGCCTCAACTTAACTCATTCATTGTAAGAAACAAAATGTAGTCGTTCAATTGTTGAATTAAGCTTCAAACATACATTCAATGAAACAAACTGCACGAGATGATTCAATAAACATACCTCTGATCTTTCATTCAATGTCTCCAGCCATATACATTCATTGAAGGAAACAAACTGTATTCATTCAATGAAACAAACGTCATTCATTGATTCAATGAGTTGAGCTTCTCTCATTCATTCAATGCCTCATGATTAAATCATTCATTGTAAGAAACAAAATGTATTCGTTTGATTGCTGAATTAAGCCTCAAACATACATTCAATGAATCAAACGTTTTTCATTGATTCAATGAAACAAATATAACTCATTCTTTGTAATAAACAAAATGTATTCGTTCAATTGTTGAATTAAGCCTCAAACATACATTCAATGAATCAAACGTTTTTCATTGATTCAATGAAACAAACTTCACGTGATGATTCAATGATTGGAACTTCTCTCTTTCATTCAATGTCTCCAGCGTCAGACATTCATTGACAGAAACAAACTGTATTCATTAATTCAATGAAACAAACGTTATTCATTGATTAGATGAGTTGAGCTTCTCTCATTCATTCAATGCTTCAAGCTTAATTCATACATTGTAAGAAACAAAATGTATTCGTTCGATTGCTGAATTAAGCCTCAAACATACATTCAATGAATCAAACGTTTTTCATTGATTCAATGAAACAAACTGCACGAGATGATTCAATGATTAGAACTTCTCTCTTTCATTCATTGGCTCCAGCGTCAGACATTCATTGACAGAAACAAACTGTATTCATTCATTCAATGAAACAAACGTTGTTCATTCATTCAATGAGTTGAGCTTCTCTCCTTCATTCAATGCCTCAAGCTTAACTCAATCATTGAATGAAACAAACCGTATTCGTCCAATTGTAGAATGAAACATCCATCATACTTTTAATGAATCAAACGTTATTCATTGATTCAAACAAACTCCACGAGATGATTCAATAATTATTGCTTCTCTCTTTCTTTCAATGTCTCCAGCCAAATACATTCATTGACAGAAACAAACTATATCATTCAATGATATAAACGTTTTTCATTGATTCAATGACTTGAGCTTCTCTCATTCATGCAATGCCTCAAGCTTAACTCATTCATTGTAAGAAAGAAAATGTAGTCGTTCAATTGTTGTATGAAACATCCATCGTACTTTCAATGAATCAAACGTTGTTGATTGATTAAATGAAACAAACTGCACGAGGTGATTCAATAAACACAGCTTCGCTCTTTCATTCAATATCACCAGATAAAATCATTCATTGAATGAAACTAACTATATTCATTCAATGAAACAAACGTTATTCATTGCTTCAGTGAGTTGAGCTTCTCTCATTCCTTCAATGCCTCAAGCTTAACTCATTCATTGTAAGAAACAAAATGTAGTCGTTCAATTGTTGAATTAAGCTTCAAACATACATTCAATGATTCAAACGCTTTTCATTGATTGAATCAAATTAACTGCAAGAGTTGATTCCATGATTAGAACTTCTCTCTTTTATTCAAAGTGTCCAGCTCCATACATTCATTGACTCAAACAAACTGCATTCGTTCATTCAATGAAACAAACGTTATTCAAAGCATCGCTTCTCTCATTCATTCCATGCCTCAACTTACCTCATTCATTGTAAGAAACAAAATGTATTCGCTCAATTGTTGAATTAAGCCTCAAACATACATTCAATGAATCAAACATTTTTCATTGATTCAATGAAACAAACTTCACTAGATGATTCAATGATTTAACTCGTCTGTTGTATTCAATATCTCTAGCTTAATACAGTGACTGAAAGAAACAAACTGTATTCATTCATTCAATGAACAAACGTTATTCATTGATTAAATGAGTTGAGCTTCTCTCATTCATTCAATGCTTCAAGCCTCACTCATACATTGTAAGAAACAAAATGTATTCGTTCGATTGCTGAATTAAGACTCAAACATACATTCAATGAATCAAACGTTTTTCATTGATTCAATGAAACAAACTGCACGAGGTGATTCAATGATTAGAACTTCTCTCTTTCATTCAATGTCTCCAGCGTCAGACATTCATTGACAGAAACAAACTGTATTCATTCATTCAATGAATCAAACGTTATTCATTGATTCAATGAGTTGAGCTTCTCTCATTCATTCAATGCCTCAAGCTTAACTCATTCATTGTAAGAAACAAAATTTAGTCGTTCAATTGTTGAATTAAACCTCAACCATACATTCAATGAAACAAACTGCACGAGATGATTCAATAAACATACCTCCGATCTTTCATTCAATGTCTACAGCCATATACATTCATTGAAAGAAACAAACTGTATTCATTCAATGAAACAAACGTTATTCATTGATTCAATGATTGAGCTTCTCTCATTCATTCAATGCCTCAAGCTTAACTCATTCATTGTAAGAAACAAAATGTAGTCGTTCAGTTGTTGAATTTAGCTTCAAACATACATTCAATGAAACAAACTGCACGAGATGATTCAATAAACATACCTCCGATCTTTCATTCAATGTCTCCAGCCATATACATTCATTGAAAGAATCAAACTTTATTCATTCAATGAAACAAACGTCATTCATTGATTCAATGAGTTGAGTTTCTCTCATTCGTTCAATGCCTCAAGCTTTAATCATTCATTGTAAGAAACAAAATGTAGTCGTTCAATTGTTGAATTAAGCTTCAAACATACATTCATTGATTCAAGCGCTTTTCATTGATTGAATCAAATTAACTGCAAGCGTTGATTCAATGATTAGAACTTCTCTCTTTTATTCAATGTGTCCAGCTCCATACATTCATTGACTCAAACAAACTGCATTCGTTCATTCAATGAAACAAACGTTATTCATAGCATCGCTTCTCTCATTCATTCCATGCCTCAACTTAACTCATTCATTGTAAGAAACAAAATGTATTCGTTCAATTGTTGAATTAAGCCTCAAACATACATGCAATGAATCAAACATTTTTCATTGATTCAATGAAACAAACTTCACGAGATGGTTCAATGATTTAACTCCTCTGGTGCATTCAATATCTCTAGCTTAATACAGTCACTGAAAGAAACAAACTGTATTCATTCATTCAATGAACAAACGTTATTCATTGATTAAATGAGTTGAGCTTCTCTCATTCATTGAATGCTTGTAAGAAACAAAATGTATTCGTTCGATTGCTGAATTAAGCCTCAAACATACATTCAATGAATCAAACGTTTTTCATTGATTCAATGAAACAAACTGCACGATGTGATTCAATGATTAGAACTTCTCTCTTTCATTCAATGTCTCCAGCGTCAGACATTCATTGACAGAAACAAACTGTATTCATTAATTCAATGAATCAAACGTTATTCATTGATTCAATGAGTTGAGCTTCTCTCATTCATTAAATGCCTCAAGCTTCACTCAATCAGTGAAAGAAACAAACCGTATTCGTTCAATTCTTGTATGAAACATCCATCACATTTTCAATGAATCAGACGTTATTCATTGATTCAATGAAACAAACTGCCCAGGAGGATTCAATAGTTATTCCTTCTCTCTTTCATTCAATTTCTCCTGCTTAATCCATTCAATGAAAGAAACATACCATATTCATTCATTCAATGAAAGAAACGTTCGTGTTCGGGTTAGGGATGGGGTTAGCGTTAGGTTTAGGGTTAGGGTTAGAGTTAGGGTTAGGGTTAGAGTTAGGTTTAGGGTTAGGGTTAGGGTTAGGGTTAGGGTTAGGGCTTGGAATACGCTTACTGTTCGGGTTAGTATAGGGTCACCGTTAGGGTTAGTGTTAGGGTTACGGTTGTGTTAGGGTTAGGGTCAGGGTTAGGGTCAGGGTACAGGTCAGGGTTTGGTTTAGGTTTAGGGTTAGCTGCTCTCATTCATTCAATGCCTCGAGCTGAACTCATTCATTGAAAGAATCAAATTGTATTCCTTCCATTGTTGAATGAAACTGCAATGAACATGGCTCCGCTCTTTCATTCAATATCACCAGATAAAATCATTCATTGAAAGAAACTAACTACATTCATTCAATGAAACAAACGTTATTCATTGATTCAATGAGTTGAGCTTCTCTCGTTCATTCAATGCCTCAAGCTTAACTCAATCATTGAAAGAAACAAAGTGTATTCGTTCAATTGTTGAATGAAACATCCATCACAAATTCAATGAATCAAACGTTATTCATTGATTCAATCAAACAAACTGCACGAGCTGATTCAATAATTATAGCTTCTCTCTTTCATTCAATGTCTCCAGCCAAATACATTCATTGAAACAAACAAACTGTATTCATTCAATGAAACAAACGTTATTCATTGATTCAATGAGTTGAGCTTCTCTCATTCATTCAATGCCTCAAGCTTAACTCATTCATTGTAAGAAACAAAATGTAGTCGTTCAATTGTTGAATTAAGCCTCAAACATACATTCAACGAAACAAACGGCACGAGATGATTCAATAAACATACCTCCGATCTTTCATTCAATGTCTCCAGCCATATACATTCTTTGAAACAAACAAACTGTATTCATTCAATGAATCAAACGTTTTTCATTGATTCAATGAAACAAACTTAACTCATTCTTTGTAAGAAACAATATGTATTCGTTCAATTGTTGAATTAAGCCTCAAACATACATTCAATGAATCATACGTTTTTCATTGATTCAATGAAACAAACTGCCCGAGATGATTCAATAATTATTCCTTCGCTCTTTCATTCAATTTCTCCAGCTTAATCCATTTAATGAAAGAAACATACCATATTCATTCATTCAATGAAAGAAACGTTCGTGTTCGGTTTAGGGTTAGGGTTAGCGTTGCTTTAGTCTTAGGGTTAGGGTTAGTGTTAGGGTTAGGGTTAGAGTTAGGTTAAGGGTTAGGGTTAGGGTTAGGGATAGGGTTGTGTTAGGGTTAGGGTCAGGGTACAGGTCAGGGTTTGGTTTAGGTTTAGGGTTAGCTGCTCTCATTCATTCAATGCCTCAAGCTTAAATCATTCATTGTTAGAAACAAAATGTAGTCGTTCAATTGTTGAATTAAGCTTCAAACTTACATTCAATGATTCAAACGCTTTTCATTGATTGAATCAAATTAACTGCAAGAGTTGATTCAGTGATTAGAACTTCTCTCTTTTATTCAATGTGTCCAGCACCATACATTCATTGACTCAAACAAACTGCATTCGTTCATTCAATGAAACAAACGTTATTCATAGCATCGCTTCTCTCATTCATTCCATGCCTCAACTTAACTCATTCATTGTAAGAAACAAAATGTAGTCGTTCAATTGTTGAATTAAGCTTCAAACATACATTCAATGAAACAAACTGCACGAGATGATTCAATAAACATACCTCTGATCTTTCATTCAATGTCTCCAGCCACATACATTCATTGAAGGAAACAAACTGTATTCATTAATTCAATGAAACAAACGTTATTCATTGATTAGATGAGTTGAGCTTCTCTCATTCATTCAATGCTTCAAGCTTAATTCATACATTGTAAGAAACAAAATGTATTCGTTCGATTGCTGAATTAAGCCTCAAACATACATTCAATGAATCAAACGTTTTTCATTGATTCAATGAAACAAACTGCACGAGATGATTCAATGATTAGAACTTCTCTCTTTCATTCATTGGCTCCAGCGTCAGACATTCATTGACAGAAACAAACTGTATTCATTCATTCAATGAAACAAACGTTGTTCATTCATTCAATGAGTTGAGCTTCTCTCCTTCATTCAATGCCTCAAGCTTAACTCAATCATTGAATGAAACAAACCGTATTCGTCCAATTGTAGAATGAAACATCCATCATACTTTTAATGAATCAAACGTTATTCATTGATTCAAACAAACTCCACGAGATGATTCAATAATTATTGCTTCTCTCTTTCTTTCAATGTCTCCAGCCAAATACATTCATTGACAGAAACAAACTATATCATTCAATGATATAAACGTTTTTCATTGATTCAATGAGTTGAGCTTCTCTCATTCATGCAATGCCTCAAGCTTAACTCATTCATTGTAAGAAAGAAAATGTAGTCGTTCAATTGTTGTATGAAACATCCATCGTACTTTCAATGAATCAAACGTTGTTGATTGATTAAATGAAACAAACTGCACGAGGTGATTCAATAAACACAGCTTCGCTCTTTCATTCAATATCACCAGATAAAATCATTCATTGAATGAAACTAACTATATTCATTCAATGAAACAAACGTTATTCATTGCTTCAGTGAGTTGAGCTTCTCTCATTCCTTCAATGCCTCAAGCTTAACTCATTCATTGTAAGAAACAAAATGTAGTCGTTCAATTGTTGAATTAAGCTTCAAACATACATTCAATGATTCAAACGCTTTTCATTGATTGAATCAAATTAACTGCAAGAGTTGATTCCATGATTAGAACTTCTCTCTTTTATTCAAAGTGTCCAGCTCCATACATTCATTGACTCAAACAAACTGCATTCGTTCATTCAATGAAACAAACGTTATTCAAAGCATCGCTTCTCTCATTCATTCCATGCCTCAACTTACCTCATTCATTGTAAGAAACAAAATGTATTCGCTCAATTGTTGAATTAAGCCTCAAACATACATTCAATGAATCAAACATTTTTCATTGATTCAATGAAACAAACTTCACTAAGATGATTCAATGATTTAACTCGTCTGTTGTATTCAATATCTCTAGCTTAATACAGTGACTGAAAGAAACAAACTGTATTCATTCATTCAATGAACAAACGTTATTCATTGATTAAATGAGTTGAGCTTCTCTCATTCATTCAATGCTTCAAGCCTCACTCATACATTGTAAGAAACAAAATGTATTCGTTCGATTGCTGAATTAAGACTCAAACATACATTCAATGAATCAAACGTTTTTCATTGATTCAATGAAACAAACTGCACGAGGTGATTCAATGATTAGAACTTCTCTCTTTCATTCAATGTCTCCAGCGTCAGACATTCATTGACAGAAACAAACTGTATTCATTCATTCAATGAATCAAAGGTTATTCATTGATTCAATGAGTTGAGCTTCTCTCATTCATTCAATGCCTCAAGCTTAACTCATTCATTGTAAGAAACAAAATGTAGTCGTTCAATTGTTGAATTAAACCTCAACCATACATTCAATGAAACAAACTGCACGAGATGATTCAATAAACATACCTCCGATCTTTCATTCAATGTCTACAGCCATATACATTCATTGAAAGAAACAAACTGTATTCATTCAATGAAACAAACGTTATTCATTGATTCAATGATTGAGCTTCTCTCATTCATTCAATGCCTCAAGCTTAACTCATTCATTGTAAGAAACAAAATGTAGTCGTTCAGTTGTTGAATTTAGCTTCAAACATACATTCAATGAAACAAACTGCACGAGATGATTCAATAAACATACCTCCGATCTTTCATTCAATGTCTCCAGCCATATACATTCATTGAAAGAAACAAACTGTATTCATTCAATGAAACAAACGTCATTCATTGATTCAATGAGTTGAGTTTCTCTCATTCGTTCAATGCCTCAAGCTTTAATCATTCATTGTAAGAAACAAAATGTAGTCGTTCAATTGTAGAATTAAGCTTCAAACATACATTCATTGATTCAAGCGCTTTTCATTGATTGAATCAAATTAACTGCAAGCGTTGATTCAATGATTAGAACTTCTCTCTTTTATTCAATGTGTCCAGCTCCATACATTCATTGACTCAAACAAACTGCATTCGTTCATTCAATGAAACAAACGTTATTCATAGCATCGCTTCTCTCATTCATTCCATGCCTCAACTTAACTCATTCATTGTAAGAAACAAAATGTATTCGTTCAATTGTTGAATTAAGCCTCAAACATACATGCAATGAATCAAACATTTTTCATTGATTCAATGAAACAAACTTCACGAGATGGTTCAATGATTTAACTCCTCTGGTGCATTCAATATCTCTAGCTTAATACAGTCACTGAAAGAAACAAACTGTATTCATTCATTCAATGAACAAACGTTATTCATTGATTCAATGAGTTGAGCTTCTCTCATTCATTAAATGCCTCAAGCTTCACTCAATCAGTGAAAGAAACAAACCGTATTCGTTCAATTCTTGTATGAAACATCCATCACATTTTCAATGAATCAGACGTTATTCATTGATTCAATGAAACAAACTGCCCAGGAGGATTCAATAGTTATTCCTTCTCTCTTTCATTCAATTTCTCCTGCTTAATCCATTCAATGAAAGAAACATACCATATTCATTCATTCAATGAAAGAAACGTTCGTGTTCGGGTTAGGGTTAGTGTTAGCGTTAGGTTTAGGGTTAGGGTTAGAGTTAGGGTTAGGGTTAGAGTTAGGTTTAGGGTTAGGGTTAGGGTTAGGGTTAGGGTTAGGGCTTGGAATACGCTTACTGTTCGGGTTAGTATAGGGTCACCGTTAGGGTTAGTGTTAGGGTTACGGTTGTGTTAGGGTTAGGGTCAGGGTTAGGGTCAGGGTACAGGTCAGGGTTTGGTTTAGGTTTAGGGTTAGCTGCTCTCATTCATTCAATGCCTCGAGCTGAACTCATTCATTGAAAGAATCAAATTGTATTCCTTCCATTGTTGAATGAAACTGCAATGAACATGGCTCCGCTCTTTCATTCAATATCACCAGATAAAATCATTCATTGAAAGAAACTAACTACATTCATTCAATGAAACAAACGTTATTCATTGATTCAATGAGTTGAGCTTCTCTCGTTCATTCAATGCCTCAAGCTTAACTCAATCATTGAAAGAAACAAAGTGTATTCGTTCAATTGTTGAATGAAACATCCATCACAAATTCAATGAATCAAACGTTATTCATTGATTCAATCAAACAAACTGCACGAGCTGATTCAATAATTATAGCTTCTCTCTTTCATTCAATGTCTCCAGCCAAATACATTCATTGAAACAAACAAACTGTATTCATTCAATGAAACAAACGTTATTCATTGATTCAATGAGTTGAGCTTCTCTCATTCATTCAATGCCTCAAGCTTAACTCATTCATTGTAAGAAACAAAATGTAGTCGTTCAATTGTTGAATTAAGCCTCAAACATACATTCAACGAAACAAACGGCACGAGATGATTCAATAAACATACCTCCGATCTTTCATTCAATGTCTCCAGCCAAATACATTCTTTGAAACAAACAAACTGTATTCATTCAATGAATCAAACGTTTTTCATTGATTCAATGAAACAAACTTAACTCATTCTTTGTAAGAAACAAAATGTATTCGTTCAATTGTTGAATTAAGCCTCAAACATACATTCAATGAATCATACGTTTTTCATTGATTCAATGAAACAAACTGCCCGAGATGATTCAATAATTATTCCTTCGCTCTTTCATTCAATTTCTCCAGCTTAATCCATTTAATGAAAGAAACATACCATATTCATTCATTCAATGAAAGAAACGTTCGTGTTCGGTTTAGGGTTAGGGTTAGCGTTGCTTTAGTCTTAGGGTTAGGGTTAGTGTTAGGGTTAGGGTTAGAGTTAGGTTTAGGGTTAGGGTTAGGGTTAGGGATAGGGTTGTGTTAGGGTTAGGGTCAGGGTACAGGTCAGGGTTTGGTTTAGGTTTAGGGTTAGCTGCTCTCATTCATTCAATGCCTCAAGCTTAAATCATTCATTGTAAGAAACAAAATGTAGTCGTTCAATTGTTGAATTAAGCTTCAAACATACATTCAATGATTCAAACGCTTTTCATTGATTGAATCAAATTAACTGCAAGAGTTGATTCAATGATTAGAACTTCTCTCTTTTATTCAATGTGTCCAGCTCCATACATTCATTGACTCAAACAAACTGCATTCGTTCATTCAATGAAACAAACGTTATTCATAGCATTACTTCTCTCATTCATTCCATGCCTCAACTTAACTCATTCATTGTAAGAAACAAAATGTAGTCGTTCAATTGTTGAATTAAGCTTCAAACATACATTCAATGAAACAAACTGCACGAGATGATTCAATAAACATACCTCTGATCTTTCATTCAATGTCTCCAGCCATATACATTCATTGAAGGAAACAAACTGTATTCATTCAATGAAACAAACGTCATTCATTGATTCAATGAGTTGAGCTTCTCTCATTCATTCAATGCCTCATGATTAAATCATTCATTGTAAGAAACAAAATGTATTCGTTTGATTGCTGAATTAAGCCTCAAACATACATTCAATGAATCAAACGTTTTTCATTGATTCAATGAAACAAACATAACTCATTCTTTGTTATAAACAAAATGTATTCGTTCAATTGTTGAATTAAGCCTCAAACATACATTCAATGAATCAAACGTTTTTCATTGATTCAATGAAACAAACTTCACGTGATGATTCAATGATTGGAACTTCTCTCTTTCATTCAATGTCTCCAGCGTCAGACATTCATTGACAGAAACAAACTGTATTCATTAATTCAATGAAACAAACGTTATTCATTGATTAGATGAGTTGAGCTTCTCTCATTCATTCAAAGCTTCAAGCTTAATTCATACATTGTAAGAAACAAAATGTATTCGTTCGATTGCTGAATTAAGCCTCAAACATACATTCAATGAATCAAACGTTTTTCATTGATTCAATGAAACAAACTGCACGAGATGATTCAATGATTAGAACTTCTCTCTTTCATTCATTGGCTCCAGCGTCAGACATTCATTGACAGAAACAAACTGTATTCATTCATTCAATGAAACAAACGTTGTTCATTCATTCAATGAGTTGAGCTTCTCTCCTTCATTCAATGCCTCAAGCTTAACTCAATCATTGAATGAAACAAACCGTATTCGTCCAATTGTAGAATGAAACATCCATCATACTTTTAATGAATCAAACGTTATTCATTGATTCAAACAAACTCCACGAGATGATTCAATAATTATTGCTTCTCTCTTTCTTTCAATGTCTCCAGCCAAATACATTCATTGACAGAAACAAACTATATCATTCAATGATATAAACGTTTTTCATTGATTCAATGAGTTGAGCTTCTCTCATTCATGCAATGCCTCAAGCTTAACTCATTCATTGTAAGAAAGAAAATGTAGTCGTTCAATTGTTGTATGAAACATCCATCGTACTTTCAATGAATCAAACGTTGTTGATTGATTAAATGAAACAAACTGCACGAGGTGATTCAATAAACACAGCTTCGCTCTTTCATTCAATATCACCAGATAAAATCATTCATTGAATGAAACTAACTATATTCATTCAATGAAACAAACGTTATTCATTGCTTCAGTGAGTTGAGCTTCTCTCATTCCTTCAATGCCTCAAGCTTAACTCATTCATTGTAAGAAACAAAATGTAGTCGTTCAATTGTTGAATTAAGCTTCAAACATACATTCAATGATTCAAACGCTTTTCATTGATTGAATCAAATTAACTGCAAGAGTTGATTCCATGATTAGAACTTCTCTCTTTTATTCAAAGTGTCCAGCTCCATACATTCATTGACTCAAACAAACTGCATTCGTTCATTCAATGAAACAAACGTTATTCAAAGCATCGCTTCTCTCATTCATTCCATGCCTCAACTTACCTCATTCATTGTAAGAAACAAAATGTATTCGCTCAATTGTTGAATTAAGCCTCAAACATACATTCAATGAATCAAACATTTTTCATTGATTCAATGAAACAAACTTCACTGGATGATTCAATGATTTAACTCGTCTGTTGTATTCAATATCTCTAGCTTAATACAGTGACTGAAAGAAACAAACTGTATTCATTCATTCAATGAACAAACGTTATTCATTGATTAAATGAGTTGAGCTTCTCTCATTCATTCAATGCTTCAAGCCTCACTCATACATTGTAAGAAACAAAATGTATTCGTTCGATTGCTGAATTAAGACTCAAACATACATTCAATGAATCAAACGTTTTTCATTGATTCAATGAAACAAACTGCACGAGGTGATTCAATGATTAGAACTTCTCTCTTTCATTCAATGTCTCCAGCGTCAGACATTCATTGACAGAAACAAACTGTATTCATTCATTCAATGAATCAAAGGTTATTCATTGATTCAATGAGTTGAGCTTCTCTCATTCATTCAATGCCTCAAGCTTAACTCATTCATTGTAAGAAACAAAATGTAGTCGTTCAATTGTTGAATTAAACCTCAACCATACATTCAATGAAACAAACTGCACGAGATGATTCAATAAACATACCTCCGATCTTTCATTCAATGTCTACAGCCATATACATTCATTGAAAGAAACAAACTGTATTCATTCAATGAAACAAACGTTATTCATTGATTCAATGATTGAGCTTCTCTCATTCATTCAATGCCTCAAGCTTAACTCATTCATTGTAAGAAACAAAATGTAGTCGTTCAGTTGTTGAATTTAGCTTCAAACATACATTCAATGAAACAAACTGCACGAGATGATTCAATAAACATACCTCCGATCTTTCATTCAATGTCTCCAGCCATATACATTCATTGAAAGAAACAAACTGTATACATTCAATGAAACAAACGTCATTCATTGATTCAATGAGTTGAGTTTCTCTCATTCGTTCAATGCCTCAAGCTTTAATCATTCATTGTAAGAAACAAAATGTAGTCGTTCAATTGTAGAATTAAGCTTCAAACATACATTCATTGATTCAAGCGCTTTTCATTGATTGAATCAAATTAACTGCAAACGTTGATTCAATGATTAGAACTTCTCTCTTTTATTCAATGTGTCCAGCTCCATACATTCATTGACTCAAACAAACTGCATTCGTTCATTCAATGAAACAAACGTTATTCATAGCATCGCTTCTCTCAATCATTCCATGCCTCAACTTAACTCATTCATTGTAAGAAACAAAATGTATTCGTTCAATTGTTGAATTAAACCTCAAACATACATGCAATGAATCAAACATTTTTCATTGATTCAATGAAACAAACTTCACGAGATGGTTCAATGATTTAACTCCTCTGGTGCATTCAATATCTCTAGCTTAATACAGTCACTGAAAGAAACAAACTGTATTCATTCATTCAATGAACAAACGTTATTCATTGATTAAATGAGTTGAGCTTCTCTCATTCATTGAATGCTTGTAAGAAACAAAATGTATTCGTTCGATTGCTGAATTAAGCCTCAAACATACATTCAATGAATCAAACGTTTTTCATTGATTCAATGAAACAAACTGCACGATGTGATTCCATGATTAGAACTTCTCTCTTTCATTCAATGTCTCCAGCGTCAGACATTCATTGACAGAAACAAACTGTATTCATTAATTCAATGAATCAAACGTTATTCATTGATTCAATGAGTTGAGCTTCTCTCATTCATTAAATGCCTCAAGCTTCACTCAATCAGTAAAAGAAACAAACCGTATTCGTTCAATTCTTGTATGAAACATCCATCACATTTTCAATGAATCAGACGTTATTCATTGATTCAATGAAACAAACTGCCCAGGAGGATTCAATAGTTATTCCTTCTCTCTTTCATTCAATTTCTCCTGCTTAATCCATTCAATGAAAGAAACATACCATATTCATTCATTCAATGAAAGAAACGTTCGTGTTCGGGTTAGGGTTAGTGTTAGCGTTAGGTTTAGGGTTAGGGTTAGGGTTAGGGTTAGGGTTAGAGTTAGGTTTAGGTTTAGGGTTAGGGTTAGGGTTAGGGTTAGGGCTTGGAATACGCTTACTGTTCGGGTTAGTATAGGGTCACCGTTAGGGTTAGTGTTAGGGTTACGGTTGTGTTAGGGTTAGGGTCAGGGTTAGGGTCAGGGTACAGGTCAGGGTTTGGTTTAGTTTTAGGGTTAGCTGCTCTCATTCATTCAATGCCTCGAGCTGAACTCATTCATTGAAAGAATCAAATTGTATTCCTTCCATTGTTGAATGAAACTGCAATGAACATGGCTCCGCTCTTTCATTCAATATCACCAGATAAAATCATTCATTGAAAGAAACTAACTACATTCATTCAATGAAACAAACGTTATTCATTGATTCAATGAGTTGAGCTTCTCTCGTTCATTCAATGCCTCAAGCTTAACTCAATCATTGAAAGAAACAAAGTGTATTCGTTCAATTGTTGAATGAAACATCCATCACAAATTCAATGAATCAAACGTTATTCATTGATTCAATCAAACAAACTGCACGAGCTGATTCAATAATTATAGCTTCTCTCTTTCATTCAATGTCTCCAGCCAAATACATTCATTGAAACAAACAAACTGTATTCATTCAATGAAACAAACGTTATTCATTGATTCAATGAGTTGAGCTTTTCTCATTCATTCAATGCCTCAAGCTTAACTCATTCATTGTAAGAAACAAAATGTAGTCGTTCAATTGTTGAATTAAGCCTCAAACATACATTCAATGAAACAAACGGCACGAGATGATTCATTAAACATAACTCCGATCTTTCATTCAATGTCTCCAGCCATATACATTCTTTGAAACAAACAAACTGTATTCATTCAATGAATCAAACGTTTTTCATTGATTCAATGAAACAAACTTAACTCATTCTTTGTAAGAAACAAAATGTATTCGTTCAATTGTTGAATTAAGCCTCAAACATACATTCAATGAATCATACGTTTTTCATTGATTCAATGAAACAAACTGCCCGAGATGATTCAATAATTATTCCTTCGCTCTTTCATTCAATTTCTCCAGCTTAATCCATTTAATGAAAGAAACATACCATATTCATTCATTCAATGAAAGAAACGTTCGTGTTCGGTTTAGGGTTAGGGTTAGCGTTGCTTTAGTCTTAGGGTTAGGGTTAGTGTTAGGGTTAGGGTTAGAGTTAGGTTTAGGGTTAGGGTTAGGGTTAGGGATAGGGTTGTGTTAGGGTTAGGGTCAGGGTACAGGTCAGGGTTTGGTTTAGGTTTAGGGTTAGCTGCTCTCATTCATTCAATGCCTCAAGCTTAAATCATTCATTGTAAGAAACAAAATGTAGTCGTTCAATTGTTGAATTAAGCTTCAAACATACATTCAATGATTCAAACGCTTTTCATTGATTGAATCAAATTAACTGCAAGAGTTGATTCAATGATTAGAACTTCTCTCTTTTATTCAATGTGTCCAGCTCCATACATTCATTGACTCAAACAAACTGCATTCGTTCATTCAATGAAACAAACGTTATTCATAGCATCGCTTCTCTCATTCATTCCATGCCTCAACTTAACTCATTCATTGTAAGAAACAAAATGTAGTCATTCAATTGTTGAATTAAGCTTCAAACATACATTCAATGAAACAAACTGCACGAGATGATTCAATAAACATACCTCTGATCTTTCATTCAATGTCTCCAGCCATATACATTCATTGAAGGAAACAAACTGTATTCATTCAATGAAACAAACGTCATTCATTGATTCAATGAGTTGAGCTTCTCTCATTCATTCAATGCCTCATGATTCAATCATTCATTGTAAGAAACAAAATGTATTCGTTTGATTGCTGAATTAAGCCTCAAACATACATTCAATGAATCAAACGTTTTTCATTGATTCAATGAAACAAACATAACTCATTCTTTGTAATAAACAAAATGTATTCGTTCAATTGTTGAATTAAGCCTCAAACATACATTCAATGAATCAAACGTTTTTCATTGATTCAATGAAACAAACTTCACGTGATGATTCAATGATTGGAACTTCTCTCTTTCATTCAATGTCTCCAGCGTCAGACATTCATTGACAGAAACAAACTGTATTCATTAATTCAATGAAACAAACGTTATTCATTGATTAGATGAGTTGAGCTTCTCTCATTCATTCAATGCTTCAAGCTTAATTCATACATTGTAAGAAACAAAATGTATTCGTTCGATTGCTGAATTAAGCCTCAAACATACATTCAATGAATCAAACGTTTTTCATTGATTCAATGAAACAAACTGCACGAGATGATTCAATGATTAGAACTTCTCTCCTTCATTCATTGGCTCCAGCGTCAGACATTCATTGACAGAAACAAACTGTATTCATTCATTCAATGAAACAAACGTTGTTCATTCATTCAATGTGTTGAGCTTCTCTCCTTCATTCAATGCCTCAAGCTTAACTCAATCATTGAATGAAACAAACCGTATTCGTCCAATTGTAGAATGAAACATCCATCATACTTTTAATGAATCAAACGTTATTCATTGATTCAAACAAACTCCACGAGATGATTCAATAATTATTGCTTCTCTCTTTCTTTCAATGTCTCCAGCCAAATACATTCATTGACAGAAACAAACTATATCATTCAATGATATAAACGTTTTTCATTGATTCAATGAGTTGAGCTTCTCTCATTCATGCAATGCCTCAAGCTTAACTCATTCATTGTAAGAAAGAAAATGTAGTCGTTCAATTGTTGTATGAAACATCCATCGTACTTTCAATGAATCAAACGTTGTTGATTGATTAAATGAAAAAAACTGCACGAGGTGATTCAATAAACACAGCTTCGCTCTTTCATTCAATATCACCAGATAAAATCATTCATTGAATGAAACTAACTATATTCATTCAATGAAACAAACGTTATTCATTGCTTCAGTGAGTTGAGCTTCTCTCATTCCTTCAATGCCTCAAGCTTAACTCATTCATTGTAAGAAACAAAATGTATTCGTTCAATTGTTGAATTCAGCTTCAAACATACATTCATTGGAAGAAACTAACTACATTCATTCAATGAAACAAACGTTATTCATTGATTCAATCAGTTGAGCTTCTCTCGTTCATTCAATGCCTCAAGCTTAACTCAATCATTGAAAGAAACAAAGTGTATTCGTTCAATTGATGAATGAAACATCCATCACAATTTCAATGAATCAAACGTTATTCATTGATTCAATCAAACAAACTGCACGAGCTGATTCAATAATTATAGCTTCTCTCTTTCATTCAATGTCTCCAGCCAAATACATTCATTGAAACAAACAAACTGTATTCATTCAATGAAACAAACGTTATTCATTGATTCAATGAGTTGAGCTTCTCTCATTCATTCAATGCCTCAAGCTTAACTCATTCATTGTAAGAAACAAAATGTAGTCGTTCAATTGTTGAATTAAGCCTCAAACATACATTCAACGAAACAAACGGCACGAGATGATTCAATAAACATACCTCCGATCTTTCATTCAATGTCTCCAGCCATATACATTCTTTGAAACAAACAAACTGTATTCATTCAATGAATCAAACGTTTTTCATTGATTCAATGAAACAAACTTAACTCATTCTTTGTAAGAAACAAAATGTATTCGTTCAATTGTTGAATTAAGCCTCAAACATACATTCAATGAATCATACGTTTTTCATTGATTCAATGAAACAAACTGCCCGAGATGATTCAATAATTATTCCTTCGCTCTTTCATTCAATTTCTCCAGCTTAATCCATTTAATGAAAGAAACATACCATATTCATTCATTCAATGAAAGAAACGTTCGTGTTCGGTTTAGGGTTAGGGTTAGCGTTGCTTTAGTCTTAGGGTTAGGGTTAGTGTTAGGGTTAGGGTTAGAGTTAGGTTTAGGGTTAGGGTCAGGGTTAGGGATAGGGTTGTGTTAGGGTTAGGGTCAGGGTTAGGGTCAGGGTACAGGTCAGGGTTTGGTTTAGGTTTAGGGTTAGCTGCTCTCATTCATTCAATGCCTCAAGCTTAAATCATTCATTGTAAGAAACAAAATGTAGTCGTTCAATTGTTGAATTAAGCTTCAAACATACATTCAATGATTCAAACGCTTTTCATTCATTGAATCAAATTAACTGCAAGAGTTGATTCAATGATTAGAACTTCTCTCTTTTATTCAATGTGTCCAGCTCCATACATTCATTGACTCAAACAAACTGCATTCGTTCATTCAATGAAACAAACGTTATTCAAAGCATCGCTTCTCTCATTCATTCCATGCCTCAACTTAACTCATTCATTGTAAGAAATAAAATGTAGTCGTTCAATTGTTGAATTAAGCTTCAAACATACATTCAATGAAACAAACTGCACGAGATGATTCAATAAACATACCTCTGATCTTTCATTCAATGTCTCCAGCCATATACATTCATTGAAGGAAACAAACTGTATTCATTCAATGAAACAAACGTCATTCATTGATTCAATGAGTTGAGCTTCTCTCATTCATTCAATGCCTCATGATTAAATCATTCATTGTAAGAAACAAAATGTATTCGTTTGATTGCTGAATTAAGCCTCAAACATACATTCAATGAATCAAACGTTTTTCATTGATTCAATGAAACAAACATAACTCATTCTTTGTAATAAACAAAATGTATTCGTTCAATTGTTGAATTAAGCCTCAAACATACATTCAATGAATCAAACGTTTTTCATTGATTCAATGAAACAAACTTCACGTGATGATTCAATGATTGGAACTTCTCTCTTTCATTCAATGTCTCCAGCGTCAGACATTCATTGACAGAAACAAACTGTATTCATTAATTCAATGAAACAAACGTTATTCATTGATTAGATGAGTTGAGCTTCTCTCATTCATTCAATGCTTCAAGCTTAATTCATACATTGTAAGAAACAAAATGTATGCGTTCGATTGCTGAATTAAGCCTCAAACATACATTCAATGAATCAAACGTTTTTCATTGATTCAATGAAACAAACTGCACGAGATGATTCAATGATTAGAACTTCTCTCTTTCATTCATTGGCTCCAGCGTCAGACATTCATTGACAGAAACAAACTGTATTCATTCATTCAATGAAACAAACGTTGTTCATTCATTCAATGAGTTGAGCTTCTCTCCTTCATTCAATGCCTCAAGTTTAACTCAATCATTGAATGAAACAAACCGTATTCGTCCAATTGTAGAATGAAACATCCATCATACTTTTAATGAATCAAACGTTATTCATTGATTCAAACAAACTCCACGAGATGATTCAATAATTATTGCTTCTCTCTTTCTTTCAATGTCTCCAGCCAAATACATTCATTGACAGAAACAAACTATATCATTCAATGATATAAACGTTTTTCATTGATTGAATGAGTTGAGCTTCTCTCATTCATGCAATGCCTCAAGCTTAACTCATTCATTGTAAGAAAGAAAATGTAGTCGTTCAATTGTTGTATGAAACATCCATCGTACTTTCAATGAATCAAACGTTGTTGATTGATTAAATGAAACAAACTGCACGAGGTGATTCAATAAACACAGCTTCGCTCTTTCATTCAATATCACCAGATAAAATCATTCATTGAATGAAACTAACTATATTCATTCAATGAAACAAACGTTATTCATTGCTTCAGTGAGTTGAGCTTCTCTCATTCCTTCAATGCCTCAAGCTTAACTCATTCATTGTAAGAAACAAAATGTAGTCGTTCAATTGTTGAATTAAGCTTCAAACATACATTCAATGATTCAAACGCTTTTCATTGATTGAATCAAATTAACTGCAAGAGTTGATTCCATGATTAGAACTTCTCTCTTTTATTCAAAGTGTCCAGCTCCATACATTCATTGACTCAAACAAACTGCATTCGTTCATTCAATGAAACAAACGTTATTCAAAGCATCGCTTCTCTCATTCATTCCATGCCTCAACTTACCTCATTCATTGTAAGAAACAAAATGTATTCGCTCAATTGTTGAATTAAGCCTCAAACATACATTCAATGAATCAAACGTTTTTCATTGATTCAATGAAACAAACTTCACTAGATGATTCAATGATTTAACTCGTCTGTTGTATTCAATATCTCTAGCTTAATACAGTGACTGAAAGAAACAAACTGTATTCATTCATTCAATGAACAAACGTTATTCATTGATTAAATGAGTTGAGCTTCTCTCATTCATTCAATGCTTCAAGCCTCACTCATACATTGTAAGAAACAAAATGTATTCGTTCGATTGCTGAATTCAGACTCAAACATACATTCAATGAATCAAACGTTTTTCATTGATTCAATGAAACAAACTGCACGAGGTGATTCAATGATTAGAACTTCTCTCTTTCATTCAATGTCTCCAGCGTCAGACATTCATTGACAGAAACAAACTGTATTCATTCATTCAATGAATCAAAGGTTATTCATTCATTCAATGAGTTGAGCTTCTCTCATTCATTCAATGCCTCAAGCTTAACTCATTCATTGTAAGAAACAAAATGTAGTCGTTCAATTGTTGAATTAAACCTCAACCATACATTCAATGAAACAAACTGCACGAGATGATTCAATAAACATACCTCCGATCTTTCATTCAATGTCTACAGCCATATACATTCATTGAAAGAAACAAACTGTATTCATTCAATGAAACAAACGTTATTCATTGATTCAATGATTGAGCTTCTCTCATTCATTCAATGCCTCAAGCTTAACTCATTCATTGTAAGAAACAAAATGTAGTCGTTCAGTTGTTGAATTTAGCTTCAAACATACATTCAATGAAACAAACTGCACGACATGATTCAATAAACATACCTCCGATCTTTCATTCAATGTCTCCAGCCATATACATTCATTGAAAGAAACAAACTGTATTCATTCAATGAAACAAACGTCTTTCATTGATTCAATGAGTTGAGTTTCTCTCATTCGTTCAATGCCTCAAGCTTTAATCATTCATTGTAAGAAACAAAATGTCGTCGTTCAATTGTTGAATTAAGCTTCAAACATACATTCATTGATTCAAGCGCTTTTCATTGATTGAATCAAATTAACTGCAAGCGTTGATTCAATGATTAGAACTTCTCTCTTTTATTCAATGTGTCCAGCTCCATACATTCATTGACTCAAACAAACTGCATTCGTTCATTCAATGAAACAAACGTTATTCATCGCTTCGCTTCTCTCATTCATTCCATGCCTCAACTTAACTCATTCATTGTAAGAAACAAAATGTAGTCGTTCAATTGTTGAATTAAGCCTCAAACATACATTCAATAAATCAAACATTTTTCATTGATTCAATGAAACAAACTTCACGAGATGGTTCAATGATTTAACTCCTCTGGTGCATTCAATATCTCTAGCTTAATACAGTCACTGAAAGAAACAAACTGTATTCATTCATTCAATGAACAAACGTTATTCATTGATTAAATGAGTTGAGCTTCTCTCATTCATTGAATGCTTGTAAGAAACAAAATGTATTCGTTCGATTGCTGAATTAAGCCTCAAACATACATTCAATGAATCAAACGTTTTTCATTGATTCAATGAAACAAACTGCACGATGTGATTCAATGATTAGAACTTCTCTCTTTCATTCAATGTCTCCAGCGTCAGACATTCATTGACAGAAACAAACTGTATTCATTAATTCAATGAATCAAACGTTATTCATTGATTCAATGAGTTGAGCTTCTCTCATTCATTAAATGCCTCAAGCTTCACTCAATCAGTGAAAGAAACAAACCGTATTCGTTCAATTCTTGTATGAAACATCCATCACATTTTCAATGAATCAGACGTTATTCATTGATTCAATGAAACAAACTGCCCAGGAGGATTCAATAGTTATTCCTTCTCTCTTTCATTCAATTTCTCCTGCTTAATCCATTCAATGAAAGAAACATACCATATTCATTCATTCAATGAAAGAAACATTCGTGTTCGGGTTAGGGTTAGTGTTAGCGTTAGGTTTAGGGTTAGGGTTAGAGTTAGGGTTTGGGTTAGAGTTAGGTTTAGGGTTAGGGTTAGGGTTAGGGTTAGGGTTAGGGCTTGGAATACGCTTACTGTTCGGGTTAGTATAGGGTCACCGTTAGGGTTAGTGTTAGGGTTACGGTTGTGTTAGGGTTAGGGTCAGGGTTAGGGTCAGGGTACAGGTCAGGGTTTGGTTTAGGTTTAGGGTTAGCTGCTCTCATTCATTCAATGCCTCGAGCTGAACTCATTCATTGAAAGAATCAAATTGTATTCCTTCCATTGTTGAATGAAACTGCAATGAACATGGCTCCGCTCTTTCATTCAATATCACCAGATAAAATCATTCATTGAAAGAAACTAACTACATTCATTCAATGAAACAAACGTTATTCATTGATTCAATGAGTTGAGCTTCTCTCGTTCATTCAATGCCTCAAGCTTAACTCAATCATTGAAAGAAACAAAGTGTATTCGTTCAATTGTTGAATGAAACATCCATCACAAATTCAATGAATCAAACGTTATTCATTGATTCAATCAAACAAACTGCACGAGCTGATTCAATAATTATAGCTTCTCTCTTTCATTCAATGTCTCCAGCCAAATACATTCATTGAAACAAACAAACTGTATTCATTCAATGAAACAAACGTTATTCATTGATTCAATGAGTTGAGCTTCTCTCATTCATTCAATGCCTCAAGCTTAACTCATTCATTGTAAGAAACAAAATGTAGTCGTTCAATTGTTGAATTAAGCCTCAAACATACATTCAATGAAACAAACGGCACGAGATGATTCAATAAACATACCTCCGATCTTTCATTCAATGTCTCCAGCCATATACATTCTTTGAAACAAACAAACTGTATTCATTCAATGAATCAAACGTTTTTCATTGATTCAATGAAACAAACTTAACTCATTCTTTGTAAGAAACAAAATGTATTCGTTCAATTGTTGAATTAAGCCTCAAACATACATTCAATGAATCATACGTTTTTCATTGATTCAATGAAACAAACTGCCCGAGATGATTCAATAATTATTCCTTCGCTCTTTCATTCAATTTCTCCAGCTTAATCCATTTAATGAAAGAAACATACCATATTCATTCATTCAATGAAAGAAACGTTCGTGTTCGGTTTAGGGTTAGGGTTAGCGTTGCTTTAGTCTTAGGGTTAGGGTTAGTGTTAGGGTTAGGGTTAGAGTTAGGTTTAGGGTTAGGGTTAGGGTTAGGGATAGGGTTGTGTTAGGGTTAGGGTCAGGGTACAGGTCAGGGTTTGGTTTAGGTTTAGGGTTAGCTGCTCTCATTCATTCAATGCCTCAAGCTTAAATCATTCATTGTAAGAAACAAAATGTAGTCGTTCAATTGTTGAATTAAGCTTCAAACATACATTCAATGATTCAAACGCTTTTCATTGATTGAATCAAATTAACTGCAAGAGTTGATTCAATGATTAGAACTTTTCTCTTTTATTCAATGTGTCCAGCTCCATACATTCATTGACTCAAACAAACTGCATTCGTTCATTCAATGAAACAAACGTTATTCATAGCATCGCTTCTCTCATTCATTCCATGCCTCAACTTAACTCATTCATTGTAAGAAACAAAATGTAGTCCTTCAATTGTTGAATTAAGCTTCAAACATTCATTCAATGAAACAAACTGCACGAGATGATTCAATAAACATACCTCTGATCTTTCATTCAATGTCTCCAGCCATATACATTCATTGAAGGAAACAAACTGTATTCATTCAATGAAACAAACGTCATTCATTGATTCAATGAGTTGAGCTTCTCTCATTCATTCATTGCCTCATGATTAAATCATTCATTGTAAGAAACAAAATGTATTCGTTTGATTGCTGAATTAAGCCTCAAACATACATTCAATGAATCAAACGTTTTTCATTGATTCAATGAAACAAACATAACTCATTCTTTGTAATAAACAAAATGTATTCGTTCAATTGTTGAATTAAGCCTCAAACATACATTCAATGAATCAAACGTTTTTCATTGATTCAATGAAACAAACTTCACGTGATGATTCGATGATTGGAACTTCTCTCTTTCATTCAATGTCTCCAGCGTCAGACATTCATTGACAGAAACAAACTGTATTCATTAATTCAATGAAACAAACGTTATTCATTGATTAGATGAGTTGAGCTTCTCTCATTCATTCAATGCTTCAAGCTTAATTCATACATTTTAAGAAACAAAATGTATTCGTTCGATTGCTGAATTAAGCCTCAAACATACATTCAATGAATCAAACGTTTTCATTGATTCAATGAAACAAACTGCACGAGATGATTCAATGATTAGAACTTCTCTCTTTCATTCATTGGCTCCAGCGTCAGACATTCATTGACAGAAACAAACTGTATTCATTCATTCAATGAAACAAACGTTATTCATTCATTCAATGAGTTGAGCTTCTCTCCTTCATTCAATGCCTCAAGCTTAACTCAATCATTGAATGAAACAAACCGTATTCGTCCAATTGTAGAATGAAACATCCATCATACTTTTAATTAATCAAACGTTATTCATTGATTCAAACAAACTCCACGAGATGATTCAATAATTATTGCTTCTCTCTTTCTTTCAATGTCTCCAGCCAAATACATTCATTGACAGAAACAAACTATATCATTCAATGATATAAACGTTTTTCATTGATTCAATGAGTTGAGCTTCTCTCATTCATGCAATGCCTCAAGCTTAACTCATTCATTGTAAGAAAGAAAATGTAGTCGTTCAATTGTTGTATGAAACATCCATCGTACTTTCAATGAATCAAACGTTGTTGATTGATTAAATGAAACAAACTGCACGAGGTGATTCAATAAACACAGCTTCGCTCTTTCATTCAATATCACCAGATAAAATCATTCATTGAATGAAACTAACTATATTCATTCAATGAAACAAACGCTATTCATTGCTTCAATGAGTTGAGCTTCTCTCATTCCTTCAATGCCTCAAGCTTAACTCATTCATTGTAAGAAACAAAATGTATTCGTTCAATTGTTGAATTAAGCCTCAAACATACATTCAATGAATCAAATGTTTTTCATTGATTCAATGAAACAAACTTCACGAGATGATTCAATGATTAGAACTCCTCTGTTGTATTCAATATCTCTAGCTTATTACAGTCACTGAAAGAAACAAACTGTATTCATTCATTCAATGAACAAACGTTATTCATTGATTAAATGAGTTGAGCTTCTCTCATTCATTCAATGCTTCAAGCTTAACTCATACATTGTAAGAAACAAAATGTATTCGTTCGATTGCTGAATTAAGCCTCAAACATACATTCAATGAATCAAACGTTTTTCATTGATTCAATGAAACAAACTGCACGAGATGATTCAATGATTAGAACTTCTCTCTTTCATTCATTGTCTCCAGCGTCAGACATTCATTGACAGAAACAAACTGTATTCATTCATTTAATGAAACAAACGTTATTCATTCATTCAATGAGTGGAGCTTCTCTCATTCATTCAATGCCTCAAGCTTAACTCAATCATTGGAAGAAACAAAATGTAGTCGTTCAATTGTTGAATTAAGCTTCAAACATACATTCAATGATTCAAACGCTTTTCATTGATTGAATCAAACTAACTGCAAGAGTTGATTCAATGATTAGAACTTCTCTCTTTTATTCAATGTATCCAGCTCCATACATTCATTGACTCAAACAAACTGCATTCGTTCATTCAATGAAACAAACGTTATTCATAGCTTCGCTTCTCTCATTCATTCCATGCCTCAACTTAACTCATTCATTGTAAGAAACAAAATGTATTCGTTCAATTGTTGAATTAAGCCTCAAACATACATTCAATGAATCAAACGTTTTTCATTGATTCAATGAAACAAACTTCACGAGATGATTCAATGATTAGAACTCCTCTGTTGGATTCAATATCTCTAGCTTAATACAGTCACTGAAAGAAACAAACTGTATTCATTCATTCAATGAACAAACGTTATTCAATGATTAAATGAGTTGAGCTTCTCTCATTCATTCAATGCTTCAAGCTTAACTCATACATTGTAAGAAACAAAATGTATTCGTTCGATTGCTGAATTAAGCCTCAAACATACATTCAATGAATCAAACGTTTTTCATTGATTCAATGAAACAAACTGCACGAGATGATTCAATGATTAGAACTTCTCTCTTTCATTCATTGTCTCCAGCGTCAGACATTCATTGACAGAAACAAACTGTATTCATTCATTCAATGAAACAAACGTTTTTCACTCATTCAATGAGTGGAGCTTCTCTCATTCATTCAATGCCTCAAGCTTAACTCAATTATTGGAAGAAACAAAACGTAGTCGTTCAATTGTTGTATGAAACATCCATCGTACTTTCAATGAATCAAACGTTATTCATTGATTCAATCAAACAAACTGCACGAGATGATTCAATAATTATAGCTTCTCTCTTTCATTCAATGTCTCCAGCCAAATACATTCATTGAAACAAACAAACTGTATTCATTCAATGAAACAAACGTTATTCATTGATTCAATGAGTTGAGCTTCTCTCATTCATTCAATGCCTCAAGCTTAACTCATTCATTGTAAGAAACAAAATGTATTCGTTCAATTGTTGAATTCAGCTTCAAACATACATTCAATGAAACAAATTGCACGAGATGATTCAATAAACATACCTCCGATCTTTCATTCAATGTCTCCAGCCATATCCATTCATTGAAAAAACAAACAATATTCATTCAATGAAACAAACGTTATTCATTGCTTCAATGAGTTGAGCTTCTCTCATTCCTTCAATGCCTCAAGCTTAACTCATTCATTGTAAGAAACAAAATGTATTCGTTCAATTGTTGAATTCAGCTTCAAACATACATTCAATGAATCAAACGTTTTTCATTGATTCAATGAAACAAACTTAACTCATTCTTTGTAAGAAACAAAATGTATTCGTTCAATTGTTGAATTAAGCCTCAAACATACATTCAATAAATCAAACGTTTTTCATTGATTCAATGAAACAAACTGCCCGAGATGATTCAATAATTATTCCTTCGCTCTTTCATTCAATTTCTCCAGCTTAATCCATTTAATGAAAGAAACATACCATATTCTTTCATTCAATGAAAGAAACGTTCGTGTTCGGGTTACGGTTAGGGTTAGCGTTAGGTTTAGTTATAGGGATAGGGTTAGCGTTAGGGTTAGGGTTAGAGTTAGGTTTAGGGTTAGGGTTAGGGTTAGGGATAGGGTTGTGTTAGGGTTAGGGTCAGGGTTAGGGTCAGGGTACAGGTCAGGGTTTGGTTTAGGTTTAGGGTTAGCTGCTCTCATTCATTCAATGCCTCAAGCTTAAATCATTCATTGTAAGAAACAAAATGTAGTTGTTCAATTGTTGAATTAAGCTTCAAACATACATTCAATGATTCAAACGCTTTTCATTGATTGAATCAAATTAACTGCAAGAGTTGATTCCATGATTAGAACTTCTCTCTTTTATTCAATGTGTCCAGCTCCATACATTCATTGACTCAAACAAACTGCATTCGTTCATTCAATGAAACAAACGTTATTCAAAGCATCGCTTCTCTCATTCATTCCATGCCTCAACTTAACTCATTCATTGTAAGAAACAAAATGTATTCGCTCAATTGTTGAATTAAGCCTCAAACATACATTCAATGAATCAAACATTTTTCATTGATTCAATGAAACAAACTTCACGAGATGATTCAATGATTTAACTCGTCTGTTGTATTCAATATCTCTAGCTTAATACAGTGACTGAAAGAAACAAACTGTATTCATTCATTCAATGAACAAACGTTATTCATTGATTAAATGAGTTGAGCTTCTCTCATTCATTCAATGCTTCAAGCTTCACTCATACATTGTAAGAAACAAAATGTATTCGTTCGATTGCTGAATTAAGACTCAAACATACATTCAATGAATCAAACGTTTTTCATTGATTCAATGAAACAAACTGCACGAGGTGATTCAATGATTAGAACTTCTCTCTTTCATTCAATGTCTCCAGCGTCAGACATTCATTGACAGAAACAAACTGTATTCATTCATTCAATGAATCAAACGTTATTCATTGATTCAATGAGTTGAGCTTCTCTCATTCATTCAATGCCTCAAGCTTAACTCATTCATTGTAAGAAACAAAATGTAGTCGTTCAATTGTTGAATTAAACCTCAACCATACATTCAATGAAACAAACTGCACGAGATGATTCAATAAACATACCTCCGATCTTTCATTCAATGTCTACAGCCATATACATTCATTGAAAGAAACAAACTGTATTCATTCAATGAAACAAACGTTATTCATTGATTCAATGATTGAGCTTCTCTCATTCATTCAATGCCTCAAGCTTAACTCATTCATTGTAAGAAACAAAATGTAGTCGTTCAGTTGTTGAATTTAGCTTCAAACATACATTCAATGAAACAAACTGCACGAGATGATTCAATAAACATACCTCCGATCTTTCATTCAATGTCTCCAGCCATATACATTCATTGAAAGAAACAAACTGTATTCATTCAATGAAACAAACGTCATTCATTGATTCAATGAGTTGAGTTTCTCTCATTCATTCAATGCCTCAAGCTTCAATCATTCATTGTAAGAAACAAAATGTCGTCGTTCAATTGTTGAATTAAGCTTCAAACATACATTCATTGATTCAAGCGCTTTTCATTGATTGAATCAAATTAACTGCAAGCGTTGATTCAATGATTAGAACTTCTCTCTTTTATTCAATGTGTCCAGCTCCATACATTCATTGACTCAAACAAACTGCATTCGTTCATTCAATGAAACAAACGTTATTCATAGCATCGCTTCTCTCATTCATTCCATGCCTCAACTTAACTCATTCATTGTAAGAAACAAAATGTATTCGCTCAATTGTTGAATTAAGCCTCATACATACATGCAATGAATCAAACATTTTTCATTGATTCAATGAAACAAACTTCACGAGATGGTTCAATGATTTAACTCCTCTGGTGTATTCAATATCTCTAGCTTAATACAGTCACTGAAAGAAACAAACTGTATTCATTCATTCAATGAACAAACGTTATTCATTGATTAAATGAGTTGAGCTTCTCTCATTCATTCAATGCTTCTAGCTTCACTCATTCATTGTAAGAAACAAAATGTATTCGCTCAATTGTTGAATTAAGCCTCAAACATACATGCAATGAATCAAACATTTTTCATTGATTCAATGAAACAAACTTCACGAGATGGTTCAATGATTTAACTCCTCTGGTGCATTCAATATCTCTAGCTTAATACAGTCACTGAAAGAAACAAACTGTATTCATTCATTCAATGAACAAACGTTATTCATTGATTAAATGAGTTGAGCTTCTCTCATTCATTGAATGCTTGTAAGAAACAAAATGTATTCGTTCGATTGCTGAATTAAGCCTCAAACATACATTCAATGAATCAAACGTTTTTCATTGATTCAATGAAACAAACTGCACGATGTGATTCAATGATTAGAACTTCTCTCTTTCATTCAATGTCTCCAGCGTCAGACATTCATTGACAGAAACAAACTGTATTCATTAATTCAATGAATCAAACGTTATTCATTGATTCAATGAGTTGAGCTTCTCTCATTCATTAAATGCCTCAAGCTTCACTCAATCAGTGAAAGAAACAAACCGTATTCGTTCAATTCTTGTATGAAACATCCATCACATTTTCAATGAATCAGACGTTATTCATTGATTCAATGAAACAAACTGCCCAGGAGGATTCAATAGTTATTCCTTCTCTCTTTCATTCAATTTCTCCTGCTTAATCCATTCAATGAAAGAAACATACCATATTCATTCATTCAATGAAAGAAACGTTCGTGTTCGGGTTAGGGTTAGTGTTAGCGTTAGGTTTAGGGTTAGGGTTAGGGTTAGGGTTAGGGTTAGGGTTAGGGTTAGGTTTAGGGTTAGGGTTAGGGTTAGGGTTAGGGTTAGGGCTTGGAATACGCTTACTGTTCGGGTTAGTATAGGGTCACCGTTAGGGTTAGTGTTAGGGTTACGGTTGTGTTAGGGTTAGGGTCAGGGTTAGGGTCAGGGTACAGGTCAGGGTTTGGTTTAGGTTTAGGGTTAGCTGCTCTCATTCATTCAATGCCTCGAGCTGAACTCATTCATTGAAAGAATCAAATTGTATTCCTTCCATTGTTGAATGAAACTGCAATGAACATGGCTCCGCTCTTTCATTCAATATCACCAGATAAAATCATTCATTGAAAGAAACTAACTACATTCATTCAATGAAACAAACGTTATTCATTGATTCAATGAGTTGAGCTTCTCTCGTTCATTCAATGCCTCAAGCTTAACTCAATCATTGAAAGAAACAAAGTGTATTCGTTCAATTGTTGAATGAAACATCCATCACAAATTCAATGAATCAAACGTTATTCATTGATTCAATCAAACAAACTGCACGAGCTGATTCAATAATTATAGCTTCTCTCTTTCATTCAATGTCTCCAGCCAAATACATTCATTGAAACAAACAAACTGTATTCATTCAATGAAACAAACGTTATTCATTGATTCAATGAGTTGAGCTTCTCTCATTCATTCAATGCCTCAAGCTTAACTCATTCATTGTAAGAAACAAAATGTAGTCGTTCAATTGTTGAATTAAGCCTCAAACATACATTCAATGAAACAAACGGCACGAGATGATTCAATAAACATACCTCCGATCTTTCATTCAATGTCTCCAGCCATATACATTCTTTGAAACAAACAAACTGTATTCATTCAATGAATCAAACGTTTTTCATTGATTCAATGAAACAAACTTAACTCATTCTTTGTAAGAAACAAAATGTATTCGTTCAATTGTTGAATTAAGCCTCAAACATACATTCAATGAATCATACGTTTTTCATTGATTCAATGAAACAAACTGCCCGAGATGATTCAATAATTATTCCTTCGCTCTTTCATTCAATTTCTCCAGCTTAATCCATTTAATGAAAGAAACATACCATATTCATTCATTCAATGAAAGAAACGTTCGTGTTCGGTTTAGGGTTAGGGTTAGCGTTGCTTTAGTCTTAGGGTTAGGATTAGTGTTAGGGTTAGGGTTAGAGTTAGGTTTAGGGTTAGGGTTAGGGTTAGGGATAGGGTTGTGTTAGGGTTAGGGTCAGCGTACAGGTCAGGGTTTGGTTTAGGTTTAGGGTTAGCTGCTCTCATTCATTCAATGCCTCAAGCTTAAATCATTCATTGTAAGAAACAAAATGTCGTCGTTCAATTGTTGAATTAAGCTTCAAACATACATTCAATGATTCAAACGCTTTTCATTGATTGAATCAAATTAACTGCAAGAGTTGATTCAATGATTAGAACTTTTCTCTTTTATTCAATGTGTCCAGCTCCATACATTCATTGACTCAAACAAACTGCATTCGTTCATTCAATGAAACAAACGTTATTCATAGCATCGCTTCTCTCATTCATTCCATGCCTCAACTTAACTCATTCATTGTAAGAAACAAAATGTAGTCCTTCAATTGTTGAATTAAGCTTCAAACATTCATTCAACGATTCAAACTGCACGAGATGATTCAATAAACATACCTCTGATCTTTCATTCAATGTCTCCAGCCATATACATTCATTGAAGGAAACAAACTGTATTCATTCAATGAAACAAACGTCATTCATTGATTCAATGAGTTGAGCTTCTCTCATTCATTCAATGCCTCATGATTAAATCATTCATTGTAAGAAACAAAATGTATTCGTTTGATTGCTGAATTAAGCCTCAAACATACATTCAATGAATCAAACGTTTTTCATTGATTCAATGAAACAAACATAACTCATTCTTTGTAATAAACAAAATGTATTCGTTCAATTGTTGAATTAAGCCTCAAACATACATTCAATGAATCAAACGTTTATCATTGATTCAATGAAACAAACTTCACGTGATGATTCAATGATTGGAACTTCTCTCTTTCATTCAATGTCTCCAGCGTCAGACATTCATTGACAGAAACAAACTGTATTCATTAATTCAATGAAACAAACGTTATTCATTGATTAGATGAGTTGAGCTTCTCTCATTCATTCAATGCTTCAAGCTTAATTCATACATTTTAAGAAACAAAATGTATTCGTTCGATTGCTGAATTAAGCCTCAAACATACATTCAATGAATCAAACGTTTTCATTGATTCAATGAAACAAACTGCACGAGATGATTCAATGATTAGAACTTCTCTCTTTCATTCATTGGCTCCAGCGTCAGACATTCATTGACAGAAACAAACTGTATTCATTCATTCAATGAAACAAACGTTATTCATTCATTCAATGAGTTGAGCTTCTCTCCTTCATTCAATGCCTCAAGCTTAATTCAATCATTGAATGAAACAAACCGTATTCGTCCAATTGTAGAATGAAACATCCATCATACTTTTAATGAATCAAACGTTATTCATTGATTCAAACAAACTCCACGAGATGATTCAATAATTATTGCTTCTCTCTTTCTTTCAATGTCTCCAGCCAAATACATTCATTGACAGAAACAAACTATATCATTCAATGATATAAACGTTTTTCATTGATTCAATGAGTTGAGCTTCTCTCATTCATGCAATGCCTCAAGCTTAACTCATTCATTGTAAGAAAGAAAATGTAGTCGTTCAATTGTTGTATGAAACATACATCGTACTTTCAATGAATCAAACGTTGTTGATTGATTAAATGAAACAAACTGCACGAGGTGATTCAATAAACACAGCTTCGCTCTTTCATTCAATATCACCAGATAAAATCATTCATTGAATGAAACTAACTATATTCATTCAATGAAACAAACGCTATTCATTGCTTCAATGAGTTGAGCTTCTCTCATTCCTTCAATGCCTCAAGCTTAACTCATTCATTGTAAGAAACAAAATGTATTCGTTCAATTGTTGAATTCAGCTTCAAACATACATTCATTGGAAGAAACTAACTACATTCATTCAATGAAACAAACGTTATTCATTGATTCAATCAGTTGAGCTTCTCTCGTTCATTCAATGCCTCAAGCTTAACTCAATCATTGAAAGAAACAAAGTGTATTCGTTCAATTGATGAATGAAACATCCATCACAATTTCAATGAATCAAACGTTATTCATTGATTCAATCAAACAAACTGCACGAGCTGATTCAATAATTATAGCTTCTCTCTTTCATTCAATGTCTCCAGCCAAATACATTCATTGAAACAAACAAACTGTATTCATTCAATGAAACAAACGTTATTCATTGATTCAATGAGTTGAGCTTCTCTCATTCATTCAATGCCTCAAGCTTAACTCATTCATTGTAAGAAACAAAATGTAGTCGTTCAATTGTTGAATTAAGCCTCAAACATACATTCAATGAATCAAACGTTTTTCATTGATTCAATGAAACAAACTGCACGAGATGATTCAATGATTAGAACTTCTCTCTTTCATTCATTGTCTCCAGCGTCAGACATTCATTGAGAGAAACAAACTGTATTCATTCATTCAATGAAACAAACGTTATTCATTCATTCAATGAGTGGAGCTTCTCTCATTCATTCAATGCCTCAAGCTTAACTCAATCATTGGAAGAAACAAAATGTAGTCGTTCAATTGTTGAATTAAGCTTCAAACATACATTCAATGATTCAAACGCTTTTCATTGATTGAATCAAACTAACTGCAAGAGTTGATTCAATGATTAGAACTTCTCTCTTTTATTCAATGTATCCAGCTCCATACATTCATTGACTCAAACAAACTGCATTCGTTCATTCAATGAAACAAACGTTATTCATAGCTTCGCTTCTCTCATTCATTCCATGCCTCAACTTAACTCATTCATTGTAAGAAACAAAATGTATTCGTTCAATTGTTGAATTAAGCCTCAAACATACATTCAATGAATCAAACGTTTTTCATTGATTCAATGAAACAAACTTCACGAGATGATTCAATGATTAGAACTCCTCTGTTGTATTCAATATCTCTAGCTTAATACAGTCACTGAAAGAAACAAACTGTATTCATTCATTCAATGAACAAACGTTATTCAATGATTAAATGAGTTGAGCTTCTCTCATTCATTCAATGCTTCAAGCTTAACTCATACATTGTAAGAAACAAAATGTATTCGTTCGATTGCTGAATTAAGCCTCAAACATACATTCAATGAATCAAACGTTTTTCATTGATTCAATGAAACAAACTGCACGAGATGATTCAATGATTAGAACTTCTCTCTTTCATTCATTGTCTCCAGCGTCAAACATTCATTGACAGAAACAAACTGTATTCATTCATTCAATGAAACAAACGTTTTTCACTCATTCAATGAGTGGAGCTTCTCTCATTCATTCAATGCCTCAAGCTTAACTCAATTATTGGAAGAAACAAAACGTAGTCGTTCAATTGTTGTATGAAACATCCATCGTACTTTCAATGAATCAAACGTTATTCATTGATTCAATCAAACAAACTGCACGAGATGATTCAATAATTATAGCTTCTCTCTTTCATTCAATGTCTCCAGCCAAATACATTCATTGAAACAAACAAACTGTATTCATTCAATGAAACAAACGTTATTCATTGATTCAATGAGTTGAGCTTCTCTCATTCATTCAATGCCTCAAGCTTAACTCATTCATTGTAAGAAACAAAATGTATTCGTTCAATTGTTGAATTCAGCTTCAAACATATATTCAATGAAACAAATTGCACGAGATGATTCAATAAACATACCTCCGATCTTTCATTCAATGTCTCCAGCCATATCCATTCATTGAAAAAACAAACGATATTCATTCAATGAAACAAACGTTATTCATTGCTTCAATGAGTTGAGCTTCTCTCATTCCTTCAATGCCTCAAGCTTAACTCATTCATTGTAAGAAACAAAATGTATTCGTTCAATTGTTGAATTCAGCTTCAAACATACATTCAATGAATCAAACGTTTTTCATTGATTCAATGAAACAAACTTAACTCATTCTTTGTAAGAAACAAAATGTATTCGTTCAATTGTTGAATTAAGCCTCAAACATACATTCAATGAATCAAAAGTTTTTCATTGATTCAATGAAACAAACTGCCCGAGATGATTCAATAATTATTCATTCGCTCTTTCATTCAATTTCTCCAGCTTAATCCATTTAATGAAAGAAACATACCATATTCTTTCATTCAATGAAAGAAACGTTCGTGTTCGGGTTAGGGTTAGGGTTAGCGTTAGGTTTAGTTATAGGGATAGGGTTAGCGTTAGGGTTAGGGTTAGAGTTAGGTTTAGGGTTAGGGTTAGGGTTAGGGATAGGGTTGTGTTAGGGTTAGGGTCAGGGTTAGGGTCAGGGTACAGGTCAGGGTTTGGTTTAGGTTTAGGTTTAGCTGCTCTCATTCATTCAATGCCTCAAGCTTAAATCATTCATTGTAAGAAACAAAATGTAGTTATTCAATTGTTGAATTAAGCTTCAAACATACATTCAATGATTCAAACGCTTTTCATTGATTGAATCAAATTAACTGCAAGAGTTGATTCCATGATTAGAACTTCTCTCTTTTATTCAATGTGTCCAGCTCCATACATTCATTGACTCAAACAAACTGCATTCGTTCATTCAATGAAACAAACGTTATTCATAGCATCGCTTCTCTCATTCATTCCATGCCTCAACTTAACTCATTCATTGTAAAAAACAAAATGTAGTCCTTCAATTGTTGAATTAAGCTTCAAACATACATTCAATGAAACAAACTGCACGCGATGATTCAATAAACATACCTCTGATCTTTCATTCAATGTCTCCAGCCATATACATTCATTGAAGGAAACAAACTGTATTCATTCAATGAAACAAACGTCATTCATTGATTCAATGAGTTGAGCTTCTCTCATTCATTCAATGCCTCATGATTAAATCATTCATTGTAAGAAACAAAATGTATTCGTTTGATTGCTGAATTAAGCCTCAAACATACATTCAATGAATCAAACGTTTTTCATTGATTCATTGAAACAAACATAACTCATTCTTTGTAATAAACAAAATGTATTCGTTCAATTGTTGAATTCAGCCTCAAACATACATTCAATGAATCAAACGTTTTTCATTGATTCAATGAAACAAACTTCACGTGATGATTCAATGATTGGAACTTCTCTCTTTCATTCAATGTCTCCAGCGTCAGACATTCATTGACAGAAACAAACTGTATTCATTAATTCAATGAAACAAACGTTATTCATTGATTAGATGAGTTGAGCTTCTCTCATTCATTCAATGCTTCAAGCTTAATTCATACATTGTAAGAAACAAAATGTATTCGTTCGATTGCTGAATTAAGCCTCAAACATACATTCAATGAATCAAACGTTTTTCATTGATTCAATGAAACAAACTGCACGAGATGATTCAATGATTAGAACTTCTCTCATTCATTCATTGGCTCCAGCGTCAGACATTCATTGACAGAAACAAACTGTATTCATTCATTCAATGAAACAAACGTTATTCATTCATTCAATGAGTTGAGCTTCTCTCCTTCATTCAATGCCTCAAGCTTAACTCATTCATTGTAAGAAAGAAAATGTAGTCGTTCAATTGTTGTATGAAACATCCATCGTACTTTCAATGAATCAAACGTTGTTGATTGATTAAATGAAACAAACTGCACGAGGTGATTCAATAAACACAGCTTCGCTCTTTCATTCAATATCACCAGATAAAATCATTCATTGAATGAAACTAACTATATTCATTCAATGAAACAAATGTTATTCATTGCTTCAATGAGTTGAGCTTCTCTCATTCCTTCAATGCCTCAAGCTTAACTCATTCATTGTAAGAAACAAAATGTATTCGTTTGATTGCTGAATTAAGCCTCAAACATACATTCAATGAATCAAACGTTTTTCATTGATTCATTGAAACAAACATAACTCATTCTTTGTAATAAACAAAATGTATTCGTTCAATTGTTGAATTAAGCCTCAAACATACATTCAATGAATCAAACGTTTTTCATTGATTCAATGAAACAAACTTCACGTGATGATTCAATGATTGGAACTTCTCTCTTTCATTCAATGTCTCCAGCGTCAGACATTCATTGACAGAAACAAACTGTATTCATTAATTCAATGAAACAAACGTTATTCATTGATTAGATGAGTTGAGCTTCTCTCATTCATTCAATGCTTCAAGCTTAATTCATACATTGTAAGAAACAAAATGTATTCGTTCGATTGCTGAATTAAGCCTCAAACATACATTCAATGAATCAAACGTTTTTCATTGATTCAATGAAACAAACTGCACGAGATGATTCAATGATTAGAACTTCTCTCTTTCATTCATTGGCTCCAGCGTCAGACATTCATTGACAGAAACAAACTGTATTCATTCATTCAATGAAACAAACGTTATTCATTCATTCAATGAGTTGAGCTTCTCTCCTTCATTCAATGCCTCAAGCTTAACTCATTCATTGTAAGAAAGAAAATGTAGTCGTTCAATTGTTGTATGAAACATCCATCGTACTTTCAATGAATCGAACGTTGTTGATTGATTAAATGAAACAAACTGCACGAGGTGATTCAATAAACACAGCTTCGATCTTTCATTCAATATCACCAGATAAAATCATTCATTGAATGAAACTAACTATATTCATTCAATGAAACAAATGTTATTCATTGCTTCAATGAGTTGAGCTTCTCTCATTCCTTCAATGCCTCAAGCTTAACTCATTCATTGTAAGAAACAAAATGTATTCGTTCAATTGTTGAATTCAGCTTCAAACATACATTCATTGGAAGAAACTAACTACATTCATTCAATGAAACAAACGTTATTCATTGATTCAATCAGTTGAGCTTCTCTCGTTCATTCAATGCCTCAAGCTTAACTCAATCATTGAAAGAAACAAAGTGTATTCGTTCAATTGATGAATGAAACATCCATCACAATTTCAATGAATCAAACGTTATTCATTGATTCAATCAAACAAACTGCACGAGCTGATTCAATAATTATAGCTTCTCTCTTTCATTCAATGTCTCCAGCCAAATACATTCATTGAAACAAACAAACTGTATTCATTCAATGAAACAAACGTTATTCATTGATTCAATGAGTTGAGCTTCTCTCATTCATTCAATGCCTCAAGCTTAACTCATTCATTGTAAGAAACAAAATGTAGTCGTTCAATTGTTGAATTAAGCCTCAAACATACATTCAATGAGTCAAACGTTTTTCATTGATTCAATGAAACAAACTGCACGAGATGATTCAATGATTAGAACTTCTCTCTTTCAACCATTGTCTCCACCGTCAGACATTCATTGACAGAAACAAACTGTATTCATTCGTTCAATGAAACAAACGTTATTCATAGCTTCGCTTCTCTCATTCATTCCATGCCTCAACTTAACTCATTCATTGTAAGAAACAAAATGTATTCGTTCAATTGTTGAATTAAGCCTCAAACATACATTCAATGAATCAAATGTTTTTCATTGATTCAATGAAACAAACTTCACGAGATGATTCAATGATTAGAACTCCTCTGTTGTATTCAATATCTCTAGCTTATTACAGTCACTGAAAGAAACAAACTGTATTCATTCATTCAATGAACAAACGTTATTCATTGATTAAATGAGTTGAGCTTCTCTCATTCATTCAATGCTTCAAGCTTAACTCATACATTGTAAGAAACAAAATGTATTCGTTCGATTGCTGAATTAAGCCTCAAACATACATTCAATGATACAAACGTTTTTCATTGATTCAATGAAACAAACTGCACGAGATGATTCAATGATTAGAACTTCTCTCTTTCATTCATTGTCTCCAGCGTCAGACATTCATTGACAGAAACAAACTGTATTCATTCATTCAATGAAACAAACGTTATTCATTCATTCAATGAGTGGAGCTTCTCTCATTCATTCAATGCCTCAAGCTTAACTCAATCATTGTAAGAAACAAAATGTAGTCGTTCAATTGTTGAATTAAGCTTCAAACATACATTCAATGATTCAAACGCTTTTCATTGATTGAATCAAACTAACTGCAAGAGTTGATTCAATGATTAGAACTTCTCTCTTTTATTCAATGTATCCAGCTCCATACATTCATTGACTCAAACAAACTGCATTCGTTCATTCAATGAAACAAACGTTATTCATAGCTTCGCTTCTCTCATTCATTCCATGCCTCAACTTAACTCATTCATTGTAAGAAACAAAATGTATTCGTTCAATTGTTGAATTAAGCCTCAAACATACATTCAATGAATCAAACGTTTTTCATTGATTCAATGAAACAAACTTCACGAGATGATTCAATGATTAGAACTCCTCTGTTGTATTCAATATCTCTAGCTTAATACAGTCACTGAAAGAAACAAACTGTATTCATTCATTCAATGAACAAACGTTATTCATTGATTAAATGAGTTGAGCTTCTCTCATTCATTCAATGTTTCAAGCTTAACTCATACATTGTAAGAAACAAAATGTATTCGTTCGATTGCTGAATTAAGCCTCAAACATACATTCAATGAATCAAACGTTTTTCATTGATTCAATGAAACAAACTGCACGAGATGATTCAATGATTAGAACTTCTCTCTTTCATTCATTGTCTCCAGCGTCAGACATTCATTGACAGAAACAAACTGTATTCATTCATTCAATGAAACAAACGTTTTTCACTCATTCAATGAGTGGAGCTTCTCTCATTCATTCAATGCCTCAAGCTTAACTCAATTATTGGAAGAAACAAAACGTAGTCGTTCAATTGTTGTATGAAACATCCATCGTACTTTCAATGAATCAAACGTTATTCATTGATTCAATCAAACAAACTGCACGAGATGATTCAATAATTATAGCTTCTCTCTTTCATTCAATGTCTCCAGCCAAATACATTCATTGAAACAAACAAACTGTATTCATTCAATGAAACAAACGTTATTCATTGATTCAATGAGTTGAGCTTCTCTCATTCATTCAATGCCTCAAGCTTAACTCATTCATTGTAAGAAACAAAATGTATTCGTTCAATTGTTGAATTCAGCTTCAAACATACATTCAATGAAACAAATTGCACGAGATGATTCAATAAACATACCTCCGATCTTTCATTCAATGTCTCCAGCCATATCCATTCATTGAAAAAACAAACGATATTCATTCAATGAAACAAACGTTATTCATTGCTTCAATGAGTTGAGCTTCTCTCATTCCTTCAATGCCTCAAGCTTAACTCATTCATTGTAAGAAACAAAATGTATTCGTTCAATTGTTGAATTCAGCTTCAAACATACATTCAATGAATCAAACGTTTTTCATTGATTCAATGAAACAAACTTAACTCATTCTTTGTAAGAAACAAAATGTATTCGTTCAATTGTTGAATTAAGCCTCAAACATACATTCAATGAATCAAAAGTTTTTCATTGATTCAATGAAACAAACTGCCCGAGATGATTCAATAATTATTCCTTCGCTCTTTCATTCAATTTCTCCAGCTTAATCCATTTAATGAAAGAAACATACCATATTCTTTCATTCAATGAAAGAAACGTTCGTGTTCGGGTTAGGGTTAGGGTTAGCGTTAGGTTTAGTTATAGGGATAGGGTTAGTGTTAGGGTTAGGGTCAGGGTTTGGGTCAGGGTACAGGTCAGGGTTGGATTAAGCCTCAAACATACATTCAATGAAACAAACGGCACGAGATGATTCAATAAACATACCTCCGATCTTTCATTCAATGTCTCCAGCCATGTACATTATTTAAAACAAACAAACTGTATTCATTCAATGAATCAAACGTTTTTCATTGATTCAATGAAACAAACTTAACTCATTCTTTGTAAGAAACAAAATGTATTCGCTCAATTGTTGAATTAAGCCTCAAACATACATTCAATGAATCAAACATTTTTCATTGATTCAATGAAACAAACTTCACGAGATGATTCAATGATTTAACTCGTCTGTTGTATTCAATATCTCTAGCTTAATACAGTGACTGAAAGAAACAAACTGTATTCATTCATTCAATGAACAAACGTTATTCATTGATTAAATGAGTTGAGCTTCTCTCATTCATTCAATGCTTCAAGCTTCACTCATACATTGTAAGAAACAAAATGTATTCGTTCGATTGCTGAATTAAGACTCAAACATACATCCAATGAATCAAACGTTTTTCATTGATTCAAAGAAACAAACTGCACGAGGTGATTCAATGATTAGAACTTCTCTCTTTCATTCAATGTCTCCAGCGTCAGACATTCATTGACAGAAACAAACTGTATTCATTCATTCAATGAATCAAACGTTATTCTTTGATTCAATGAGTTGAGCTTCTCTCATTCATTCAATGCCTCAAGCTTAACTCATTCATTGTAAGAAACAAAATGTAGTCGTTCAATTGTTGAATTAAACCTCAACCATACATTCAATGAAACAAACTGCACGAGATGATTCAATAAACATACCTCCGATCTTTCATTCAATGTCTACAGCCATATACATTCATTGAAAGAAACAAACTGTATTCATTCAATGAAACAAACGTTATTCATTGATTCAATGAGTTGAGTTTCTCTCATTCATTCAATGCCTCAAGCTTTAATCATTCATTGTAAGAAACAAAATGTAGTCGTTCAATTTTTGAATTAAGCTTCAAACATACATTCATTGATTCAAGCGCTTTTCATTGAGTGAATCAATTTAACTGCAAGCGTTGATTCAATGATTAGAACTTGTCTCTTTTATTCAATGTGTCCAGCTCCATACATTCATTGACTCAAACAAACTGCATTCGTTCATTCAATGAAACAAACGTTATTCATAGCATCGCTTCTCTCATTCATTCCATGCCTCAACTTAACTCATTCATTGTAAGAAACAAAATGTATTCGCTGAATTGTTGAATTAAGCCTCAAACATACATGCAATGAATCAAACATTTTTCATTGATTCAATGAAACAAACTTCACGAGATGGTTCAATGATTTAACTCCTCTGGTGTATTCAATATCTCTAGCTTAATACAGTCACTGAAAGAAACAAACTGTATTCATTAATTCAATGAATCAAACGTTATTCATTGATTCAATGAGTTGACCTTCTCTCATTCATTAAATGCCTCAAGCTTCACTCAATCAGTGAAAGAAACAAACCGTATTCGTTCAATTCTTGTATGAAACATCCATCACATTTTCAATGAATCAGACGTTATTCATTGATTCAATGAAACAAACTGCCCAGGAGGATTCAATAGTTATTCCTTCTCTCTTTCATTCAATTTCTCCTGCTTAATCCATTCAATGAAAGAAACATACCACATTCATTCATTCAATGAAAGAAACGTTCGTGTTCGGGTTAGGGTTAGGGTTAGCGTTAGGTTTAGGGTTAGGGTTAGGGTTAGGGTTAGGGTTAGGGCTTGGAATACGCTTACTGTTCGGGTTAGTATAGGGTCACCGTTAGGGTTAGTGTTAGGGTTACGGTTGTGTTAGGGTTAGGGTCAGGGTTAGGGTCAGGGTACCGGTCAGGGTTTGGTTTAGGTTTAGGGTTAGCTGCTCTCATTCATTCAATGCATCGAGCTGAACTCATTCATTGAAAGAATCAAATTGTATTCCTTCCATTGTTGAATGAAACTGCAATGAACATGGCTCCGCTCTTTCATTCAATATCACCAGATAAAATCATTCATTGAAAGAAACTAACTACATTCATTCAATGAAACAAACGTTATTCATTGATTCAATGAGTTGAGCTTCTCTCGTTCATTCAATGCCTCAAGCTTAACTCAATCATTGAAAGAAACAAAGTGTATTCGTTCAATTGTTGAATGAAACATCCATCACAAATTCAATGAATCAAACGTTATTCATTGATTCAATCAAACAAACTGCACGAGCTGATTCAATAATTATAGCTTCTCTCTTTCATTCAATGTCTCCAGCCAAATACATTCATTGAAACAAACAAACTGTATTCATTCAATGAAACAAACGTTATTCATTGATTCAATGAGTTGAGCTTCTCTCATTCATTCAATGCCTCACGCTTAACTCATTCATTGTAAGAAACAAAATGTAGTCGTTCAAATGTTGAATTAAGCCTCAAACATACATTCAATGAAACAAACGGCACGAGATGATTCAATAAACATACCTCCGATCTTTCATTCAATGTCTCCAGCCATATACATTCTTTGAAACAAACAAACTGTATTCATTCAATGAATCAAGCGTTTTTCATTGATTCAATGAAACAAACTTAACTCATTCTTTGTAAGAAACAAAATGTATTCGTTCAATTGTTGAATTAAGCCTCAAACATACATTCAATGAATCATACGTTTTTCATTGATTCAATGAAACAAACTGCCCGAGATGATTCAATAATTATTCCTTCGCTCTTTCATTCAATTTCTCCAGCTTAATCCATTTAATGAAAGAAACATACCATATTCATTCATTCAATGAAAGAAACGTTCGTGTTCGGTTTAGGGTTAGGGTTAGCGTTGCTTTAGTCTTAGGGTTAGGGTTAGTGTTAGGGTTAGGGTTAGCGTTAGGTTTAGGGTTAGGGTTAGGGTTAGGGATAGGGTTGTGTTAGGGTTAGGGTCAGGGTACAGGTCAGGGTTTGGTTTAGGTTTAGGGTTAGCTGCTCTCATTCATTCAATGCCTCAAGCTTACATCAATCATTTTAAGAAACAAAATGTAGTCGTTCAATTGTTGAATTAAGCTTCAAACATACATTCAATGATTCAAACGCTTCTCATTGATTGAATCAAATTAACTGCAAGTGTTGATTCAATGATTAGAACTTTTCTCTTTTATTCAATGTGTCCAGCTCCATACATTCATTGACTCAAACAAACTGCATTCGTTCATTCAATGAAACAAACGTTATTCATAGCATCGCTTCTCTCATTCATTCCATGCCTCAACTTAACTCATTCATTGTAAGAAACAAAATGTAGTCGTTCAATTGTTGAATTAAGCTTCAAACATACATTCAATGAAACAAACTGCACGAGATGATTCAATAAACATACCTCTGATCTTTCATTCAATGTCTCCAGCCATATACATTCATTGAAGGAAACAAACTGTATTCATTCAATGAAACAAACGTCATTCATTGATTCAATGAGTTGAGCTTCTCTCATTCATTCAATGCCTCAAGATTAAATCATTCATTGTAAGAAACAAAATGTATTCGTTTGATTGCTGAATTAAGCCTCAAACATACATTCAATGAATAAAACGTTTTTCATTGATTCAATGAAACAAACATAACTCATTCTTTGTAATAAACAAAATGTATTCGTTCAATTGTTGAATTAAGCCTCAAACATACATCAATGAAAAGCGTTTGAATCATTGATTCAATGAAACAAACTTCACGTGATGATTCAATGATTGGAACTTCTCTCTTTCATTCAATGCCTCAAGCTTAACTCAATCATTGGAAGAAACAAAATGTAGTCGTTCAATTGTTGAATTAAGCTTCAAACATACATTCAATGATTCAAACGCTTTTCATTGATTGAATCAAACTAACTGCAAGAGTTGATTCAATGATTAGAACTTCTCTCTTTTATTCAATGTATCCAGCTCCATACATTCATTGACTCAAACAAACTGCATTCGTTCATTCAATGAAACAAACGTTATTCATAGCTTCGCTTCTCTCATTCATTCCATGCCTCAACTTAACTCATTCATTGTAAGAAACAAAATGTATTCGTTCAATTGTTGAATTAAGCCTCAAACATACATTCAATGAATCAAACGTTTTTCATTGAATCAATGAAACAAACTTCACGAGATGATTCAATGATTAGAACTCCTCTGTTGTATTCAATATCTCTAGCTTAATACAGTCACTGAAAGAAACAAACTGTATTCATTCATTCAATGAACAAACGTTATTCATTGATTAAATGAGTTGAGCTTCTCTCATTCATTCAATGCTTCAAGCTTAACTCATACATTGTAAGAAACAAAATGTATTCGTTCGATTGCTGAATTAAGCCTCAAACATACATTCAATGAATCAAACGTTTTTCATTGATTCAATGAAACAAACTGCACGAGGTGATTCAATGATTAGAACTTCTCTCTTTCATTCAATGTCTCCAGCGTCAGACATTCATTGACAGAAACAAACTGTATTCATTCATTCAATGAAACAAACGTTTTTCACTCATTCAATGAGTGGAGCTTCTCTCATTCATTCAATGCCTCAAGCTTAACTCAATTATTGGAAGAAACAAAACGTAGTCGTTCAATTGTTGTATGAAACATCCATCGTACTTTCAATGAATCAAACGTTATTCATTGATTCAATGAAACAAACTGCACGAGATGATTCAATAATTATAGCTTCTCTCTTTCATTCAATGTCTCCAGCCAAATACATTCATTGAAACAAACAAACTGTATTCATTCAATGAAACAAACGTTATTCATTGATTCAATGAGTTGAGCTTCTCTCATTCATTCAATGCCTCAAGCTTAACTCATTCATTGTAAGAAACAAAATGTATTCGTTCAATTGTTGAATTCAGCTTCAAACATACATTCAATGAAACAAATTGCACGAGATGATTCAATAAACATACCTCCGATCTTTCATTCAATGTCTCCAGCCATATCCATTCATTGAAAAAACAAACGATATTCATTCAATGAAACAAACGTTATTCATTGCTTCAATGAGTTGAGCTTCTCTCATTCCTTCAATGCCTCAAGCTTAACTCATTCATTGTAAGAAACAAAATGTATTCGTTCAATTGTTGAATTCAGCTTCAAACATACATTCAATGAATCAAACGTTTTTCATTGATTCAATGAAACAAACTTAACTCATTCTTTGTAAGAAACAAAATGTATTCGTTCAATTGTTGAATTAAGCCTCAAACATACATTCAATGAATCAAAAGTTTTTCATTGATTCAATGAAACAAACTGCCCGAGATGATTCAATAATTATTCCTTCGCTCTTTCATTCAATTTCTCCAGCTTAATCCATTTAATGAAAGAAACATACCATATTCTTTCATTCAATGAAAGAAACGTTCGTGTTCGGGTTAGGGTTAGGGTTAGCGTTAGGTTTAGTTATAGGGATAGGGTTAGTGTTAGGGTTAGGGTCAGGGTTTGGGTCAGGGTACAGGTCAGGGTTGGATTAAGCCTCAAACATACATTCAATGAAACAAACGGCACGAGATGATTCAATAAACATACCTCCGATCTTTCATTCAATGTCTCCAGCCATATACATTATTTAAAACAAACAAACTGTATTCATTCAATGAATCAAACGTTTTTCATTGATTCAATGAAACAAACTTAACTCATTCTTTGTAAGAAACAAAATGTATTCGTTCAATTGTTGAATTAAGCCTCAAACATACATTCAATGAATCATACGTTTTTCATTGATTCAATGAAACAAACTGCCCGAGATGATTCAATAATTATTCCTTCGCTCTTTCATTCAATTTCTCCAGCTTAATCCATTTAATGAAAGAAACATACCATATTCATTCATTCAATGAAAGAAACGTTCGTGTTCGGTTTAGGGTTAGGGTTAGCGTTGCTTTAGTCTTAGGGTTAGGGTTAGTGTTAGGGTTAGGGTTAGAGTTAGGTTTAGGGTTAGGGTTAGGGTTAGGGATAGGGTTGTGTTAGGGTTAGGGTCAGGGTTTGGTTTAGGTTTAGGGTTAGCTGCTCTCATTCATTCAATGCCTCAAGCTTACATCAATCATTTTAAGAAACAAAATGTAGTCGTTCAATTGTTGAATTAAGCTTCAAACATACATTCAATGATTCAAACGCTTTTCATTGATTGAATCAAATTAACTGCAAGAGTTGATTCAATGATTAGAACTTTTCTCTTTTATTCAATGTGTCCAGCTCCATACATTCATTGACTCAAACAAACTGCATTCGTTCATTCAATGAAACAAACGTTATTCATAGCATCGCTTCTCTCATTCATTCCATGCCTCAACTTAACTCATTCATTGTAAGAAACAAAATGTAGTCGTTCAATTGTTGAATTAAGCTTCAAACATACATTCAATGAAACAAACTGCACGAGATGATTCAATAAACATACCTCTGATCTTTCATTCAATGTCTCCAGCCATATACATTCATTGAAGGAAACAAACTGTATTCATTCAATGAAACAAACGTCATTCATTGATTCAATGAGTTGAGCTTCTCTCATTCATTCAATGCCTCAAGATTAAATCATTCATTGTAAGAAACAAAATGTATTCGATTGATTGCTGAATTAAGCCTCAAACATACATTCAATGAATCAAACGTTTTTCATTGATTCAATGAAACAAACTTCACGTGATGATTCAATGATTGGAACTTCTCTCTTTCATTCAATGTCTCCAGCGTCAGACATTCATTGACAGAAACAAACTGTATTCATTAATTCAATGAAACAAACGTTATTCATTGATTCAATGAGTTGAGCTTCTCTCATTCATTCAATGCTTCAAGCTTAATTCATACATTGTAAGAAACAAAATGTATTCGTTCGATTGCTGAATTAAGCCTCAAACATATATTCAATGAATCAAACGTTTTTCATTGATTCAATGAAACAAACTGCACGAGATGATTCAATGATTAGAACTTCTCTCTTTCATTCATTGGCTCCAGCGTCAGACATTCATTGACAGAAACAAACTGTATTCATTCATTCAATGAAACAAACGTTATTCATTCATTCAATGAGTTGAGCTTCTCTCCTTCAGTCAATGCCTCAAGCTTAACTCAATCATTGAATGAAACAAACCGTATTCGTCCAATTGTAGAATGAAACATCCATCATACTTTTAATGAATCAAACGTTATTCATTGATTCAAACAAACTCCACGAGATGATTCAATAATTATTGCTTCTCTCTTTCTTTCAATGTCTCCAGCCAAATACATTCATTGACAGAACCAAACTATATCATTCAATGATATAAACGTTTTTCATTGATTGAATGAGTTGAGCTTCTCTCATTCATGCAATGCCTCAAGCTTAACTCATTCATTGTAAGAAAGAAAATGTAGTCGTTCAATTGTTGTATGAAACATCCATCGTACTTTCAATGAATCAAACGTTGTTGATTGATTAAATGAAACAAACTGCACGAGGTGATTCAATAAACACAGCTTCGCTCTTTCATTCAATATCACCAGATGAAATCATTCATTGAATGAAACTAACTATATTCATTCAATGAAACAAACGTTATTCATTGCTTCAATGAGTTGAGCTTCTCTCATTCCTTCAATGCCTCAAGCTTAACTCATTCATTGTAAGAAACAAAATGTAGTCGTACAATTGTTGAATTAAGCCTCAAACATACATTCAATGAATCAAACGTTTTTCATTGATTCAATGAAACAAACTGCACGAGATGATTCAATGATTAGAACTTCTCTCTTTCAACCATTGTCTCCAGCGTCAGACATTCATTGACAGAAACAAACTGTATTCATTCATTCAATGGAACAAACGTTATTCATAGCTTCGCTTCTCTCACTCATTCCATGCCTCAACTTAACTCATTCATTGTAAGAAACAAAATGTATTCGTTCAATTGTTGAATTAAGCCTCAAACATACATTCAATGAATCAAATGTTTTTCATTGATTCAATGAAACAAACTTCACGAGATGATTCAATGATTAGAACTCCTCTGTTGTATTCAATATCTCTAGCTTATTACAGTCACTGAAAGAAACAAACTGTGTTCATTGATTCAATGAACAAACGTTATTCATTCATTCAATGAGTGGAGCTTCTCTCATTCATTCAATGCCTCAAGCTTAACTCAATCATTGGAAGAAACAAAATGTAGTCGTTCAATTGTTGAATTAAGCTTCAAACATACATTCAATGATTCAAACGCTTTTCATTGATTGAATCAAACTAACTGCAAGAGTTGATTCAATGATTAGAACTTCTCTCTTTTATTCAATGTATCCAGCTCCATACATTCATTGACTCAAACAAACTGCATTCGTTCATTCAATGAAACAAACGTTATTCATAGCTTCGCTTCTCTCATTCATTCCATGCCTCAACTTAACTCAATTATTGGAAGAAACAAAATGTAGTCGTTCAATTGTTGTATGAAACATCCATCGTACTTTCAATGAATCAAACGTTATTCATTGATTCAATCAAACAAACTGCACGAGATGATTCAATAATTATAGCTTCTCTCTTTCATTCAATGTCTCCAGCCAAATACATTCATTGAAACAAACAAACTGTATTCATTCAATGAAACAAACATTATTCATTGATTCAATGAGTTGAGCTTCTCTCATTCATTCAATGCCTCAAGCTTAACTCATTCATTGTAAGAAACAAAATGTAGTCGTTCAATTGTTGAATTAAACCTCAACCATACATTCAATGAAACAAACTGCACGAGATGATTCAATAAACATACCTCCGATCTTTCATTCAATGTCTACAGCCATATACATTCATTGAAAGAAACAAACTGTATTCATTCAATGAAACAAACGTTATTCATTGATTCAATGAGTTGAGTTTCTCTCATTCATTCAATGCCTCAAGCTTTAATCATTCATTGTAAGAAACAAAATGTAGTCGTTCAATTGTTGAATTAAGCTTCAAACATACATTCATTGATTCAAGCGCTTTTCATTGAGTGAATCAATTTAACTGCAAGCGTTGATTCAATGATTAGAACTTCTCTCTTTTATTCAATGTGTCCAGCTCCATAAATTCATTGACTCAAACAAACTGCATTCGTTCATTCAATGAAACAAACGTTATTCATAGCATCGCTTCTCTCATTCATTCCATGCCTCAACTTAACTCATTCATTGTAAGAAACAAAATGTATTCGCTGAATTGTTGAATTAAGCCTCAAACATACATGCAATGAATCAAACATTTTTCATTGATTCAATGAAACAAACTTCACGAGATGGTTCAATGATTTAACTCCTCTGGTGTATTCAATATCTCTAGCTTAATACAGTCACTGAAAGAAACAAACTGTATTCATTAATTCAATGAATCAAACGTTATTCATTGATTCAATGAGTTGACCTTCTCTCATTCATTAAATGCCTCAAGCTTCACTCAATCAGTGAAAGAAACAAACCGTATTCGTTCAATTCTTGTATGAAACATCCATCACATTTTCAATGAATCAGACGTTATTCATTGATTCAATGAAACAAACTGCCCAGGAGGATTCAATAGTTATTCCTTCTCTCTTTCATTCAATTTCTCCTGCTTAATCCATTCAATGAAAGAAACATACCACATTCATTCATTCAATGAACGAAACGTTCGTGTTCGGGTTAGGGTTAGGGTTAGCGTTAGGTTTAGGGTTAGGGTTAGGGTTAGGGTTAGGGTTAGGGCTTGGAATACGCTTACTGTTCGGGTTAGTATAGGGTCACCGTTAGGGTTAGTGTTAGGGTTACGGTTGTGTTAGGGTTAGGGTCAGGGTTAGGGTCAGGGTACAGGTCAGGGTTTGGTTTAGGTTTATGGTTAGCTGCTCTCATTCATTCAATGCATCGAGCTGAACTCATTCATTGAAAGAATCAAATTGTATTCCTTCCATTGTTGAATGAAACTGCAATGAACATGGCTCCGCTCTTTCATTCAATATCACCAGATAAAATCATTCATTGAAAGAAACTAACTACATTCATTCAATGAAACAAACGTTATTCATTGATTCAATGAGTTGAGCTTCTCTCGTTCATTCAATGCCTCAAGCTTAACTCAATCATTGAAAGAAACAAAGTGTATTCGTTCAATTGTTGAATGAAACATCCATCACAAATTCAATGAATCAAACGTTATTCATTGATTCAATCAAACAAACTGCACGAGCTGATTCAATAATTATAGCTTCTCTCTTTCATTCAATGTCTCCAGCCAAATACATTCATTGAAACAAACAAACTGTATTCATTCAATGAAACAAACGTTATTCATTGATTCAATGAGTTGAGCTTCTCTCATTCATTCAATGCCTCAAGCTGAACTCATTCATTGTAAGAAACAAAATGTAGTCGTTCAATTGTTGAATTAAGCCTCAAACATACATTCAATGAAACAAACGGCACGAGATGATTCAATAAACATACCTCCGATCTTTCATTCAATGTCTCCAGCCATATACATTCTTTGAAACAAACAAACTGTATTCATTCAATGAATCAAACGTTTTTCATTGATTCAATGAAACAAACTTAACTCATTCTTTGTAAGAAACAAAATGTATTCGTTCAATTGTTGAATTAAGCCTCAAACATACATTCAATGAATCATACGTTTTTCATTGATTCAATGAAACAAACTGCCCGAGATGATTCAATAATTATTCCTTCGCTCTTTCATTCAATTTCTCCAGCTTAATCCATTTAATGAAAGAAACATACCATATTCATTCATTCAATGAAAGAAACGTTCGTGTTCGGTTTAGGGTTAGGGTTAGCGTTGCTTTAGTCTTAGGGTTAGGGTTAGTGTTAGGGTTAGGGTTAGCGTTAGGTTTAGGGTTAGGGTTAGGGTTAGGGATAGGGTTGTGTTAGGGTTAGGGTCAGGGTACAGGTCAGGGTTTGGTTTAGGTTTAGGGTTAGCTGCTCTCATTCATTCAATGCCTCAAGCTTACATCAATCATTTTAAGAAACAAAATGTAGTCGTTCAATTGTTGAATTAAGCTTCAAACATACATTCAATGATTCAAACGCTTTTCATTGATTGAATCAAATTAACTGCAAGTGTTGATTCAATGATTAGAACTTTTCTCTTTTATTCAATGTGTCCAGCTCCACACATTCATTGACTCAAACAAACTGCATTCGTTCATTCAATGAAACAAACGTTATTCATAGCATCGCTTCTCTCATTCATTCCATGCCTCAACTTAACTCATTCATTGTAAGAAACAAAATGTAGTCGTTCAATTGTTGAATTAAGCTTCAAACATACATTCAATGAAACAAACTGCACGAGATGATTCAATAAACATACCTCTGATCTTTCATTCAATGTCTCCAGCCATATTCATTCATTGAAGGAAACAAACTGTATTCATTCAATGAAACAAACGTCATTCATTGATTCAATGAGTTGAGCTTCTCTCATTCATTCAATGCCTCAAGATTAAATCATTCATTGTAAGAAACAAAATGTATTCGTTTGATTGCTGAATTAAGCCTCAAACATACATTCAATGAATAAAACGTTTTTCATTGATTCAATGAAACAAACATAACTCATTCTTTGTAATAAACAAAATGTATTCGTTCAATTGTTGAATTAAGCCTCAAACATACATCAATGAAAAGCGTTTGAATCATTGATTCAATGAAACAAACTTCACGTGATGATTCAATGATTGGAACTTCTCTCTTTCATTCAATGTCTCCAGCGTCAGACATTCATTGACAGAAACAAACTGTATTCATTAATTCAATGAAACAAACGTTATTCATTGATTAGATGAGTTGAGCTTCTCTCATTCATTCAATGCTTCAAGCTTAATTCATACATTGTAAGAAACAAAATGTATTCGTTCGATTGCTGAATTAAGCCTCAAACATACATTCAATGAATCAAACGTTTTTCATTGATTCAATGAAACAAACTGCACGAGATGATTCAATGATTAGAACTTCTCTCTTTCATTCATTGGCTCCAGCGTCAGACATTCATTGACAGAAACAAACTGTATTCATTCATTCAATGAAACAAACGTTATTCATTCATTCAATGAGTTGAGCTTCTCTCCTTCAGTCAATGCCTCAAGCTTAACTCAATCATTGAATGAAACAAACCGTATTCGTCCAATTGTAGAATGAAACATCCATCATACTTTTAATGAATCAAACGTTATTCATTGATTCAAACAAACTCCACGGGATGATTCAATAATTATTGCTTCTCTCTTTCTTTCAATGTCTCCAGCCAAATACATTCATTGACAGAAACAAACTATATCATTCAATGATATAAACGTTTTTCATTGATTGAATGAGTTGAGCTTCTCTCATTCATGCAATGCCTCAAGCTTAACTCATTCATTGTAAGAAAGAAAATGTAGTCGTTCAATTGTTGTATGAAACATCCATCGTACTTTCAATGAATCAAACGTTGTTGATTGATTAAATGAAACAAACTGCACGAGGTGATTCAATAAACACAGCTTCGCTCTTTCATTCAATATCACCAGATAAAATCATTCATTGAATGAAACTAACTATATTCATTCAATGAAACAAACGTTATTCATTGCTTCAGTGAGTTGAGCTTCTCTCATTCCTTCAATGCCTCAAGCTTAACTCATTCATTGTAAGAAACAAAATGTATTCGTTCAATTGTTGAATTCAGCTTCAAACATACATTCATTGAAAGAAACTAACTACATTCATTCAATGAAACAAACGTTATTCATTGATTCAATGAGTTGAGCTTCTCTCGTTCATTCAATGCCTCAAGCTTAACTCAATCATTGAAAGAAACAAAGTGTATTCGTTCAATTGATGAATGAAACATCCATCACAATTTCAATGAATCAAACGTTATTCATTGATTCAATCAAACAAACTGCACGAGCTGATTCAATAATTATAGCTTCTCTCTTTCATTCAATGTCTCCAGCCAAATACATTCATTGAAACAAACAAACTGTATTCATTCAATGAAACAAACGTTATTGATTGATTCAATGAGTTGAGCTTCTCTCATTCATTCAATGCCTCAAGCTTAACTCATTCATTGTAAGAAACAAAATGTAGTCGTACAATTGTTGAATTAAGCCTCAAACATACATTCAATGAATCAAACGTTTTTCATTGATTCAATGAAACAAACTGCACGAGATGATTCAATGATTAGAACTTCTCTCTTTCAACCATTGTCTCCAGCGTCAGACATTCATTGACAGAAACAAACTGTATTCATTCATTCAATGAAACAAACGTTATTCATAGCTTCGCTTCTCTCATTCATTCCATGCCTCAACTTAACTCATTCATTGTAAGAAACAAAATGTATTCGTTCAATTGTTGAATTAAGCCTCAAACATACATTCAATGAATCAAATGTTTTTCATTGATTCAATGAAACAAACTTCACGAGATGATTCAATGATTAGAACTCCTCTGTTGTATTCAATATCTCTAGCTTATTACAGTCACTGAAAGAAACAAACTGTATTCATTCATTCAATGAACAAACGTTATTCATTGATTAAATGAGTTGAGCTTCTCTCATTCATTCAATGCTTCAAGCTTAACTCATACATTGTAAGAAACAAAATGTATTCGTTCGATTGCTGAATTAAGCCTCAAACATACATTCAATGAATCAAACGTTTTTCATTGATTCAATGAAACAAACTGCACGAGATGATTCAATGATTAGAACTTCTCTCTTTCATTCATTGTCTCCAGCGTCAGACATTCATTGACAGAAACAAACTGTATTCATTCATTCAATGAAACAAACGTTATTCATTCATTCAATGAGTGGAGCTTCTCTCATTCATTCAATGCCTCAAGCTTAACTCAATCATTGGAAGAAACAAAATGTAGTCGTTCAATTGTTGAATTAAGCTTCAAACATACATTCAATGATTCAAACGCTTTCCATTGATTGGATCAAACTAACTGCAAGAGTTGATTCAATGATTAGAACTTCTCTCTTTTATTCAATGTATCCAGCTCCATACATTCATTGACTCAAACAAACTGCATTCGTTCATTCAATGAAACAAACGTTATTCATAGCTTCGCTTCTCTCATTCATTCCATGCCTCAACTTAACTCATTCATTGTAAGAAACAAAATGTATTCGTTCAATTGTTGAATTAAGCCTCAAACATACATTCAATGAATCAATGAATCAATCAGTGAAAGAAACAAACCGTATTCGTTCAATTCTTGTATGAAACATCCATCACATTTTCAATGAATCTAAGGTTATTCATTGATTCAATGAAACAAACTGCCCAGGAGGATTCAATAGTTATTCCTTCTCTCTTTCATTCAATTTCTCCTGCTTAATCCATTCAATGAAAGAAACATACCACATTCATTCATTCAATGAAAGAAACGTTCGTGTTCGGGTTAGGGTTAGGGTTAGCGTTAGGTTTAGGGTTAGGGTTAGGGTTAGGGTTAGGGTTAGAGTTAGGTTTAGGGTTAGGGTTAGGGTTAGGGTTAGGGTTAGGGTTAGGGCTTGGAATACGCTTACTGTTCGGGTTAGTATAGGGTCACCGTTAGGGTTAGTGTTAGGGTTACGGTTGTGTTCGGGTTAGGGTCAGGGTTAGGGTCAGGGTACAGGTCAGGGTTTGGTTTAGGTTAAGGGTTAGCTGCTCTCATTCATTCAATGCCTCGAGCTGAACTCATTCATTGAAAGAATCAAATTGTATTCCTTCCATTGTTGAATGAAACTGCAATGAACATGGCTCCGCTCTTTCATTCAATATCATCAGATAAAATCATTCAATGAAAGAAACTAACTACATTCATTCAATGAAACAAACGTTATTCATTGATTCAATGAGTTGAGCTTCTCTCGTTCATTCAATGCCTCAAGCTTAACTCAATCATTGAAAGAAACAAAGTGTATTCGTTCAATTGTTGAATGAAACATCCATCACAAATTCAATGAATCAAACGTTATTCATTGATTCAATCAAACAAACTGCACGAGCTGATTCAATAATTATAGCTTCTCTCTTTCATTCAATGTCTCCAGCCAAATACATTCATTGAAACAAACAAACTGTATTCATTCAATGAAACAAACGTTATTCATTGATTCAATGAGTTGAGCTTCTCTCATTCATTCAATGCCTCAAGCTTAACTCATTCATTGTAAGAAACAAAATGTAGTCGTTCAAATGTTGAATTAAGCCTCAAACATACATTCAATGAAACAAACGGCACGAGATGATTCAATAAACATACCTCCGATCTTTCATTCAATGTCTCCAGCCATATACATTCTTTGAAACAAACAAACTGTATTCATTCAATGAATCAAACGTTTTTCATTGATTCAATGAAACAAACTTAACTCATTCTTTGTAAGAAACAAAATGTATTCGTTCAATTGTTGAATTAAGCCTCAAACATACATTCAATGAATCATACGTTTTTCATTGATTCAATGAAACAAACTGCCCGAGATGATTCAATAATTATTCCTTCGCTCTTTCATTCAATTTCTCCAGCTTAATCCATTTAATGAAAGAAACATACCATATTCATTCATTCAATGAAAGAAACGTTCGTGTTCGGTTTAGGGTTAGGGTTAGCGTTGCTTTAGTCTTAGGGTTAGGGTTAGTGTTAGGGTTAGGGTTAGAGTTAGGTTTAGGGTTAGGGTTAGGGTTAGGGATAGGGTTGTGTTAGGGTTAGGGTCAGGGTACAGGTCAGGGTTTGGTTTAGGTTTAGGGTTAGCTGCTCTCATTCATTCAATGCCTCAAGCTTACATCAATCATTTTAAGAAACAAAATGTAGTCGTTCAATTGTTGAATTAAGCTTCAAACATACATTCAATGATTCAAACGCTTCTCATTGATTGAATCAAATTAACTGCAAGTGTTGATTCAATGATTAGAACTTTTCTCTTTTATTCAATGTGTCCAGCTCCATACATTCATTGACTCAAACAAACTGCATTCGTTCATTCAATGAAACAAACGTTATTCATAGCATCGCTTCTCTCATTCATTCCATGCCTCAACTTAACTCATTCATTGTAAGAAACAAAATGTAGTCGTTCAATTGTTGAATTAAGCTTCAAACATACATTCAATGAAACAAACTGCACGAGATGATTCAATAAACATACCTCTGATCTTTCATTCAATGTCTCCAGCCATATACATTCATTGAAGGAAACAAACTGTATTCATTCAATGAAACAAACGTCATTCATTGATTCAATGAGTTGAGCTTCTCTCATTCATTCAATGCCTCAAGATTAAATCATTCATTGTAAGAAACAAAATGTATTCGTTTGATTGCTGAATTAAACCTCAAACATACATTCAATGAATCAAACGTTTTTCATTGATTCAATGAAACAAACCTAGCTCATTCCTTGTAATAAACAAAATGTATTCGTTCAATTGTTGAATTAAGCCTCAAACATACATTCAATGAATCAAACTTTTTTCATTGATTCAATGAAACAAACTTCACGTGATGATTCAATGATTGGAACTTCTCTCTTTCATTCAATGTCTCCAGCGTCAGACATTCATTGACAGAAACAAACTGTATTCATTAATTCAATGAAACAAACGTTATTCATTGATTAGATGAGTTGAGCTTCTCTCATTCATTCAATGCTTCAAGCTTAATTCATACATTGTAAGAAACAAAATGTATTCGTTCGATTGCTGAATTAAGCCTCAAACATACATTCAATGAATCAAACGTTTTTCATTGATTCAATGAAACAAACTGCACGAGATGATTCAATGATTAGAACTTCTCTCTTTCATTCATTGGCTCCAGCGTCAGACATTCATTGACAGAAACAAACTGTATTCATTCATTCAATGAAACAAACGTTATTCATTCATTCAATGAGTTGAGCTTCTCTCCTTCAGTCAATGCCTCAAGCTTAACTCAATCATTGAATGAAACAAACCGTATTCGTCCAATTGTAGAATGAAACATCCATCATACTTTTAATGAATCAAACGTTATTCATTGATTCAAACAAACTCCACGGGATGATTCAATAATTATTGCTTCTCTCTTTCTTTCAATGTCTCCAGCCAAATACATTCATTGACAGAAACAAACTATATCATTCAATGATATAAACGTTTTTCATTGATTGAATGAGTTGAGCTTCTCTCATTCATGCAATGCCTCAAGCTTAACTCATTCATTGTAAGAAAGAAAATGTAGTCGTTCAATTGTTGTATGAAACATCCATCGTACTTTCAATGAATCAAACGTTGTTGATTGATTAAATGAAACAAACTGCACGAGGTGATTCAATAAACACAGCTTCGCTCTTTCATTCAATATCACCAGATAAAATCATTCATTGAATGAAACTAACTATATTCATTCAATGAAACAAACGTTATTCATTGCTTCAGTGAGTTGAGCTTCTCTCATTCCTTCAATGCCTCAAGCTTAACTCATTCATTGTAAGAAACAAAATGTATTCGTTCAATTGTTGAATTCAGCTTCAAACATACATTCATTGAAAGAAACTAACTACATTCATTCAATGAAACAAACGTTATTCATTGATTCAATGAGTTGAGCTTCTCTCGTTCATTCAATGCCTCAAGCTTAACTCAATCATTGAAAGAAACAAAGTGTATTCGTTCAATTGATGAATGAAACATCCATCACAATTTCAATGAATCAAACGTTATTCATTGATTCAATCAAACAAACTGCACGAGCTGATTCAATAATTATAGCTTCTCTCTTTCATTCAATGTCTCCAGCCAAATACATTCATTGAAACAAACAAACTGTATTCATTCAATGAAACAAACGTTATTGATTGATTCAATGAGTTGAGCTTCTCTCATTCATTCAATGCCTCAAGCTTAACTCATTCATTGTAAGAAACAAAATGTAGTCGTACAATTGTTGAATTAAGCCTCAAACATACATTCAATGAATCAAACGTTTTTCATTGATTCAATGAAACAAACTGCACGAGATGATTCAATGATTAGAACTTCTCTCTTTCAACCATTGTCTCCAGCGTCAGACATTCATTGACAGAAACAAACTGTATTCATTCATTCAATGAAACAAACGTTATTCATAGCTTCGCTTCTCTCATTCATTCCATGCCTCAACTTAACTCATTCATTGTAAGAAACAAAATGTATTCGTTCAATTGTTGAATTAAGCCTCAAACATACATTCAATGAATCAAATGTTTTTCATTGATTCAATGAAACAAACTTCACGAGATGATTCAATGATTAGAACTCCTCTGTTGTATTCAATATCTCTAGCTTATTACAGTCACTGAAAGAAACAAACTGTATTCATTCATTCAATGAACAAACGTTATTCATTGATTAAATGAGTTGAGCTTCTCTCATTCATTCAATGCTTCAAGCTTAACTCATACATTGTAAGAAACAAAATGTATTCGTTCGATTGCTGAATTAAGCCTCAAACATACATTCAATGAATCAAACGTTTTTCATTGATTCAATGAAACAAACTGCACGAGATGATTCAATGATTAGAACTTCTCTCTTTCATTCATTGTCTCCAGCGTCAGACATTCATTGACAGAAACAAACTGTATTCATTCATTCAATGAAACAAACGTTATTCATTCATTCAATGAGTGGAGCTTCTCTCATTCATTCAATGCCTCAAGCTTAACTCAATCATTGGAAGAAACAAAATGTAGTCGTTCAATTGTTGAATTAAGCTTCAAACATACATTCAATGATTCAAACGCTTTCCATTGATTGGATCAAACTAACTGCAAGAGTTGATTCAATGATTAGAACTTCTCTCTTTTATTCAATGTATCCAGCTCCATACATTCATTGACTCAAACAAACTGCATTCGTTCATTCAATGAAACAAACGTTATTCATAGCTTCGCTTCTCTCATTCATTCCATGCCTCAACTTAACTCATTCATTGTAAGAAACAAAATGTATTCGTTCAATTGTTGAATTAAGCCTCAAACATACATTCAATGAATCAAACGTTTTTCATTGATTCAATGAAACAAACTTCACGAGATGATTCAATGATTAGAACTCCTCTGTTGTATTCAATATCTCTAGCTTAATACAGTCACTGAAAGAAACAAACTGTATTCATTCATTCAATGAACAAACGTTATTCATTGATTAAATGAGTTGATCTTCTCTCATTCATTCAATGCTTCAAGCTTAACTCATACATTGTAAGAAACAAAATGTATTCGTTCGATTGCTGAATTAAGCCTCAAACATACATTCAATGAATCTAACGTTTTTCATTGATTCAATGAAACAAACTGCACGAGATGATTCAATGATTAGAACTTCTCTCTTTCATTCATTGTCTCCAGCGTCAGACATTCATTGACAGAAACAAACTGTATTCATTCATTCAATGAAACAAACTTTTTTCACTCATTCAATGAGTGGAGCTTCTCTCATTCATTCAATGCCTCAAGCTTAACTCAATTATTGGAAGAAACAAAATGTAGTCGTTCAATTGTTGTATGAAACATCCATCGTACTTTCAATGAATCAAACGTTATTCATTGATTCAATCAAACAAACTGCACGAGATGATTCAATAATTATAGCTTCTCTCTTTCATTCAATGTCTCCAGCCAAATACATTCATTGAAACAAACAAACTGTATTCATTCAATGAAACAAACGTTATTCATTGATTCAATGAGTTGAGCTTCTCTCATTCATTCAATGCCTCAAGCTTAACTCATTCATTGTAAGAAACAAAATGTATTCGTTCAATTGTTGAATTCAGCTTCAAACATACATTCAATGAAACAAATTGCACGAGATGATTCAATAAACATACCTCCGATCTTTCATTCAATGTCTCCAGCCATATCCAATCATTGAAAAAACAAACGATATTCATTCAATGAAACAAACGTTATTCATTGCTTCAATGAGTTGAGCTTCTCTCATTCCTTCAATGCCTCAAGCTTAACTCATTCATTGTAAGAAACAAAATGTATTCGTTCAATTGTTGAATTAAGCCTCAAACATACATTCAATGAATCAAACGTTTTTCATTGATTCAATGAAACAAACTGCCCGAGATGATTCAATAATTATTCCTTCGCTCTTTCATTCAATTTCTCCAGCTTAATCCATTTAATGAAAGAAACATACCATATTCTTTCATTCAATGAAAGAAACGTTCGTGTTCGGGTTAGGGTTAGGGTTACGGTTAGGTTTAGTTATAGGGATAGGGTTAGTGTTAGGGTTAGGGTTAGAGTTAGGTTTAGGGTTAGGGTTAGGGTTAGGGATAGGGTTGTGTTAGGGTTAGGGTCAGGGTTAGGGTCAGGGTACAGGTCAGGGTTTGGTTTAGGTTTAGGGTTAGCTGCTCTCATTCATTCAATGCCTCAAGCTTAAATCATTCATTGTAAGAAACAAAATGTAGTTGTTCAATTGTTGAATTAAGCTTCAAACATACATTCAATGATTCAAACGCTTTTCATTGATTGAATCAAATTAACTGCAAGAGTTGATTCCATGATTAGAACTTCTCTCTTTTATTCAATGTGTCCAGCTCCATACATTCATTGACTCAAACAAACTGCATTCGTTCATTCAATGAAACAAACGTTATTCAAAGCATCGCTTCTCTCATTCATTCCATGCCTCAACTTAACTCATTCATTGTAAGAAACAAAATGTATTCGCTCAATTGTTGAATTAAGCCTCAAACATACATTCAATGAATCAAACATTTTTCATTGATTCAATGAAACAAACTTCACGAGATGATTCAATGATTTAACTCGTCTGTTGTATTCAATATCTCTAGCTTAATACAGTGACTGAAAGAAACAAACTGTATTCATTCATTCAATGAACAAACGTTATTCATTGATTAAATGAGTTGAGCTTCTCTCATTCATTCAATGCTTCAAGCTTCACTCATACATTGTAAGAAACAAAATGTATTCGTTCGATTGCTGAATTAAGACTCAAACATACATTCAATGAATCAAACGTTTTTCATTAATTCAATGAAACAAACTGCACGAGGTGATTCAATGATTAGAACTTCTCTCTTTCATTCAATGTCTCCAGCGTCAGACATTCATTGACAGAAACAAACTGTATTCATTCATTCAATGAATCAAACGTTATTCATTGATTCAATGAGTTGAGCTTCTCTCATTCATTCAATGCCTCAAGCTTAACTCATTCATTGTAAGAAACAAAATGTAGTCGTTCAATTGTTGAATTAAACCTCAACCATACATTCAATGAAACAAACTGCACGAGATGATTCAATAAACATACCTCCGATCTTTCATTCAATGTCTCCAGCCATATACATTCATTGAAAGAAACAAACTGTATTCATTCAATGAAACAAACGTTATTCATTGATTCAATGAGTTGAGTTTCTCTCATTCATTCAATGCCTCAAGCTTTAATCATTCATTGTAAGAAACAAAATGTAGTCGTTTCAATTGTTGAATTAAGCTTCAAACATACATTCATTGATTCAAGCGCTTTTCATTGATTGAATCAAATTAACTGCAAGCGTTGATTCAATGATTAGAACTTCTCTCTTTTATTCAATGTGTCCAGCTCCATACATTCATTGACTCAAACAAACTGCATTCGTTCATTCAATGAAACAAACGTTATTCATAGCATCGCTTCTCTCATTCATTCCATGCCTCAACTTAACTCATTCATTGTAAGAAACAAAATGTATTCGCTGAATTGTTGAATTAAGCCTCAAACATACATGCAATGAATCAAACATTTTTCATTGATTCAATGAAACAAACTTCACGAGATGGTTCAATGATTTAACTCCTCTGGTGTATTCAATATCTCTAGCTTAATACAGTCACTGAAAGAAACAAACTGTATTCATTAATTCAATGAATCAAACGTTATTCATTGATTCAATGAGTTGAGCTTCTCTCATTCATTAAATGCCTCAAGCTTCACTCAATCAGTGAAAGAAACAAACCGTATTCGTTCAATTCTTGTATGAAACATCCATCACATTTTCAATGAATCTAAGGTTATTCATTGATTCAATGAAACAAACTGCCCAGGAGGATTCAATAGTTATTCCTTCTCTCTTTCATTCAATTTCTCCTGCTTAATCCATTCAATGAAAGAAACATACCACATTCATTCATTCAATGAAAGAAACGTTCGTGTTCGGGTTAGGGTTAGGGTTAGCGTTAGGTTTAGGGTTAGGGTTAGGGTTAGGGTTAGGGTTAGAGTTAGGTTTAGGGTTAGGGTTAGGGTTAGGGTTAGGGTTAGGGTTAGGGCTTGGAATACGCTTACTGTTCGGGTTAGTATAGGGTCACCGTTAGGGTTAGTGTTAGGGTTACGGTTGTGTTCGGGTTAGGGTCAGGGTTAGGGTCAGGGTACAGGTCAGGGTTTGGTTTAGGTTAAGGGTTAGCTGCTCTCATTCATTCAATGCCTCGAGCTGAACTCATTCATTGAAAGAATCAAATTGTATTCCTTCCATTGTTGAATGAAACTGCAATGAACATGGCTCCGCTCTTTCATTCAATATCATCAGATAAAATCATTCAATGAAAGAAACTAACTACATTCATTCAATGAAACAAACGTTATTCATTGATTCAATGAGTTGAGCTTCTCTCGTTCATTCAATGCCTCAAGCTTAACTCAATCATTGAAAGAAACAAAGTGTATTCGTTCAATTGTTGAATGAAACATCCATCACAAATTCAATGAATCAAACGTTATTCATTGATTCAATCAAACAAACTGCACGAGCTGATTCAATAATTATAGCTTCTCTCTTTCATTCAATGTCTCCAGCCAAATACATTCATTGAAACAAACAAACTGTATTCATTCAATGAAACAAACGTTATTCATTGATTCAATGAGTTGAGCTTCTCTCATTCATTCAATGCCTCAAGCTTAACTCATTCATTGTAAGAAACAAAATGTAGTCGTTCAAATGTTGAATTAAGCCTCAAACATACATTCAATGAAACAAACGGCACGAGATGATTCAATAAACATACCTCCGATCTTTCATTCAATGTCTCCAGCCATATACATTCTTTGAAACAAACAAACTGTATTCATTCAATGAATCAAACGTTTTTCATTGATTCAATGAAACAAACTTAACTCATTCTTTGTAAGAAACAAAATGTATTCGTTCAATTGTTGAATTAAGCCTCAAACATACATTCAATGAATCATACGTTTTTCATTGATTCAATGAAACAAACTGCCCGAGATGATTCAATAATTATTCCTTCGCTCTTTCATTCAATTTCTCCAGCTTAATCCATTTAATGAAAGAAACATACCATATTCATTCATTCAATGAAAGAAACGTTCGTGTTCGGTTTAGGGTTAGGGTTAGCGTTGCTTTAGTCTTAGGGTTAGGGTTAGTGTTAGGGTTAGGGTTAGAGTTAGGTTTAGGGTTAGGGTTAGGGTTAGGGATAGGGTTGTGTTAGGGTTAGGGTCAGGGTACAGGTCAGGGTTTGGTTTAGGTTTAGGGTTAGCTGCTCTCATTCATTCAATGCCTCAAGCTTACATCAATCATTTTAAGAAACAAAATGTAGTCGTTCAATTGTTGAATTAAGCTTCAAACATACATTCAATGATTCAAACGCTTCTCATTGATTGAATCAAATTAACTGCAAGTGTTGATTCAATGATTAGAACTTTTCTCTTTTATTCAATGTGTCCAGCTCCATACATTCATTGACTCAAACAAACTGCATTCGTTCATTCAATGAAACAAACGTTATTCATAGCATCGCTTCTCTCATTCATTCCATGCCTCAACTTAACTCATTCATTGTAAGAAACAAAATGTAGTCGTTCAATTGTTGAATTAAGCTTCAAACATACATTCAATGAAACAAACTGCACGAGATGATTCAATAAACATACCTCTGATCTTTCATTCAATGTCTCCAGCCATATACATTCATTGAAGGAAACAAACTGTATTCATTCAATGAAACAAACGTCATTCATTGATTCAATGAGTTGAGCTTCTCTCATTCATTCAATGCCTCAAGATTAAATCATTCATTGTAAGAAACAAAATGTATTCGTTTGATTGCTGAATTAAACCTCAAACATACATTCAATGAATCAAACGTTTTTCATTGATTCAATGAAACAAACCTAGCTCATTCCTTGTAATAAACAAAATGTATTCGTTCAATTGTTGAATTAAGCCTCAAACATACATTCAATGAATCAAACTTTTTTCATTGATTCAATGAAACAAACTTCACGTGATGATTCAATGATTGGAACTTCTCTCTTTCATTCAATGTCTCCAGCGTCAGACATTCATTGACAGAAACAAACTGTATTCATTAATTCAATGAAACAAACATTATTCATTGATTAGATGAGTTGAGCTTCTCTCATTCATTCAATGCTTCAAGCTTAATTCATACATTGTAAGAAACAAAATGTATTCGTTCGATTGCTGAATTAAGCCTCAAACATACATTCAATGAATCAAACGTTTTTCATTGATTCAATGAAACAAACTGCACGAGATGATTCAATGATTAGAACTTCTCTCTTTCATTCATTGTCTCCAGCGTCAGACATTCATTGACAGAAACAAACTGTATTCATTCATTCAATGAAACAAACGTTATTCATTCATTCAATGAGTTGAGCTTCTCTCCTTCATTCAATGCCTCAAGCTTAACTCAATCATTGAATGAAACAAACCGTATTCGTCCAATTGTAGAATGAAACATTATTCATTGATTAGATGAGTTGAGCTTCTCTCTTTCTTTCAATGTCTCCAGCCAAATACATTCATTGACAGAAACAAACTATATCATTCAATGATATAAACGTCTTTCATTGATTGAATGAGTTGAGCTTCTCTCATTCATGCAATGCCTCAAGCTTAACTCATTCATTGTAAGAAAGAAAATGTAGTCGTTCAATTGTTGTATGAAACATCCATCGTACTTTCAATGAATCAAACGTTGTTGATTGATTAAATGAAACAAACTGCACGAGGTGATTCAATAAACACAGCTTCGCTCTTTCATTCAATGTCACCAGATAAAATCATTCATTGAATGAAACTAACTATATTCATTCAATGAAACAAACGTTATTCATTGCTTCAATGAGTTGAGCTTCTCTCATTCCTTCAATGCCTCAAGCTTAACTCATTCATTGTAAGAAACAAAGTGTATTCGTTCAATTGTTGAATTCAGCTTCAAACATACATTCATTGAAAGAAACTAACTACATTCATTCAATGAAACAAACGTTATTCATTGATTCAATCAGTTGAGCTTCTCTCGTTCATTCAATGCCTCAAGCTTAACTCAATCATTGAAAGAAACAAAGTGTATTCGTTCAATTGATGAATGAAACATCCATCACAATTTCAATGAATCAAACGTTATTCATTGATTCAATCAAACAAACTGCACGAGCTGATTCAATAATTATAGCTTCTCTCTTTCATTCAATGTCTCCAGCCAAATACATTCATTGAAACAAACAAACTGTATTCATTCAATGAAACAAACGTTATTCATTGATTCAATGAGTTGAGCTTCTCTCATTCATTCAATGCCTCAAGCTTAACTCATTCATTGTAAGAAACAAAATGTAGTCGTACAATTGTTGAATTAAGCCTCAAACATACATTCAATGAATCAAACGTTTTTCATTGATTCAATGAAACAAACTGCACGAGATGATTCAATGATTAGAACTTCTCTCTTTCAACCATTGTCTCCAGCGTCAGACATTCATTGACAGAAACAAACTGTATTCATTCATTCAATGAAACAAACGTTATTCATAGCTTCGCTTCTCTCATTCATTCCATGCCTCAACTTAACTCATTCATTGTAAGAAACAAAATGTATTCGTTCAATTGTTGAATTAAGCCTCAAACATACATTCAATGAATCAAATGTTTTTCATTGATTCAATGAAACAAACTTCACGAGATGATTCAATGATTAGAACTCCTCTGTTGTATTCAATATCTCTAGCTTATTACAGTCACTGAAAGAAACAAACTGTATTCATTCATTCAATGAACAAACGTTATTCATTGATTAAATGAGTTGAGCTTCTCTCATTCATTCAATGCTTCAAGCTTAACTCATACATTGTAAGAAACAAAATGTATTCGTTCGATTGCTGAATTAAGCCTCAAACATACATTCAATGAATCTAACGTTTTTCATTGATTCAATGAAACAAACTGCACGAGATGATTCAATGATTAGAACTTCTCTCTTTCATTCATTGTCTCCAGCGTCAGACATTCATTGACAGAAACAAACTGTATTCATTCATTCAATGAAACAAACGTTATTCATTCATTCAATGAGTGGAGCTTCTCTCATTCATTCAATGCCTCAAGCTTAACTCAATCATTGGAAGAAACAAAATGTAGTCGTTCAATTGTTGAATTAAGCTTCAAACATACATTCAATGATTCAAACCCTTTTCATTGATTGAATCAAACTAACTGCAAGAGTTGATTCAATGATTAGAACTTCTCTCTTTTATTCAATGTATCCAGCTCCATACATTCATTGACTCAAACAAACTGCATTCGTTCATTCAATGAAACAAACGTTATTCATAGCTTCGCTTCTCTCATTCATTCCATTCCTCAACTTAACTCATTCATTGTAAGAAACAAAATGTATTCGTTCAATTGTTGAATTAAGCCTCAAACATACATTCAATGAATCAAACGTTTTTCATTGATTCAATGAAACAAACTTCACGAGATGATTCAATGATTAGAACTCCTCTGTTGTATTCAATATCTCTAGCTTAATACAGTCACTGAAAGAAACAAACTGTATTCATTCATTCAATGAACAAACGTTATTCATTGATTAAATGAGTTGAGCTTCTCTCATTCATTCAATGCTTCAAGCTTAACTCATACATTGTAAGAAACAAAATGTATTCGTTCGATTGCTGAATTAAGCCTCAAACATACATTCAATGAATCTAACGTTTTTCATTGATTCAATGAAACAAACTGCACGAGATGATTCAATGATTAGAACTTCTCTCTTTCATTCATTGTCTCCAGCGTCAGACATTCATTGACAGAAACAAACTGTATTCATTCATTCAATGAAACAAACGTTTTTCACTCATTCAATGAGTGGAGCTTCTCTCATTCATTCAATGCCTCAAGCTTAACTCAATTATTGGAAGAAACAAAATGTAGTCGTTCAATTGTTGTATGAAACATCCATCGTACTTTCAATGAATCAAACGTTATTCATTGATTCAATCAAACAAACTGCACGAGATGATTCAATAATTATAGCTTCTCTCTTTCATTCAATGTCTCCAGCCAAATACATTCATTGAAACAAACAAACTGTATTCATTCAATGAAACAAACGTTATTCATTGATTCAATGAGTTGAGCTTCTCTCATTCATTCAATGCCTCAAGCTTAACTCATTCATTGTAAGAAACAAAATGTATTCGTTCAATTGTTGAATTCAGCTTCAAACATACATTCAATGAAACAAATTGCACGAGATGATTCAATAAACATACCTCCGATCTTTCATTCAATGTCTCCAGCCATATCCATTCATTGAAAAAACAAACGATATTCATTCAATGAAACAAACGTTATTCATTGCTTCAATGAGTTGAGCTTCTCTCATTCCTTCAATGCCTCAAGCTTAACTCATTCATTGTAAGAAACAAAATGTATTCGTTCAATTGTTGAATTCAGCTTCAAACATACATTCAATGAATCAAACGTTTTTCATTGATTCAATGAAACAAACTGCCCGAGATGATTCAATAATTATTCCTTCGCTCTTTCATTCAATTTCTCCAGCTTAATCCATTTAATGAAAGAAACATACCATATTCTTTCATTCAATGAAAGAAACGTTCGTGTTCGGGTTAGGGTTAGGGTTAGCGTTAGGTTTAGTTATAGGGATTGGGTTAGTGTTAGGGTTAGGGTTAGAATTAGGTTTAGGGTTAGGGTTAGGGTTAGGGATAGGGTTGTGTGAGGGTTAGGGTCAGGGTTAGGGTCAGGGTACAGGTCAGGGTTTGGTTTAGGTTTAGGGTTAGCTGCTCTCATTCATTCAATGCCTCAAGCTTAAATCATTCATTGTAAGAAACAAAATGTAGTTGTTCAATTGTTGAATTAAGCTTCAAACATACATTCAATGATTCAAACGCTTTTCATTGATTGAATCAAATTAACAGCAAGAGTTGATTCCATGATTAGAACTTCTCTCTTTTATTCAATGTATCCAGCTCCATACATTCATTGACTCAAACAAACTGCATTCGTTCATTCAATGAAACAAACGTTATTCAAAGCATCGCTTCTCTCATTTATTCCATGCCTCAACTTAACTCATTCATTGTAAGAAACAAAATGTATTCGCTCAATTGTTGAATTAAGCCTCAAACATACATTCAATGAATCAAACATTTTTCATTGATTCAATGAAACAAACTTGACGAGATGATTCAATGATTTAACTCGTCTGTTGTATTCAATATCTCTAGCTTAATACAGTGACTGAAAGAAACAAACTGTATTCATTCATTCAATGAACAAACGTTATTCATTGATTAAATGAGTTGAGCTTCTCTCATTCATTCAATGCTTCAAGCTTCACTCATACATTGTAAGAAACAAAATGTATTCGTTCGATTGCTGAATTAAGACTCAAACATACATTCAATGAATCAAACGTTTTTCATTGATTCAATGAAACAAACTGCACGAGGTGATTCAATGATTAGAACTTCTCTCTTTCATTCAATGTCTCCAGGGTCAGACATTCATTGACAGAAACAAACTGTATTCATTCATTCAATGAATCAAACGTTATTCATTGATTCAATGAGTTGAGCTTCTCTCATTCATTCAATGCCTCAAGCTTAACTCATTCATTGTAAGAAACAAAATGTAGTCGTTCAATTGTTGAATTAAACCTCAACCATACATTCAATGAAACAAACTGCACGAGATGATTCAATAAACATACCTCCGATCTTTCATTCAATGTCTACAGCCATATACATTCATTGAAAGAAACAAACTGTATTCATTCAATGAAACAAACGTTATTCATTGATTCAATGATTGAGCTTCTCTCATTCATTCAATGACTCAAGCTTAACTCATTCATTGTAAGAAACAAAATGTAGTCGTTCAGTTGTTGAATTTAGCTACAAACATACATTCAATGAAACAAACTGCACGAGATGATTCAATAAACATACCTCCGATCTTTCATTCAATGTCTCCAGCCATATACATACATTGAAAGAAACAAACTGTATTCATTCAATGAAACAAACGTCATTCATTGATTCAATCAGTTGAGTTTCTCTCATTCATTCAATGCCTCAAGCTTTAATCATTCATTGTAAGAAACAAAATGTAGTCGTTCAATTGTTGAATTAAGCTTCAAACATACATTCATTGATTCAAGCGCTTTTCATTGATTGAATCAAATTAACTGCAAGCGTTGATTCAATGATTAGAACTTCTCTCTTTTATTCAATGTGTCCAGCTCCATACATTCATTGACTCAAACAAACTGCATTCGTTCATTCAATGAAACAAACGTTATTCATAGCATCGCTTCTCTCATTCATTCCATGCCTCAACTTAACTCATTCATTGTAAGAAACAAAATGTATTCGCTGAATTGTTGAATTAAGCCTCAAACATACATGCAATGAATCAAACATTTTTCATTGATTCAATGAAACAAACTTCACGAGATGGTTCAATGATTTAACTCCTCTGGTGTATTCAATATCTCTAGCTTAATACAGTCACTGAAAGAAACAAACTGTATTCATTAATTCAATGAATCAAACGTTATTCATTGATTCAATGAGTTGAGCTTCTCTCATTCATTAAATGCCTCAAGCTTCACTCAATCAGTGAAAGAAACAAACCGTATTCGTTCAATTCTTGTATGAAACATCCATCACATTTTCAATGAATCAGACGTTATTCATTGATTCAATGAAACAAACTGCCCAGGAGGATTCAATAGTTATTCCTTCTCTCTTTCATTCAATTTCTCCTGCTTAATCCATTCAATGAAAGAAACATACCATATTCATTCATTCAATGAAAGAAACGTTCGTGTTCGGGTTAGGGTTAGGGTTAGCGTTAGGTTTAGGGTTAGGGTTAGGGTTAGGGTTAGGGTTAGAGTTAGGTTTAGGGTTAGGGTTAGGGTTAGGGTTAGGGTTAGGGCTTGGAATACGCTTACTGTTCGGGTTAGTATAGGGTCACCGTTAGGGTTAGTGTTAGGGTTACGGTTGTGTTAGGGTTAGGGTCAGGGTTAGGGTCAGGGTACAGGTCAGGGTTTGGTTTAGGTTTAGGGTTAGCTGCTCTCATTCATTCAATGCCTCGAGCTGAACTCATTCATTGAAAGAATCAAATTGTATTCCTTCCATTGTTGAATGAAACTGCAATGAACATGGCTCCGCTCTTTCATTCAATATCACCAGATAAAATCATTCATTGAAAGAAACTAACTACATTCATTCAATGAAACAAACGTTATTCTTTGATTCAATGAGTTGAGCTTCTCTCGTTCATTCAATGCCTCAAGCTTAACTCAATCATTGAAAGAAACAAAGTGTATTCGTTCAATTGTTGAATGAAACATCCATCACAAATTCAATGAATCAAACGTTATTCATTGATTCAATCAAACAAACTGCACGAGCTGATTCAATAATTATAGCTTCTCTCTTTCATTCAATGTCTCCAGCCAAATACATTCATTGAAACAAACAAACTGTATTCATTCAATGAAACAAACGTTATTCATTGATTCAATGAGTTGAGCTTCTCTCATTCATTCAATGCCTCAAGCTTAACTCATTCATTGTAAGAAACAAAATGTAGTCGTTCAAATGTTGAATTAAGCCTCAAACATACATTCAATGAAACAAACGGCACGAGATGATTCAATAAACATACCTCCGATCTTTCATTCAATGTCTCCAGCCATATACATTCTTTGAAACAAACAAACTGTATTCATTCAATGAATCAAACGTTTTTCATTGATTCAATGAAACAAACTTAACTCATTCTTTGTAAGAAACAAAATGTATTCGTTCAATTGTTGAATTAAGCCTCAAACATACATTCAATGAATCATACGTTTTTCATTGATTCAATGAAACAAACTGCCCGAGATGATTCAATAATTATTCCTTCGCTCTTTCATTCAATTTCTCCAGCTTAATCCATTTAATGAAAGAAACATACCATATTCATTCATTCAATGAAAGAAACGTTCGTGTTCGGTTTAGGGTTAGGGTTAGCGTTGCTTTAGTCTTAGGGTTAGGGTTAGTGTTAGGGTTAGGGTTAGAGTTAGGTTTAGGGTTAGGGTTAGGGTTAGGGATAGGGTTGTGTTAGGGTTAGGGTCAGGGTACAGGTCAGGGTTTGGTTTAGGTTTAGGGTTAGCTGCTCTCATTCATTCAATGCCTCAAGCTTAAATCATTCATTGTAAGAAACAAAATGTAGTCGTTCAATTGTTGAATTAAGCTTCAAACATACATTCAATGATTCAAACGCTTTTCATTGATTGAATCAAATTAACTGCAAGAGTTGATTCAATGATTAGAACTTCTCTCTTTTATTCAATGTGTCCAGCTCCATACATTCATTGACTCAAACAAACTGCATTCGTTCATTCAATGAAACAAACGTTATTCATAGCATCGCTTCTCTCATTCATTCCATGCCTCAACTTAACTCATTCATTGTAAGAAACAAAATGTAGTCGTTCAATTGTTGAATTAAGCTTCAAACATACATTCAATGAAACAAACTGCACGAGATGATTCAATAAACATACCTCTGATCTTTCATTCAATGTCTCCAGCCATATACATTCATTGAAGGAAACAAACTGTATTCATTCAATGAAACAAACGTCATTCATTGATTCAATGAGTTGAGCTTCTCTCATTCATTCAATGCCTCAAGATTAAATCATTCATTGTAAGAAACAAAATGTATTCGTTTGATTGCTGAATTAAGCCTCAAACATACATTCAATGAATCAAACGTTTTTCATTGATTCAATGAAACAAACATAACTCATTCTTTGTAATAAACAAAATGTATTCGTTCAATTGTTGAATTAAGCCTCAAACATACATTCAATGAATCAAACGTTTTTCATTGATTCAATGAAACAAACTTCACGTGATGATTCAATGATTGGAACTTCTCTCTTTCATTCAATGTCTCCAGCGTCAGACATTCATTGACAGAAACAAACTGTATTCATTAATTCAATGAAACAAACATTATTCATTGATTAGATGAGTTGAGCTTCTCTCATTCATTCAATGCTTCAAGCTTAATTCATACATTGTAAGAAACAAAATGTATTCGTTCGATTGCTGAATTAAGCCTCAAACATACATTCAATGAATCAAACGTTTTTCATTGATTCAATGAAACAAACTGCACGAGATGATTCAATGATTAGAACTTCTCTCTTTCATTCATTGTCTCCAGCGTCAGACATTCATTGACAGAAACAAACTGTATTCATTCATTCAATGAAACAAACGTTATTCATTCATTCAATGAGTTGAGCTTCTCTCCTTCATTCAATGCCTCAAGCTTAACTCAATCTTTGAATGAAACAAACCGTATTCGTCCAATTGTAGAATGAAACATCCATCATACTTTTAATGAATCAAACGTTATTCATTGATTCAAACAAACTCCACGAGATGATTCAATAATTATTGCTTCTCTCTTTCTTTCAATGTCTCCAGCCAAATACATTCATTGACAGAAACAAACTATATCATTCAATGATATAAACGTTTTTCATTGATTGAATGAGTTGAGCTTCTCTCATTCATGCAATGCCTCAAGCTTAACTCATTCATTGTAAGAAAGAAAATGTAGTCGTTCAATTGTTGTATGAAACATCCATCGTACTTTCAATGAATCAAACGTTGTTGATTGATTAAATGAAACAAACTGCACGAGGTGATTCAATAAACACAGCTTCGCTCTTTCATTCAATGCCACCAGATAAAATCATTCATTGAATGAAACTAACTATATACATTCAATGAAACAAACGTTATTCATTGCTTCAATGAGTTGAGCTTCTCTCATTCCTTCAATGCCTCAAGCTTAACTCATTCATTGTAAGAAACAAAATGTATTCGTTCAATTGTTGAATTCAGCTTCAAACATACATTCATTGAAAGAAACTAACTACATTCATTCAATGAAACAAACGTTATTCATTGATTCAATCAGTTGAGCTTCTCTCGTTCATTCAATGCCTCAAGCTTAACTCAATCATTGAAAGAAACAAAGTGTATTCGTTCAATTGATGAATGAAACATCCATCACAATTTCAATGAATCAAACGTTATTCATTGATTCAATCAAACAAACTGCACGAGCTGATTCAATAATTATAGCTTCTCTCTTTCATTCAATGTCTCCAGCCAAATACATTCATTGAAACAAACAAACTGTATTCATTCAATGAAACAAACGTTATTCATTGATTCAATGAGTTGAGCTTCTCTCATTCATTCAATGCCTCAAGCTTAACTCATTCATTGTAAGAAACAAAATGTAGTCGTACAATTGTTGAATTAAGCCTCAAACATACATTCAATGAATCAAACGTTTTTCATTGATTCAATGAAACAAACTGCACGAGATGATTCAATGATTAGAACTTCTCTCTTTCAACCATTGTCTCCAGCGTCAGACATTCATTGACAGAAACAAACTGTATTCATTCATTCAATGAAACAAACGTTATTCATAGCTTCGCTTCTCTCATTCATTCCATGCCTCAACTTAACTCATTCATTGTAAGAAACAAAATGTATTCGTTCAATTGTTGAATTAAGCCTCAAACATACATTCAATGAATTAAATGTTTTTCATTGATTCAATGAAACAAACTTCACGAGATGATTCAATGATTAGAACTCCTCTGTTGTATTCAATATCTCTAGCTTATTACAGTCACTGAAAGAAACAAACTGTATTCATTCATTCAATGAACAAACGTTATTCATTGATTAAATGAGTTGAGCTTCTCTCATTCATTCAATGCTTCAAGCTTAACTCATACATTGTAAGAAACAAAATGTATTCGTTCGATTGCTGAATTAAGCCTCAAACATACATTCAATGAATCAAACGTTTTTCATTGATTCAATGAAACAAACTGCACGAGATGATTCAATGATTAGAACTTCTCTCTTTCATTCATTGTCTCCAGCGTCAGACATTCATTGACAGAAACAAACTGTATTCATTCATTCAATGAAACAAACGTTATTCATTCATTCAATGAGTGGAGCTTCTCTCATTCATTCAATGCCTCAAGCTTAATTCAATCATTGGAAGAAACAAAATGTAGTCGTTCAATTGTTGAATTAAGCTTCAAACATACATTCAATGATTCAAACGCTTTTCATTGATTGAATCAAACTAACTGCAAGAGTTGATTCAATGATTAGAACTTCTCTCTTTTATTCAATGTATCCAGCTCCATACATTCATTGACTCAAACAAACTGCATTCGTTCATTCAATGAAACAAACGTTATTCATAGCTTCGCTTCTCTCATTCATTCCATGCCTCAACTTAACTCATTCATTGTAAGAAACAAAATGCATTCGTTCAATTGTTGAATTAAGCCTCAAACATACATTCAATGAATCAAACGTTTTTCATTGATTCAATGAAACAAACTTCACGAGATGATTCAATGATTAGAACTCCTCTGTTGTATTCAATATCTCTAGCTTAATACAGTCACTGAAAGAAACAAACTGTATTCATTCATTCAATGAACAAACGTTATTCATTGATTAAATGAGTTGAGCTTCTCTCATTCATTCAATGCTTCAAGCTTAACTCATACATTGTAAGAAACAAAATGTATTCGTTCGATTGCTGAATTAAGCCTCAAACATACATTCAATGAATCAAACGTTTTTCATTGATTCAATGAAACAAACTGCACGAGATGATTCAATGATTAGAACTTCTCTCTTTCATTCATTGTCTCCAGCGTCAGACATTCATTGACAGAAACAAACTGTATTCATTCATTCAATGAAACAAACGTTATTCATTCATTCAATGAGTTGAGCTTCTCTCCTTCATTCAATGCCTCAAGCTTAACTCAATCTTTGAATGAAACAAACCGTATTCGTCCAATTGTAGAATGAAACGTCCATCATACTTTTCATGAATCAAACGTTATTCATTGATTCAAACAAACTCCACGAGATGATTCAATAATTATTGCTTCTCTCTTTCTTTCAATGTCTCCAGCCAAATACATTCATTGACAGAAACAAACTATATCATTCAATGATATAAACGTTTTTCATTGATTGAATGAGTTGAGCTTCTCTCATTCATGCAATGCCTCAAGCTTAACTCATTCATTGTAAGAAAGAAAATGTAGTCGTTCAATTGTTGTATGAAACATCCATCGTACTTTCAATGAATCAAACGTTGTTGATTGATTAAATGAAACAAACTGCACGAGGTGATTCAATAAACACAGCTTCGCTCTTTCATTCAATGCCACCAGATAAAATCATTCATTGAATGAAACTAACTATATTCATTCAATGAAACAAACGTTATTCATTGCTTCAATGAGTTGAGCTTCTCTCATTCCTTCAATGCCTCAAGCTTAACTCATTCATTGTAAGAAACAAAATGTATTCGTTCAATTGTTGAATTCAGCTTCAAACATACATTCATTGAAAGAAACTAACTACATTCATTCAATGAAACAAACGTTATTCATTGATTCAATCAGTTGAGCTTCTCTCGTTCATTCAATGCCTCAAGCTTAACTCAATCATTGAAAGAAACAAAGTGTATTCGTTCAATTGATGAATGAAACATCCATCACAATTTCAATGAATCAAACGTTATTCATTGATTCAATCAAACAAACTGCACGAGCTGATTCAATAATTATAGCTTCTCTCTTTCATTCAATGTCTCCAGCCAAATACATTCATTGAAACAAACAAACTGTATTCATTCAATGAAACAAACCATTATTCATTGATTCAATGAGTTGAGCTTCTCTCATTCATTCAATGCCTCAAGCTTAACTCATTCATTGTAAGAAACAAAATGTAGTCGTACAATTGTTGAATTAAGCCTCAAACATACATTCAATGAATCAAACGTTTTTCATTGATTCAATGAAACAAACTGCACGAGATGATTCAATGATTAGAACTTCTCTCTTTCAACCATTGTCTCCAGCGTCAGACATTCATTGACAGAAACAACTGTATTCATTCATTCAATGAAACAAACGTTATTCATAGCTTCGCTTCTCTCATTCATTCCATGCCTCAACTTAACTCATTCATTGTAAGAAACAAAATGTATTCGTTCAATTGTTGAATTAAGCCTCAAACATACATTCAATGAATCAAATGTTTTTCATTGATTCAATGAAACAAACTTCACGAGATGATTCAATGATTAGAACTCCTCTGTTGTATTCAATATCTCTAGCTTATTACAGTCACTGAAAGAAACAAACTGTATTCATTCATTCAATGAACAAACGTTATTCATTGATTAAATGAGTTGAGCTTCTCTCATTCATTCAATGCTTCAAGCTTAACTCATACATTGTAAGAAACAAAATGTATTCGTTCGATTGCTGAATTAAGCCTCAAACATACATTCAATGAATCTAACGTTTTTCATTGATTCAATGAAACAAACTGCACGAGATGATTCAATGATTAGAACTTCTCTCTTTCATTCATTGTCTCCAGCGTCAGACATTCATTGACAGAAACAAACTGTATTCATTCACTCAATGAAACAAACGTTATTCATTCATTCAATGAGTGGAGCTTCTCTCATTCATTCAATGCCTCAAGCTTAACTCAATCATTGGAAGAAACAAAATGTAGTCGTTCAATTGTTGAATTAAGCTTCAAACATACATTCAATGATTCAAACGCTTTTCATTGATTGAATCAAACTAACTGCAAGAGTTGATTCAATGATTAGAACTTCTCTCTTTTATTCAATGTATCCAGCTCCATACATTCATTGACTCAAACAAACTGCATTCGTTCATTCAATGAAACAAACGTTATTCATAGCTTCGCTTCTCTCATTCATTCCATGCCTCAACTTAACTCATTCATTGTAAGAAACAAAATGCATTCGTTCAATTGTTGAATTAAGCCTCAAACATACATTCAATGAATCAAACGTTTTTCATTGATTCAATGAAACAAACTGCACGAGATGATTCAATGATTAGAACTTCTCTCTTTCATTCATTGGCTCCAGCGTCAGACATTCATTGACAGAAACAAACTGTATTCATTCATTCAATGAAACAAACGTTATTCATTCATTCAATGAGTTGAGCTTCTCTCCTTCATTCAATGCCTCAAGCTTAACTCAATCTTTGAATGAAACAAACCGTATTCGTCCAATTGTAGAATGAAACATCCATCATACTTTTAATGAATCAAACGTTATTCATTGATTCAAACAAACTCCACGAGATGATTCAATAATTATTGCTTCTCTCTTTCTTTCAATGTCTCCAGCCAAATACATTCATTGACAGAAACAAACTATATCATTCAATGATATAAACGTTTTTCATTGATTGAATGAGTTGAGCTTCTCTCATTCATGCAATGCCTCAAGCTTAACTCATTCATTGTAAGAAAGAAAATGTAGTCGTTCAATTGTTGTATGAAACATCCATCGTACTTTCAATGAATCAAACGTTGTTGATTGATTAAATGAAACAAACTGCACGAGGTGATTCAATAAACACAGCTTCGCTCTTTCATTCAATGCCACCAGATAAAATCATTCATTGAATGAAACTAACTATATTCATTCAATGAAACAAACGTTATTCATTGCTTCAATGAGTTGAGCTTCTCTCATTCCTTCAATGCCTCAAGCTTAACTCATTCATTGTAAGAAACAAAATGTATTCGTTCAATTGTTGAATTCAGCTTCAAACATACATTCATTGAAAGAAACTAACTACATTCATTCAATGAAACAAACGTTATTCATTGATTCAATCAGTTGAGCTTCTCTCGTTCATTCAATGCCTCAAGCTTAACTCAATCATTGAAAGAAACAAAGTGTATTCGTTCAATTGATGAATGAAACATCCATCACAATTTCAATGAATCAAACGTTATTCATTGATTCAATCAAACAAACTGCACGAGCTGATTAAATAATTATAGCTTCTCTCTTTCATTCAATGTCTCCAGCCAAATACATTCATTGAAACAAACAAACTGTATTCATTCAATGAAACAAACGTTATTCATTGATTCAATGAGTTGAGCTTCTCTCATTCATTCAATGCCTCAAGCTTAACTCATTCATTGTAAGAAACAAAATGTAGTCGTACAATTGTTGAATTAAGCCTCAAACATACATTCAATGAATCAAACGTTTTTCATTGATTCAATGAAACAAACTGCACGAGATGATTCAATGATTAGAACTTCTCTCTTTCAACCATTGTCTCCAGCGTCAGACATTCATTGACAGAAACAAACTGTATTCATTCATTCAATGAAACAAACGTTATTCATAGCTTCGCTTCTCTCATTCATTCCATGCCTCAACTTAACTCATTCATTGTAAGAAACAAAATGTATTCGTTCAATTGTTGAATTAAGCCTCAAACATACATTCAATGAATCAAATGTTTTTCATTGATTCAATGAAACAAACTTCACGAGATGATTCAATGATTAGAACTCCTCTGTTGTATTCAATATCTCTAGCTTATTACAGTCACTGAAAGAAACAAACTGTATTCATTCATTCAATGAACAAACGTTATTCATTGATTAAATGAGTTGAGCTTCTCTCATTCATTCAATGCTTCAAGCTTAACTCATACATTGTAAGAAACAAAATGTATTCGTTCGATTGCTGAATTAAGCCTCAAACATACATTCAATGAATCTAACGTTTTTCATTGATTCAATGAAACAAACTGCACGAGATGATTCAATGATTAGAACTTCTCTCTTTCATTCATTGTCTCCAGCGTCAGACATTCATTGACAGAAACAAACTGTATTCATTCATTCAATGAAACAAACGTTTTTCACTCATTCATTGAGTGGAGCTTCTCTCATTCATTCAATGCCTCAAGCTTAACTCAATTATTGGAAGAAACAAAATGTAGTCGTTCAATTGTTGTATGAAACATCCATCGTACTTTCAATGAATCAAACGTTATTCATTGATTCAATCAAACAAACTGCACGAGATGATTCAATAATTATAGCTTCTCTCTTTCATTCAATGTCTCCAGCCAAATACATTCATTGAAACAAACAAACTGTATTCATTCAATGAAACAAACGTTATTCATTGATTCAATGAGTTGAGCTTCTCTCATTCATTCAATGCCTCAAGCTTAACTCATTCATTGTAAGAAACAAAATGTATTCGTTCAATTGTTGAATTCAGCTTCAAACATACATTCAATGAAACAAATTGCACGAGATGATTCAATAAACATACCTTCGATCTTTCATTCAATGTCTCCAGACATATCCATTCATTGAAAAAACAAACGATATTCATTCAATGAAACAAACGTTATTCATTGCTTCAATGAGTTGAGCTTCTCTCATTCCTTCAATGCCTCAAGCTTAACTCATTCATTGTAAGAAACAAAATGTATTCGTTCAATTGTTGAATTCAGCTTCAAACATACATTCAATGAATCAAACGTTTTTCATTGATTCATTGAAACAACCTTAACTAATTCTTTGTAAGAAACAAAATGTATTCGTTCAATTGTTGAATTAAGCCTCAAACATACATTCAATGAATCAAACGTTTTTCATTGATTCAATGAAACAAACTGCCCGAGATGATTCAATAATTATTCCTTCGCTCTTTCATTCAATTTCTCCAGCTTAATCCATTTAATGAAAGAAACATACCATATTCTTTCATTCAATGAAAGAAACGTTCGTGTTCGGGTTAGGGTTTGGGTTAGCGTTAGGTTTAGTTATAGGGATAGGGTTAGTGTTAGGGTTAGGGTTAGAGTTAGGTTTAGGGTTAGGGTTAGGGTTAGGGATAGGGTTGTGTTAGGGTTAGGGTCAGGGTTTGGGTCAGGGTACAGGTCAGGGTTTGGTTTAGGTTTAGGGTTAGCTGCTCTCATTCATTCAATGCCTCAAGCTTAAATCATTCATTGTAAGAAACAAAATGTAGTTGTTCAATTGTTGAATTAAGCTTCAAACATACATTCAATGATTCAAACGCTTTTCATTGATTGAATCAAATTAACTGCAAGAGTTGATTCCATGATTAGAACTTCTCTCTTTTATTCAATGTGTCCAGCTCCATACATTCATTGACTCAAACAAACTGCATTCGTTCATTCAATGAAACAAACGTTATTCAAAGCATCGCTTCTCTCATTTATTCCATGCCTCAACTTAACTCATTCATTGTAAGAAACAAAATGTATTCGCTCAATTGTTGAATTAAGCCTCAAACATACATTCAATGAATCAAACATTTTTCATTGATTCAATGAAACAAACTTCACGAGATGATTCAATGATTTAACTCGTCTGTTGTATTCAATATCTCTAGCTTAATACAGTGACTGAAAGAAACAAACTGTATTCATTCATTCAATGAACAAACGTTATTCATTGATTCAATGAGTTGAGCTTCTCTCATTCATTCAATGCTTCAAGCTTCACTCATACATTGTAAGAAACAAAATGTATTCGTTCGATTGCTGAATTAAGACTCAAACAAACATTCAATGAATCAAACGTTTTTCATTGATTCAATGAAACAAACTGCACGAGGTGATTCAATGATTAGAACTTCTCTCTTTCATTCAATGTCTCCAGCGTCAGACATTCATTGACAGAAACAAACTGTATTCATTCATTCAATGAATCAAACGTTATTCATTGATTCAATGAGTTGAGCTTCTCTCATTCATTCAATGCCTCAAGCTTAACTCATTCATTGTAAGAAACAAAATGTAGTCGTTCAATTGTTGAATTAAACCTCAACCATACATTCAATGAAACAAACTGCACGAGATGATTCAATAAACATACCTCCGATCTTTCATTCAATGTCTACAGCCATATACATTCATTGAAAGAAACAAACTGTATTCATTCAATGAAACAAACGTTATTCATTGATTCAATGATTGAGCTTCTCTCATTCATTCAATGACTCAAGCTTAACTCATTCATTGTAAGAAACAAAATGTAGTCGTTCAGTTGTTGAATTTAGCTTCAAACATACATTCAATGAAACAAACTGCACGAGATGATTCAATAAACATACCTCCGATCTTTCATTCAATGTCTCCAGCCATATACATACATTGAATGAAACAAACTGTATTCATTCAATGAAACAAACGTCATTCATTGATTCAATGAGTTGAGTTTCTCTCATTCATTCAATGCCTCAAGCTTTAATCATTCATTGTAAGAAACAAAATGTAGTCGTTCAATTGTTGAATTAAGCTTCAAACATACATTCATTGATTCAAGCGCTTTTCATTGATTGAATCAAATTAACTGCAAGCGTTGATTCAATGATTAGAACTTCTCTCTTTTATTCAATGTGTCCAGCTCCATACATTCATTGACTCAAACAAACTGCATTCGTTCATTCAATGAAACAAACGTTATTCATAGCATCGCTTCTCTCATTCATTCCATGCCTCAACTTAACTCATTCATTGTAAGAAACAAAATGTATTCGCTGAATTGTTGAATTAAGCCTCAAACATACATGCAATGAATCAAACATTTTTCATTGATTCAATGAAACAAACTTCACGAGATGGTTCAATGATTTAACTCCTCTGGTGTATTCAATATCTCTAGCTTAATACAGTCACTGAAAGAAACAAACTGTATTCATTAATTCAATGAATCAAACGTTATTCATTGATTCAATGAGTTGAGCTTCTCTCATTCATTAAATGCCTCAAGCTTCACTCAATCAGTGAAAGAAACAAACCGTATTCGTTCAATTCTTGTATGAAACATCCATCACATTTTCAATGAATCAGACGTTATTCATTGATTCAATGAAACAAACTGCCCAGGAGGATTCAATAGTTATTCCTTCTCTCTTTCATTCAATTTCTCCTGCTTAATCCATTCAATGAACGAAACATACCATATTCATTCATTCAATGAAAGAAACGTTCGTGTTCGGGTTAGGGTTAGGGTTAGCGTTAGGTTTAGGGTTAGGGTTAGGGTTAGGGTTAGGGTTAGGGTTAGAGTTAGGTTTAGGGTTAGGGTTAGGGTTAGGGTTAGGGTTAGGGCTTGGAATACGCTTACTGTTCGGGTTAGTATAGGGTCACCGTTAGGGTTAGTGTTAGGGTTACGGTTGTGTTAGGGTTAGGGTCAGGGTTAGGGTCAGGGTACAGGTCAGGGTTTGGTTTAGGTTTAGGGTTAGCTGCTCTCATTCATTCAATGCCTCGAGCTGAACTCATTCATTGAAAGAATCAAATTGTATTCCTTCCATTGTTGAATGAAACTGCAATGTACATGGCTCCGCTCTTTCATTCAATATCACCAGATAAAATCATTCATTGAAAGAAACTAACTACATTCATTCAATGAAACAAACGTTATTCATTGATTCAATGAGTTGAGCTTCTCTCGTTCATTCAATGCCTCAAGCTTAACTCAATCATTGAAAGAAACAAAGTGTATTCGTTCAATTGTTGAATGAAACATCCATCACAAATTCAATGAATCAAACGTTATTCATTGATTCAATCAAACAAACTGCACGAGCTGATTCAATAATTATAGCTTATCTCTTTCATTCAATGTCTCCAGCCAAATACATTCATTGAAACAAACAAACTGTATTCATTCAATAAAACAAACGTTATTCATTGATTCAATGAGTTGAGCTTCTCTCATTCATTCAATGCCTCAAGCTTAACTCATTCATTGTAAGAAACAAAATGTAGTCGTTCAAATGTTGAATTAAGCCTCAAACATGCATTCAATGAAACAAACGGCACGAGATGATTCAATAAACATACCTCCGATCTTTCATTCAAACTCTCCAGCCATATACATTCTTTGAAACAAACAAACTGTATTCATTCAATGAATCAAACGTTTTTCATTGATTCAATGAAACAAACTTAACTCATTCTTTGTAAGAAACAAAATGTATTCGTTCAATTGTTGAATTAAGCCTCAAACATACATTCAATGAAGCATACGTTTTTCATTGATTCAATGAAACAAAGGGCCCGAGATGATTCAATAATTATTCCTTCGCTCTTTAATTCAATTTCTCCAGCTTAATCCATTTAATGAAAGAAACATACCATATTCATTCATTCAATGAAAGAAACGTTCGTGTTCGGTTTAGGGTTAGGGTTAGCGTTGCTTTAGTCTTAGGGTTAGGGTTAGTGTTAGGGTTAGGGTTAGAGTTAGGTTTAGGGTTAGGGTTAGGGTTAGGGATAGGGTTGTGTTAGGGTTAGGGTCAGGGTACAGGTCAGGGTTTGGTTTAGGTTTAGGGTTAGCTGCTCTCATTCATTCAATGCCTCAAGCTTACATCAATCATTTTAAGAAACAAAATGTAGTCGTTCAATTGTTGAATTAAGCTTCAAACATACATTCAATGATTCAAACGCTTTTCATTGATTGAATCAAATTAACTGCAAGAGTTGATTCAATGATTAGAACTTTTCTCTTTTATTCAATGTGTCCAGCTCCATACATTCATTGACTCAAACAAACTGCATTCGTTCATTCAATGAAACAAACGTTATTCATAGCATCGCTTCTCTCATTCATTCCATGCCTCAACTTAACTCATTCATTGTAAGAAACAAAATGTAGTCGTTCAATTGTTGAATTAAGCTTCAAACATACATTCAATGAAACAAACTGCACGAGATGATTCAATAAACATACCTCTGATCTTTCATTCAATGTCTCCAGCCATATACATTCATTGAAGGAAACAAACTGTATTCATTCAATGAAACAAACGTCATTCATTGATTCAATGAGTTGAGCTTCTCTCATTCATTCAATGCCTCAAGATTAAATCATTCATTGTAAGAAACAAAATGTATTCGTTTGATTGCTGAATTAAGCCTCAAACATACATTCAATGAATCAAACGTTTTTCATTGATTCAATGAAACAAACATAACTCATTCTTTGTAATAAACAAAATGTATTCGTTCAATTGTTGAATTAAGCCTCAAACATACATTCAATGAATCAAACGTTTTTCATTGATTCAATGAAACAAACTTCACGTGATGATTCAATGATTGGAACTTCTCTCTTTCATTCAATGTCTCCAGCGTCAGACATTCATTGACAGAAACAAACTATATTCATTAATTCAATGAAACAAACGTTATTCATTGATTAGATGAGTTGAGCTTCTCTCATTCATTCAATGCTTCAAGCTTAATTCATACATTGTAAGAAACAAAATGTATTCGTTCGATTGCTGAATTAAGCCTCAAACATACATTCAATGAATCAAACGTTTTTCATTGATTCAATGAAACAAACTGCACGAGATGATTCAATGATTAGAACTTCTCTCTTTCATTCATTGTCTCCAGCGTCAGACATTCATTGACAGAAACAAACTGTATTCATTCATTCAATGAAACAAACGTTATTCATTCATTCAATGAGTTGAGCTTCTCTCCTTCATTCAATGCCTCAAGCTTAACTCAATCATTGAATGAAACAAACCGTATTCGTCCAATTGTAGAATGAAACATCCATCATACTTTTAATGAATCAAACGTTATTCATTGATTCAAACAAACTCCACGAGATGATTCAATAATTATTGCTTCTCTCTTTCTTTCAATGTCTCCAGCCAAATACATTCATCGACAGAAACAAACTATATCATTCAATGATATAAACGTTTTTCATTGATTCAATGAGTTGAGCTTCTCTCATTCATGCAATGCCTCAAGCTTAACTCATTCATTGTAAGAAAGAAAATGTAGTCGTTCAATTGTTGTATGAAACATCCATCGTACTTTCAATGAATCAAACGTTGTTGATTGATTTAATGAAACAAACTGCACGAGGTGATTCAATAAACACAGCTTCGCTCTTTCATTCAATATCACCAGATAAAATCATTCATTGAATGAAACTAACTATATTCATTCAATGAAACAAACGTTATTCATTGCTTCAATGAGTTGAGCTTCTCTCATTCCTTCAATGCCTCAAGCTTAACTCATTCATTGTAAGAAACAAAATGTATTCGTTCAATTGTTGAATTCAGCTTCAAACATACATTCATTGAAAGAAACTAACTACATTCATTCAATGAAACAAACGTTATTCAAAAATTCAATCAGTTGAGCTTCTCTCGTTCATTCAATGCCTCAAGCTTAACTCAATCATTGAAAGAAACAAAGTGTATTCGTTCAATTGATGAATGAAACATCCATCACAATTTCAATGAATCAAACGTTATTCATTGATTCAATCAAACAAACTGCACGAGCTGATTCAATAATTATAGCTTCTCTCTTTCATTCAATGTCTCCAGCCAAATACATTCATTGAAACAAACAAACTGTATTCATTCAATGAAACAAACGTTATTCATTGATTCAATGAGTTGAGCTTCTCTCATTCATTCAATGCCTCAAGCTTAACTCATTCATTGTAAGAAACAAAATGTAGTCGTTCAATTGTTGAATTAAGCCTCAAACATACATTCAATGAATCAAACGTTTTTCATAGATTCAATGAAACAAACTTCACGAGGTGATTCAATGATTTAATTCCTCTGTTGTATTCAATATCTCTAGCTTAATACAGTCACTGAAAGAAACAAACTGTATTCATTCATTCAATGAACAAACGTTATTCATTGATTAAATGAGTTGAGCTTCTCTCATTCATTCAATGCATCAAGCTTAACTCATACATTGTAAGAAACAAAATGTATTCGTTCGATTGCTGAATTAAGCCTCAAACATACATTCAATGAATCAAACGTTTTTCATTGATTCAATGAAACAAACTGCACGAGGTGATTCAATGATTAGAACTTCTCTCTTTCATTCAATGTCTCCAGCGTCAGACATTCATTGACAGAAACAAACTGTATTCATTAATTCAATGAATCAAACGTTATTCATTGATTCAATGAGTTGAGTTTCTCTCATTCATTCAATGCCTCAAGCTTAACTCATTCATTGTAAGAAACAAAATGTAGTCGTTCAATTGTTGAAATAAGCTTCAAACATACATTCAATGATTCAAACGCTTTTCATTGATTGAATCAAATTAACTGCAAGAATTGATTCAATGATTAGAACTTCTCTCTTTTATTCAATGTGTCCAGCTCCATACATTCATTGACTCAAACAAACTGCATTCGTTCATTCAAGGAAACAAACGGTATTCATAGCATCGCTTCTCTCATTCATTCCATGCCTCAACTTAACTCATTCATTGTAAGAAACAAAATGTATTCGCTCAATTGTTGAATTAAGCCTCAAACATACATTCAATGAATCAAACATTTTTCATGATTCAATGAAACAAACTTCACGAGATGATTCAATGATTTAACTCCTCTGGTGTATTCAATATCTCTAGCTTAATACAGTCACTGAAAGAAACAAACTGTATTCATTCATTCAATGAACAAACGTTATTCATTGATTAAATGAGTTGAGCTTCTCTCATTCATTCAATGCTTCGAGCTTCACTCATACATTGTAAGAAACAAAATGTATTCGTTCGATTGCTGAATTAAGCCTCAAACATACATTCAATGAAACAAACGTTTTTCATTGATTCAATGAGACAAACTGCACGAGGTGATTCAATGATTAGAACTTCTCTCTTTCATTCAATGTCTCCAGCGTCAGACATTCATTGACAGAAACAAACTGTATTCATTCATTCAATGAAACAAACGTTTTTCATTCATTCAATGAGTGGAGCTTCTCTCATTCATTCAATGCCTCAAGCTTAACTCAATCATTGGAAGAAACAAAATGTAGTCGTTCAATTGTTGTATGAAACATCCATCGTACTTTCAATGAATCAAACGTTATTCATTGATGCAATCAAACAAACTGCACGAGATGATTCAATAATTATAGCTTCTCTCTTTCATTCAATGTCTCCAGCCAAATACATTCATTGAAACAAACAAACTGTATTCATTCAATGAAACAAACGTTATTCATTGATTCAATGAGTTGAGCTTCTCTCATTCATTCAATGCCTCAAGCTTAACTCATTCATTGTAAGAAACAAAATGTAGTCGTTCAATTGTTGAATTAAGCTTCAAACATACATTCAATGAAACAAATTGCACAAGATGATTCAATAAACATACCTCCGATCTTTCATTCAATGTCTCCAGCCATATCCATTCATTGAAAAAACAAACGATATTCATTCAATGAAACAAACGTTATTCATTGCTTCAATGAGTTGAGCTTCTCTCATTCCTTCAATGCCTCAAGCTTAACTCATTCATTGTAAGAAACAAAATGTATTCGTTCAATTGTTGAATTCAGCTTCAAACATACATTCAATGAATCAAACGTTTTTCATTGATTCAATGAAACAAACTTAACTCATTCTTTGTAAGAAACAAAATGTATTCGTTCAATTGTTGAATTAAGCCTCAAACATACATTCAATGAGTCAAAAGTTTTTCATTGATTCAATGAAACAAACTGCCCGAGATGATTCAATAATTATTCCTTCGCTCTTTCATTCAATTTCTCCAGCTTAATCCATTTAATGAAAGAAACATACCATATTCTTTCATTCAATGAAAGAAACGTTCGTGTTCGGGTTAGGGTTCGGGTTAGCGTTAGGTTTAGTTATAGGGATAGGGTTAGTGTTAGGGTTAGGGTTAGAGTTAGGTTTAGGGTTAGGGTTAGGATTAGGGATAGGGTTGTGTTAGGGTTAGGGTCAGGGTACAGGTCAGGGTTTGGTTTAGGTTTAGGGTTAGCTGCTCTCATTCATTCAATGCCTCAAGCTTAAATCATTCATTGTAAGAAACAAAATGTCGTCGTTCAATTGTTGAATTAAGCTTCAAACATACATTCAATGATTCAAACGCTTTTCATTGATTGAATCAAATTAACTGCAAGAGTTGATTCAATGATTAGAACTTCTCTCTTTTATTCAATGTGTCCAGCTCCATACATTCATTGACTCAATGAATGCAGTCGTTCATTCAATGAAACAAACGTTATTCATAGCATCGCTTCTCTCATTCATTCCATGCCTCAACTTAACTCATTCATTGTAAGAAACAAAATGTAGTCGTTCAATTGTTGAATTAAGCTTCAAACATACATTCAATGAAACAAACTGCACGAGATGATTCAATAAACATACCTCCGATCTTTCATTCAATGTCTCCAGCCATATACATTCATTGAAGGAAACAAACTGTATTCATTCAATGAAACAAACGTCATTCATTGATTCAATGAGTTAAGTTTCTCTCATTCATTCAATGCCTCATGATTAAATCATTCATTGTAAGAAACAAAATGTATTCGTTTGATTGCTGAATTAAGCCTCAAACATACATTCAATGAATCAAACGTTTTTCATTGATTCAATGAAACAAACTGCACGAGATGATTCAATGATTAGAACTTCTCTCTTTCATTCATTGTCTCCAGCGTCAGACATTCATTGACAGAAACAAACTGTATTCATTTATTCAATGAAACAAACGTTATTCATTCATTCAATGAGTTGAGCTTCTCTCATTCATTCAATGCCTCAAGCTTAACTCAATCATTGAATGAAACAAACCGTATTCGTCCAATTGTAGAATGAAACATCCATCATACTTTTAATGAATCAAACGTTATTCATTGATTCAAACAAACTCCACGAGATGATTCAATAATTATTGCTTCTCTCTTTCTTTCAATGTCTCCAGCCAAATACATTCATTGACAGAAACAAACTATATCATTCAATGATATAAACGTTTTTCATTGATTCAATGACTTGAGCTTCTCTCATTCATGCAATGCCTCAAGCTTAACTCATTCATTGTAAGAAAGAAAATGTAGTCGTTCAATTGTTGTATGAAACATCCATCGTACTTTCAATGAATCAAACGTTGTTGATTGTTTAAATGAAACAAACTGCACGAGGTGATTCAATAAACACAGCTTCGCTCTTTCATTCAATATCACCACATAAAATCATTCATTGAATGAAACTAACTATATTCATTCAATGAAACAAACATTATTCATTGATTCAATGAGTTGAGCTTCTCTCGTTCATTCAATGACTCAAGCTTAACTCAATCATTGGAGAAACATCCATCACAATTTCAATGAATCAAACGTTATTCATTGATTCAATCAAACAAACTGCACGAGCTGATTCAATAATTATAGCTTCTCTCGTTCATTCAATGTCTCCAGCCAAATACATTCATTGAAACAAACAAACTGTATTCATTCAATGAAACAAACGTTATTCAATGATTCAATGAGTTGAGCTTCTCTCATTCATTCAATGCCTCAAGCTTAACTCATTCATTGTAAGAACCAAAATGTATTCGTTCAATTGTTGAAATAAGCCTCAAACATACATTTAATGAATCAAACGTTTTTCATTGATTCAATGAAACAAACTTCACGAGATGATTCAATGATTTAATTCCTCTATTGTATTCAATATCTCTAGCTTAATACAGTCACTGAAAGAAACAAACTGTATTCATTCATTCAATGAACAAACGCAATTCATTGATTAAATGAGTTGAGCTTCTCTCATTCATTCAATGCTTCAAGCTTAACTCATACATTGTAAGAAACAAAATGTATTCGTTCGATTGCTGAATTAAGCCTCAAACATACATTCAATGAATCAAACATTTTTCATTGATTCAATGAAACAAACTGCACGAGGTGATTCAATGATTAGACCTTCTCTCTTTCATTCAATGTCTCCAGCGTCAGACATTCATTGACAGAAACAAACTGTATTCATTAATTCAATGAATCAAACGTTATTCATTGATTCAATGAGTTGAGTTTCTCTCATTCGTTCAATGCCTCAAGCTTCACTCAATCAGTGAAAGAAACGAACCGTATTCGTTCAATTCTTGTATGAAACATCCATCACATTTTCAATGAATCAGACGTTATTCATTGATTCAATGAAACAAACTGCCCAGGAGGATTCAATAGTTATTCCTTCTCTCTTACATTCAATTTCTCCTGCTTAATCCATTCAATGAAAGAAACATACCACATTCATTCATTCAATGAGAGAAACGTTCGTGTTCGGGTTAGGGTTAGGGTTAGCGTTAGGTTTAGGGTGAGGGTTAGGGTTAGTGTTAGGGTTAGGGTTAGAGTTAGGTTTAGGGTTAGGGTTAGGGTTAGGGTTAGGGTTAGGGCTTGGAATACGCTTACGGTTCGGGTTAGTATAGGGTCACCGTTAGGGTTAGTGTTAGGGTTACGGTTGTGTTAGGGTTAGGGTCAGGGTTAGGGTCAGGGTACAGGTCAGGGTTTGGTTTAGGTTCAGGGTTAGCTTCTCTCATTCATTCAATGCCTCAAGCTTAACTCATTCATTGTAAGAAACAAAATGTAGTCGTTCAATCGTTGAATTAAGCCTCAAACATACATTCAATGAAACAAACGGCACGAGATGATTCAATAAACATACCTCCGATCTTTCATTCAATGTCTCCAGCCATGTACATTCTTTGAAACAAACACACTGTATTCATTCAATGAATCAAACGTTTTTCATTGATTCAATGAAACAAACTTAACTCATTCTTTGTAAGAAACAAAATGTATTCGTTCAATTGTTGAATTAAGCCTCAAACATACATTCAATGAATCAAACGTTTTTCATTGATTCAATGAAACAAACTGCCCGAGATGATTCAATAATTATTCATTCGCTCTTTCATTCAATTTCTCCAGCTTAATCCATTTAATGAAAGAAACATACCGTATTCATTCATTCAATGAAAGAAACGTTCGTGTTCGGTTTAGGGTTAGGGTTAGCGTTAGGTTTAGTGTTAGGGTTAGGGTTAGTGTTAGGGTTAGGGTTAGAGTTAGGTTTAGGGTTAGGGTTAGGGTTAGGGATAGGGTTGTGTTAGGGTTAGGGTCAGGGTTAGGGTCAGGGTACAGGTCAGGGTTTGGTTTAGGTTTAGGGTTAGCTGCTCTCATTCATTCAATGCCTCAAGCTTAAATCATTCATTGTAAGAAACAAAATGTAGTCGTTCAATTGTTGAATTAAGCTTCAAACATACATTCAATGATTCAAACGCTTTTCATTGATTGAATCAAATTAACTGCAAGAGTTGATTCAATGATGAGAACTTCTCTCTTTTATTCAATGTGTCCAGCTCCATACATTCATTGACTCAAACAAACTGCATTCGTTCATTCAATGAAACAAACGTTATTCATAGCTTCGCTTCTCTCATTCATTCCATGCCTCAACTTAACTCATTCATTGTAAGAAACAAAATGTAGTCGTTCAATTGTTTAATTAAGCTTCAAACATACATTCAATGAAACAAACTGCACGAGATGATTCAATAAACATACCTCCGATCTTTCATTCAATGTCTCCAGCCATATACATTCATTGAAGGAAACAAACTGTATTCATTCAATGAAACAAACGTCATTCATTGATTCAATGAGTTGAGTGTCTCTCATTCATTCAATGCCTCATGATTAAATCATTCATTGTAAGAAACAAAATGTATTCGTTCGATTGCTGAATTAAGCCTCCAACATACATTCAATGAATCAAACGTTTTTCATTGATTCAATGAAACAAACATAACTCATTCTTTGTAATAAACAAAATGTATTCGTTCAATTGTTGAATTAAGCCTCAAACATACATTCAATGAATCAAACGTTTTTCATTGATTCAATGAAACAAACTTCACGAGATGATTCAATGATTAGAACTTCTCTCTTTCATTCATTGTCTCCAGCGTCAGACATTCATTGACAGAAACAAACTATATTCATTCATTCAATGAAACAAACGTTATTCATTCATTCAATGAGTTGAGCTTCTCTCATTCATTCAATGCCTCAAGCTTAACTCAATCATTGAATGAAACAAACCGTATTCGTCCAATTGTAGAATGAAACATCCATCATACTTTTAATGAATCAAACGTTATTCATTGATTCAAACAAACTGCACGAGATGATTCAATAATTATTGCTTCTCTCTTTCTTTCAATGTCTCCAGCCAAATACATTCATTGACAGAAACAAACTATATCATTCAATGATATAAACGTTTTTCATTGATTCAATGACTTGAGCTTCTCTCATTCATGCAATGCCTCAAGCTTAACTCATTCATTGTAAGAAAGAAAATGTAGTCGTTCAATTGTAGTATGAAACATCCATCGTACTTTCAATGAATCAAACGTTGTTGATTGATTAAATGAAACAAACTGCACGAGGTGAATCAACAAACACAGCTTCGCTCTTTCATTCAATATCACCAGATAAAATCATTCATTGAATGAAACTAACTATATTCATTCAATGAAACAAACGTTATTCATTGCTTCAATGAGTTGAGCTTCTCTCATTCCTTCAATGCCTCAAGCTTAAATCATTCATTGTAAGAAACAAAATGTATTCGTTCAATTGTTGAATTCAGCTTCAAACATACATTCATTGAAAGAAACTAACTACATTCATTCAATGAAACAAACTTTATTCATTGATTCAATGAGTTGAGCTTCTCCCGTTCATTCAATACCTCAAGCTTAACTCAATCATTGAGAGAAACAAAGTGTATTCGTTCAATTGATGAATGAAACATCCATCACAATTTCAATGAATCAAACGTTATTCATTGATTCAAACAAACAAACTGCACGAGGTGATTCAATGATTAGAACTTCTCTCTTTCATTCAATGTCTCCAGCGTCAGACATTCATTGACAGAAACAAACTGTATTCATTAATTCAATGAATCAAACGTTATTCATTGATTCAATGAGTTGAGTTTCTCTCATTCATTCAATGCCTCAAGCTTCACTCAATCAGTGAAAGAAACAAACCGTATTCGTTCAATTCTTGTATGAAACATCCATCACATTTTCAATGAATCAGACGTTATTCATTGATTCAATGAAACAAACTGCCCAGGAGGATTCAATAGTTATTCCTTCTCTCTTTCATTCAATTTCTCCTGCTTAATCCATTCAATGAAAGAAACATACCACATTCATTCATTCAATGAGAGAAACGTTCGTATTCGGGTTAGGGTTAGGGTTAGCGTTAGGTTTAGGGTTAGGGTTAGGGTTAGTGTTAGGGTTAGGGTTAGGGTTAGGATTAGTGTTAGGGTTAGGGTTAGAGTTAGGTTTAGGGTTAGGGTTAGGGTTAGGGTTAGGGTTAGGGCTTGGAATACGCTTACGGTTCGGGTTAGTATAGGGTCACCGTTAGGGTTAGTGTTAGGGTTACGGTTGTGTTAGGGTTAGGGTCAGGGTTAGGGTCACGGTACAGGTCAGGGTTTGGTTTAGGTTTAGGGTTAGCTGCTCTCATTCATTCAATGCCTCGAGCTTAACTCATTCATTGAAAGAATCAAATTGTATTCCTTCCATTGTTGAATGAAACTGCAATGAACATGGCTCCGCTCTTTCTTTCAATATCACCAGATAAAATCATTCATTGAAAGAAACTAACTACATTCATTCAATGAAACAAACGTTATTCATTGATTCAATGAGTTGAGCTTCTCTCGTTCATTCAATGCCTCAAGCTTAACTCAATCATTGAAAGAAACAAAGTGTATTCGTTCAATTGTTGAATGAAACATCCATCACAAATTCAATGAATCAAACGTTATTCATTGATTCAATCTAACAAACTGCACGAGCTGATTCAATAATTATAGCTTCTCTCTTTCATTCAATGTCTCCAGCCAAATACATTCATTGAAACAAACAAACTGTATTCATTCAATGAAACAAACGTTATTCATTGATTCAATGAGTTGAGCTTCTCTCATTCATTCAATGCCTCAAGCTTAACTCATTCATTGTAAGAAACAAAATGTAGTCGTTCAATCGTTGAATTAAGCCTCAAACATACATTCAATGAAACAAACGGCACGAGATGATTCAATAAACATACCTCCGATCTTTCATTCAATGTCTCCAGCCATGTACATTCTTTGAAACAAACACACTGTATTCATTCAATGAATCAAACGTTTTTCATTGATTCAATGAAACAAACTTAACTCATTCTTTGTAAGAAACAAAATGTATTCGTTCAATTGTTGAATTAAGCCTCAAACATACATTCAATGAATCAAACGTTTTTCATTGATTCAATGAAACAAACTGCCCGAGATGATTCAATAATTATTCCTTCGCTCTTTCATTCAATTTCTCCAGCTTAATCCATTTAATGAAAGAAACATACCGTATTCATTCATTCAATGAAAGAAACGTTCGTGTTCGGTTTAGGGTTAGGGTTAGCGTTAGGTTTAGTGTTAGGGTTAGGGTTAGTGTTAGGGTTAGGGTTAGAGTTAGGTTTAGGGTTAGGGTTAGGGTTAGGGATAGGGTTGTGTTAGGGTTAGGGTCAGGGTTAGGGTCAGGGTACAGGTCAGGGTTTGGTTTAGGTTTAGGGTTAGCTGCTCTCATTCATTCAATGCCTCAAGCTTAAATCATTCATTGTAAGAAACAAAATGTAGTCGTTCAATTGTTGAATTAAGCTTCAAACATACATTCAATGATTCAAACGCTTTTCATTGATTGAATCAAATTAACTGCAAGAGTTGATTCAATGATGAGAACTTCTCTCTTTTATTCAATGTGTCCAGCTCCATGCATTCATTGACTCAAACAAACTGCATTCGTTCATTCAATGAAACAAACGTTATTCATAGCTTCGCTTCTCTCATTCATTCCATGCCTCAACTTAACTCATTCATTGTAAGAAACAAAATGTAGTCGTTCAATTGTTTAATTAAGCTTCAAACATACATTCACTGAAACAAACTGCACGAGATGATTCAATAAACATACCTCCGATCTTTCATTCAATGTCTCCAGCCATATACATTCATTGAAGGAAACAAACTGTATTCATTCAATGAAACAAACGTCATTCATTGATTCAATGAGTTGAGTGTCTCTCATTCATTCAATGCCTCATGATTAAATCATTCATTGTAAGAAACAAAATGTATTCGTTCGATTGCTGAATCAAGCCTCAAACATACATTCAATGAATCAAACGTTTTTCATTGATTCAATGAAACAAACATAACTCATTCTTTGTAATAAACAAAATGTATTCGTTCAATTGTTGAATTAAGCCTCAAACATACATTCAATGAATCAAACGTTTTTCATTGATTCAATGAAACAAACTTCACGAGATGATTCAATGATTAGAACTTCTCTCTTTCATTCATTGTCTCCAGCGTCAGACATTCATTGACAGAAACAAACTATATTCATTCATTCAATGAAACAAACGTTATTCATTCATTCAATGAGTTGAGCTTCTCTCATTCCTTCAATGCCTCAAGCTTAACTCATTCATTGTAAGAAACAAAATGTATTCGTTCAATTGTTGAATTCAGCTTCAAACATACATTCAATGAAACAAATTGCACGAGATGATTCAATAAACATACCTCCGATCTTTCATTCAATGTCTCCAGCCATATCCATTCATTGAAAAAACAAACGATATTCATTCAATGAAACAAACGTTATTCCTTGCTTCAATGAGTTGAGCTTCTCTCATTCCTTCAATGCCTCAAGCTTAACTCATTCATTGTAAGAAACAAAATGTATTCGTTCAATTGTTGAATTCAGCTTCAAACATACATTCAATGAATCAAACGTTTTTCATTGATTCAATGAAACAAACTTAACTCATTCTTTGTAAGAAACAAAATGTATTCGTTCAATTGTTGAATTAAGCCTCAAACATACATTCAATGAATCAAACGTTTTTCATTGATTCAATGAAACAAACTGCCCGAGATGATTCAATAATTATTCCTTCGCTCTTTCATTCAATTTCTCCAGCTTAATCCATTTAATGAAAGAAACATACCATATTCTTTCATTCAATGAAAGAAACGTTCGTGTTCGGGTTAGGGTTAGGGTTAGCGTTAGGTTTAGTTATAGGGATAGGGTTAGTGTTAGGGTTAGAGTTAGGTTTAGGGTTAGGGTTAGGGTTAGGGATAGGGTTGTGTTAGGGTTAGGGTCAGGGTTAGGGTCAGGGTACAGGTCAGGGTTTGGTTTAGGTTTAGGGTTAGCTGCTCTCATTCATTCAATGCCTCAAGCTTAAATCATTCATTGTAAGAAACAAAATGTAGTTGTTCAATTGTTGAATTAAGCTTCAAACATACATTCAATGATTCAAACGCTTTTCATTGATTGAATCAAATTAACAGCAAGAGTTGATTCCATGATTAGAACTTCTCTCTTTTATTCAATGTGTCCAGCTCCATACATTCATTGACTCAAACAAACTGCATTCGTTCATTCAATGAAACAAACGTTATTCAAAGCATCGCTTCTCTCATTTATTCCATGCCTCAACTTAACTCATTCATTGTAAGAAACAAAATGTATTCGCTCAATTGTTGAATTAAGCCTCAAACATACATTCAATGAATCAAACATTTTTCATTGATTCAATGAAACAAACTTCACGAGATGATTCAATGATTGAACTCGTCTGTTGTATTCAATATCTCCAGCTTAATACAGTGACTGAAAGAAACAAACTGTATTCATTCATTCAATGAACAAACGTTATTCATTGATTAAATGAGTTGAGCTTCTCTCATTCATTCAATGCTTCAAGCTTCACTCATACATTGTAAGAAACAAAATGTATTCGTTCGATTGCTGAATTAAGCCTCAAACATACATTCAATGAATCTAACGTTTTTCATTGATTCAATGAAACAAACTGCACGAGGTGATTCAATGATTAGAACTTCTCTCTTTCATTCAATGTCTCCAGCGTCAGACATTCATTGACAGAAACAAACTGTATTCATTCATTCAATGAATCAAACGTTATTCATTGATTCAATGAGTTGTGCTTCTCTCATTCATTCAATGCCTCAAGCTTAACTCATTCATTGTAAGAAACAAAATGTAGTCGTTCGATTGTTGAATTAAACCTCAACCATACATTCAATGAAACAAACTGCACGAGATGATTCAATAAACATACCTCCGATCTTTCATTCAATGTCTACAGCCATATACATTCATTGAAAGAAACAAACTGTATTCATTCAATGAAACAAACGTTATTCATTGATTCAATGAGTTGAGTTTCTCTCATTCATTCAATGCCTCAAGCTTTAATCATTTATTGTAAGAAACAAAATGTAGTCGTTCAATTGTTGAATTAAGCTTCAAACATACATTCATTGATTCAAGCGCTTTTCATTGATTGAATCAAATTAACTGCAAGCGTTGATTCAATGATTAGAACTTCTCTCTTTTATTCAATGTGTCCAGCTCCATACATTCATTGACTCAAACAAACTGCATTCGTTCATTCAATGAAACAAACGTTATTCATAGCATCGCTTCTCTCATTCATTCCATGCCTCAACTTAACTCATTCATTGTAAGAAACAAAATGTATTCGCTGAATTGTTGAATTAAGCCACAAACATACATGCAATGAATCAAACATTTTTCATTGATTCAATGAAACAAATTTCACGAGATGGTTCAATGATTTAACTCCTCTGGTGTATTCAATATCTCTAGCTTAATACAGTCACTGAAAGAAACAAACTGTATTCATTAAGTCAATGAATCAAATGCCTCAAGCTTCACTCAATCAGTGAAAGAAACAAACCGTATTCGTTCAATTCTTGTATGAAACATCCATCACATTTTCAATGAATCAGACGTTATTCATTGATTCAATGAAACAAACTGCCCAGGAGGATTCAATAGTTATTCCTTCTCTCTTTCATTCATTGTAAGAAACAAAATGTAGTCGTTCAATCGTTGAATTAAGCCTCAAACATACATTCAATGAATCAAACGTTTTTCATTGATTCAATGAAACAAACATAACTCATTCTTTGTAATAAACAAAATGTATTCGTTCAATTGTTGAATTAAGCCTCAAACATACATTCAATGAATCAAACGTTTTTCATTGATTCAATGAAACAAACTTCACGAGATGATTCAATGATTAGAACTTCTCTCTTTCATTCATTGTCTCCAGCGTCAGACATTCATTGACAGAAACAAACTATATTCATTCATTCAATGAAACAAACGTTATTCATTCATTCAATGAGTTGAGCTTCTCTCATTCATTCAATGCCTCAAGCTTAACTCAATCATTGAATGAAACAAACCGTATTCGTCCAATTGTAGAATGAAACATCCATCATACTTTTAATGAATCAAACGTTATTCATTGATTCAAACAAACTGCACGAGATGATTCAATAATTATTGCTTCTCTCTTTCTTTCAATGTCTCCAGCCAAATACATTCATTGACAGAAACAAACTATATCATTCAATGATATAAACGTTTTTCATTGATTCAATGACTTGAGCTTCTCTCATTCATGCAATGCCTCAAGCTTAACTCATTCATTGTAAGAAAGAAAATGTAGTCGTTCAATTGTAGTATGAAACATCCATCGTACTTTCAATGAATCAAACGTTGTTGATTGATTAAATGAAACAAACTGCACGAGGTGATTCAACAAACACAGCTTCGCTCTTTCATTCAATATCACCAGATAAAATCATTCATTGAATGAAACTAACTATATTCATTCAATGAAACAAACGTTATTCATTGCTTCAATGAGTTGAGCTTCTCTCATTCCTTCAATGCCTCAAGCTTAACTCATTCATTGTAAGAAACAAAATGTATTCGTTCAATTGTTGAATTCAGCTTCAAACATACATTCATTGAAAGAAACTAACTACATTCATTCAATGAAACAAACTTTATTCATTGATTCAATGAGTTGAGCTTCTCTCGTTCATTCAATGCCTCAAGCTTAACTCAATCATTGAGAGAAACAAAGTGTATTCGTTCAATTGATGAATGAAACATCCATCACAATTTCGACGAATCAAACGTTATTCATTGATTCTATCAAACAAACTGCACGAGCTGATTCAATAATTATAGCTTCTCTCTTTCATTCAATGTCTCCAGCCAAATACATTCATTGAAACAAACAAACTGTATTCATTCAATGAAACAAACGTTATTCATTGATTCAATGAGTTGAGCTTCTCTCATTCATTCAATGCCTCAAGCTTAACTCATTCATTGTAAGAAACAAAATGTAGTCGTTCAATTGTTGAATTAAGCCTCAAACATACATTCAATGAATCAAACGTTTTTCATTGATTCAATGAAACAAACTTCACGAGATGATTCAATGATTTAACTCCTCTGTTGTATTCAATATCTCTAGCTTAATACAGTCACTGAAAGAAACAAACTGTATTCATTCATTCAATGAACAAACGTAATTCATTGATTAAATGAGTTTAGCTTCTCTCATTCATTCAATGCTTCAAGCAGAACTCATACATTGTAAGAAACAAAATGTATTCGTTCGATTGCTGAATTAAGCCTCAAACATACATTCAATGAATCTAACGTTTTTCATTGATTCAATGAAACAAACTGCACGAGGTGATTCAATGATTAGAACTTCTCTCTTTCATTCAATGTCTCCAGCGTCAGACATTCATTGACAGAAACAAACTGTATTCATTAATTCAATGAATCAAACGTTATTCATTGATTCAATTAGTTGAGTTTCTCTCATTCATTCAATGCCTCAAGCTTCACTCAATCAGTGAAAGAAACAAACCGTATTCGTTCAATTCTTGTATGAAACATCCATCACATTTTCAATGAATCAGACGTTATTCATTGATTCAATGAAACAAACTGCCCAGGAGGATTCAATAGTTATTCCTTCTCTCTTTCATTCAATTTCTCCTGCTTAATCCATTCAATGAAAGAAACATACCACATTCATTCATTCAATGAGAGAAACGTTCGTGTTCGGGTTAGGGTTAGGGTTAGCGTTAGGTTTAGGGTTAGGGTTAGGGTTAGTGTTAGGGTTAGGGTTAGAGTTAGGTTTAGGGTTAGGGTTAGGGTTAGGGTTAGGGTTAGGGCTTGGAATACGCTTACGGTTCGGGTTAGTATAGGGTCACCGTTAGGGTTAGTGTTAGGGTTACGGTTGTGTTAGGGTTAGGGTCAGGGTTAGGGTCAGGGTACAGGTCAGGGTTTGGTTTAGGTTTAGGGTTAGCTGCTCTCATTCATTCAATGCCTCGAGCTTAACTCATTCATTGAAAGAATCAAATTGTATTCCTTCCATTGTTGAATGAAACTGCAATGAACATGGCTCCGCTCTTTCTTTCAATATCACCAGATAAAATCATTCATTGAAAGAAACTAACTACATTCATTCAATGAAACAAACGTTATTCATTGATTCAATGAGTTGAGCTTCTCTCGTTCATTCAATGCCTCAAGCTTAACTCAATCATTGAAAGAAACAAAGTGTATTCGTTCAATTGTTGAATGAAACATCCATCACAAATTCAATGAATCAAACGTTATTCATTGATTCAATCTAACAAACTGCACGAGCTGATTCAATAATTATAGCTTCTCTCTTTCATTCAATGTCTCCAGCCAAATACATTCATTGAAACAAACAAACTGTATTCATTCAATGAAACAAACGTTATTCATTGATTCAATGAGTTGAGCTTCTCTCATTCATTCAATGCCTCAAGCTTAACTCATTCATTGTAAGAAACAAAATGTAGTCGTTCAATCGTTGAATTAAGCCTCAAACATACATTCAATGAAACAAACGGCACGAGATGATTCAATAAACATACCTCCGATCTTTCATTCAATGTCTCCAGCCATGTACATTCTTTGAAACAAACACACTGTATTCATTCAATGAATCAAACGTTTTTCATTGATTCAATGAAACAAACTTAACTCATTCTTTGTAAGAAACAAAATGTATTCGTTCAATTGTTGAATTAAGCCTCAAACATACATTCAATGAATCAAACGTTTTTCATTGATTCAATGAAACAAACTGCCCGAGATGATTCAATAATTATTCATTCGCTCTTTCATTCAATTTCTCCAGCTTAATCCATTTAATGAAAGAAACATACCGTATTCATTCATTCAATGAAAGAAACGTTCGTGTTCGGTTTAGGGTTAGGGTTAGCGTTAGGTTTAGTGTTAGGGTTAGGGTTAGTGTTAGGGTTAGGGTTAGAGTTAGGTTTAGGGTTAGGGTTAGGGTTAGGGATAGGGTTGTGTTAGGGTTAGGGTCAGGGTACAGGTCAGGGTTTGGTTTAGGTTTAGGGTTAGCTGCTCTCATTCATTCAATGCCTCAAGCTTAAATCATTCATTGTAAGAAACAAAATGTAGTCGTTCAATTGTTGAATTAAGCTTCAAACATACATTCAATGATTCAAACGCTTTTCATTGATTGAATCAAATTAACTGCAAGCGTTGATTCAATGATTAGAACTTCTCTCTTTTATTCAATGTGTCCAGCTCCATACATTCATTGACTCAAACAAACTGCATTCGTTCATTCAATGAAACAAACGTTATTCATAGCATCGCTTCTCTCATTCATTCCATGCCTCAACTTAACTCATTCATTGTAAGAAACAAAATGTATTCGCTGAATTGTTGAATTAAGCCTCAAACATACATGCAATGAATCAAACATTTTTCATTGATTCAATGAAACAAATTTCACGAGATGGTTCAATGATTTAACTCCTCTGGTGTATTCAATATCTCTAGCTTAATACAGTCACTGAAAGAAACAAACTGTATTCATTAATTCAATGAATCAAATGCCTCAAGCTTCACTCAATCAGTGAAAGAAACAAACCGTATTCGTTCAATTCTTGTATGAAACATCCATCACATTTTCAATGAATCAGACGTTATTCATTGATTCAATGAAACAAACTGCCCAGGAGGATTCAATAGTTATTCCTTCTCTCTTTCATTCATTGTAAGAAACAAAATGTAGTCGTTCAATCGTTGAATTAAGCCTCAAACATACATTCAATGAATCAAACGTTTTTCATTGATTCAATGAAACAAACATAACTCATTCTTTGTAATAAACAAAATGTATTCGTTCAATTGTTGAATTAAGCCTCAAACATACATTCAATGAATCAAACGTTTTTCATTGATTCAATGAAACAAACTTCACGAGATGATTCAATGATTAGAACTTCTCTCTTTCATTCATTGTCTCCAGCGTCAGACATTCATTGACAGAAACAAACTATATTCATTCATTCAATGAAACAAACGTTATTCATTCATTCAATGAGTTGAGCTTCTCTCATTCATTCAATGCCTCAAGCTTAACTCTATCATTGAATGAAACAAACCGTATTCGTCCAATTGTAGAATGAAACATCCATCATACTTTTAATGAATCAAACGTTATTCATTGATTCAAACAAACTGCACGAGATGATTCAATAATTATTGCTTCTCTCTTTCTTTCAATGTCTCCAGCCAAATACATTCATTGACAGAAACAAAATATATCATTCAATGATATAAACGTTTTTCATTGATTCAATGACTTGAGCTTCTCTCATTCATGCAATGCCTCAAGCTTAACTCATTCATTGTAAGAAAGAAAATGTAGTCGTTCAATTGTAGTATGAAACATCCATCGTACTTTCAATGAATCAAACGTTGTTGATTGATTAAATGAAACAAACTGCACGAGGTGATTCAACAAACACAGCTTCGCTCTTTCATTCAATATCACCAGATAAAATCATTCATTGAATGAAACTAACTATATTCATTCAATGAAACAAACGTTATTCATTGCTTCAATGAGTTGAGCTTCTCTCATTCCTTCAATGCCTCAAGCTTAACTCATTCATTGTAAGAAACAAAATGTATTCGTTCAATTGTTGAATTCAGCTTCAAACATACATTCATTGAAAGAAACTAACTACATTCATTCAATGAAACAAACTTTATTCATTGATTCAATGAGTTGAGCTTCTCTCGTTCATTCAATGCCTCAAGCTTAACTCAATCATTGAGAGAAACAAAGTGTATTCGTTCAATTGATGAATGAAACATCCATCACAATTTCGACGAATCAAACGTTATTCATTGATTCTATCAAACAAACTGCACGAGCTGATTCAATAATTATAGCTTCTCTCTTTCTTTCAATGTCACCAGCCAAATACATTCATTGAAACAAACAAACTGTATTCATTCAATGAAACAAACGTTATTCATTGATTCAATGAGTTGAGCTTCTCTCATTCATTCAATGCCTCAAGCTTAACTCATTCATTGTAAGAAACAAAATGTAGTCGTTCAATTGTTGAATTAAGCCTCAAACATACATTCAATGAATCAAACGTTTTTCATTGATTCAATGAAACAAACTTCACGAGATGATTCAATGATTTAACTCGTCTGTTGTATTCAATATCTCTAGCTTAATACAGTCACTGAAAGAAACAAACTGTATTCATTCATTCAATGAACAAACGTTATTCATTGATTAAATGAGTTTAGCTTCTCTCATTCATTCAATGCTTCAAGCAGAACTCATACATTGTAAGAAACAAAATGTATTCGTTCGATTGCTGAATTAAGCCTCAAACATACATTCAATGAATCAAACGTTTTTCATTGATTCAATGAAACAAACTGCACGAGGTGATTCAATGATTAGAACTTCTCTCTTTCATTCAATGTCTCCAGCGTCAGACATTCATTGACAGAAACAAACTGTATTCATTAATTCAATGAATCAAACGTTATTCATTGATTCAATTAGTTGAGTTTCTCTCATTCATTCAATGCCTCAAGCTTCACTCAATCAGTGAAAGAAACAAACCGTATTCGTTCAATTCTTGTATGAAACATCCATCACATTTTCAATGAATCAGACGTTATTCATTGATTCAATGAAACAAACTGCCCAGGAGGATTCAATAGTTATTCCTTCTCTCTTTCATTCAATTTCTCCTGCTTAATCCATTCAATGAAAGAAACATACCACATTCATTCATTCAATGAGAGAAACGTTCGTGTTCGGGTTAGGGTTAGGGTTAGCGTTAGGTTTAGGGTTAGGGTTAGGGTTAGTGTTAGGGTTAGGGTTAGAGTTAGGTTTAGGGTTAGGGTTAGGGTTAGGGTTAGGGTTAGGGCTTGGAATACGCTTACGGTTCGGGTTAGTATAGGGTCACCGTTAGGGTTACGGTTGTGTTAGGGTTAGGGTCAGGGTTAGGGTCAGGGTACAGGTCAGGGTTTGGTTTAGGTTTAGGGTTAGCTGCTCTCATTCATTCAATGCCTCGAGCTTAACTCATTCATTGAAAGAATCAAATTGTATTCCTTCCATTGTTGAATGAAACTGCAATGAACATGGCTCAGCTCTTTCTTTCAATATCACCAGATAAAATCATTCATTGAAAGAAACTAACTACATTCATTCAATGAAACAAACGTTATTCATTGATTCAATGAGTTGAGCTTCTCTCGTTCATTCAATGCCTCAAGCTTAACTCAATCATTGAAAGAAACAAAGTGTATTCGTTCAATTGTTGAATGAAACATCCATCACAAATTCAATGAATCAAACGTTATTCATTGATTCAATCTAACAAACTGCACGAGCTGATTCAATAATTATAGCTTCTCTCTTTCATTCAATGTCTCCAGCCAAATACATTCATTGAAACAAACAAACTGTATTCATTCAATGAAACAAACGTTATTCATTGATTCAATGAGTTGAGCTTCTCTCATTCATTCAATGCCTCAAGCTTAACTCATTCATTGTAAGAAACAAAATGTAGTCGTTCAATCGTTGAATTAAGCCTCAAACATACATTCAATGAAACAAACGGCACGAGATGATTCAATAAACATACCTCCGATCTTTCATTCAATGTCTCCAGCCATGTACATTCTTTGAAACAAACACACTGTATTCATTCAATGAATCAAACGTTTTTCATTGATTCAATGAAACAAACTTAACTCATTCTTTGTAAGAAACAAAATGTATTCGTTCAATTGTTGAATTAAGCCTCAAACATACATTCAATGAATCAAACGTTTTTCATTGATTCAATGAAACAAACTGCCCGAGATGATTCAATAATTATTCATTCGCTCTTTCATTCAATTTCTCCAGCTTAATCCATTTAATGAAAGAAACATACCGTATTCATTCATTCAATGAAAGAAACGTTCGTGTTCGGTTTAGGGTTAGGGTTAGCGTTAGGTTTAGTGTTAGGGTTAGGGTTAGTGTTAGGGTTAGGGTTAGAGTTAGGTTTAGGGTTAGGGTTAGGGTTAGGGATAGGGTTGTGTTTGGGTTAGGGTCAGGGTTAGGGTCAGGGTACAGGTCAGGGTTTGGTTTAGGTTTAGGGTTAGCTGCTCTCATTCATTCAATGCCTCAAGCTTAAATCATTCATTGTAAGAAGCAAAATGTAGTCGTTCAATTGTTGAATTAAGCTTCAAACATACATTCAATGATTCAAACGCTTTTCATTGATTGAATCAAATTAACTGCAAGAGTTGATTCAATGATTAGAACTTCTCTCTTTTATTCAATGTGTCTAGCTCCATACATTCATTGACTCAAACAAACTGCATTCGTTCATTCAATGAAACAAACGTTATTCATAGCATCGCTTCTCTCATTCATTCCATGCCACAACTTAACTCATTCATTGTAAGAAACAAAATGTAGTCGTTCAATTGTTGAATTAAGCTTCAAACATACATTCAATGAAACAAACTGCACGAGATGATTCAATAAACATACCTCCGATCTTTCATTCAATGTCTCCAGCCATATACATTCATTGAAGGAAACAAACTGTATTCATTCAATGAAACAAACGTCATTCATTGATTCAATGAGTTGAGTTTCTCTCATTCATTCAATGCCTCAAGATTAAATCATTCATTGTAAGAAACAAAATGTATTCGTTCGATTGCTGAATTAAGCCTCAAACATACATTCAATGAATCAAACGTTTTTCATGGATTCAATGAAACAAACATCACTCATTCTTTGTAATAAACAAAATGTATTCGTTCAATTGTTGAATTAAGCCTCAAACATACATTCAATGAATCAAACGTTTTTCATTGATTCAATGAAACAAACTTCACGAGATGATTCAATGATTTAACTCCTCTGTTGTATTCAATATCTCTAGCTTAATACAGTCACTGAAAGAAACAAACTGTATTCATTCATTCAATGAACAAACGTAATTCATTGATTAAATGAGTTTAGCTTCTCTCATTCATTCAATGCTTCAAGCAGAACTCATACATTGTAAGAAACAAAATGTATTCGTTCGATTGCTGAATTAAGCCTCAAACATACATTCAATGAATCAAACGTTTTTCATTGATTCAATGAAACAAACTGCACGAGGTGATTCAATGATTAGAACTTCTCTCTTTCATTCAATGTCTCCAGCGTCAGACATTCATTGACAGAAACAAACTGTATTCATTAATTCAATGAATCAAACGTTATTCATTGATTCAATGAGTTGAGTTTCTCTCATTCATTCAATGCCTCAAGCTTCACTCAATCAGTGAAAGAAACAAACCGTATTCGTTCAATTCTTGTATGAAACATCCATCACATTTTCAATGAATCAGACGTTATTCATTGATTCAATGAAACAAACTGCCCAGGAGGATTCAATAGTTATTCCTTCTCTCTTTCATTCAATTTCTCCTGCTTAATCCATTCAATGAAAGAAACATACCACATTCATTCATTCAATGAGAGAAACGTTCGTGTTCGGGTTAGGGTTAGGGTTAGCGTTAGGTTTAGGATTAGGGTTAGGGTTAGTGTTAGGGTTAGGGTTAGGGTTAGGGTTAGTGTTAGGGTTAGGGTTAGAGTTAGGTTTAGGGTTAGGGTTAGGGTTAGGGTTAGGGTTAGGGCTTGGAATACGCTTACGGTTTGGGTTAGTATAGGGTCACCGTTAGGGTTAGTGTTAGGGTTACGGTTGTGTTAGGGTTAGGGTCAGGGTTAGGGTCAGGGTACAGGTCAGGGTTTGGTTTAGGTTTAGGGTTAGCTGCTCTCATTCATTCAATGCCTCGAGCTTAACTCATTCATTGAAAGAATCAAATTGTATTCCTTCCATTGTTGAATGAAACTGCAATGAACATGGCTCAGCTCTTTCTTTCAATATCACCAGATAAAATCATTCATTGAAAGAAACTAACTACATTCATTCAATGAAACAAACGTTATTCATTGATTCAATGAGTTGAGCTTCTCTCGTTCATTCAATGCCTCAAGCTTAACTCAATCATTGAAAGAAACAAAGTGTATTCGTTCAATTGTTGAATGAAACATCCATCACAAATTCAATGAATCAAACGTTATTCATTGATTCAATCTAACAAACTGCACGAGCTGATTCAATAATTATAGCTTCTCTCTTTCATTCAATGTCTCCAGCCAAATACATTCATTGAAACAAACAAACTGTATTCATTCAATGAAACAAACGTTATTCATTGATTCAATGAGTTGAGCTTCTCTCATTCATTCAATGCCTCAAGCTTAACTCATTCATTGTAAGAAACAAAATGTAGTCGTTCAATCGTTGAATTAAGCCTCAAACATACATTCAATGAAACAAACGGCACGAGATGATTCAATAAACATACCTCCGATCTTTCATTCAATGTCTCCAGCCATGTACATTCTTTGAAACAAACACACTGTATTCATTCAATGAATCAAACGTTTTTCATTGATTCAATGAAACAAACTTAACTCATTCTTTGTAAGAAACAAAATGTATTCGTTCAATTGTTGAATTAAGCCTCAAACATACATTCAATGAATCAAACGTTTTTCATTGATTCAATGAAACAAACTGCCCGAGATGATTCAATAATTATTCATTCGCTCTTTCATTCAATTTCTCCAGCTTAATCCATTTAATGAAAGAAACATACCGTATTCATTCATTCAATGAAAGAAACGTTCGTGTTCGGTTTAGGGTTAGGGTTAGCGTTAGGTTTAGTGTTAGGGTTAGGGTTAGTGTTAGGGTTAGGGTTAGAGTTAGGTTTAGGGTTAGGGTTAGGGTTAGGGATAGGGTTGTGTTAGGGTTAGGGTCAGGGTACAGGTCAGGGTTTGGTTTAGGTTTAGGGTTAGCTGCTCTCATTCATTCAATGCCTCAAGCTTAAATCATTCATTGTAAGAAACAAAATGTAGTCGTTCAATTGTTGAATTAAGCTTCAAACATACATTCAATGATTCAAACGCTTTTCATTGATTGAATCAAATTAACTGCAAGAGTTGATTCAATGATGAGAACTTCTCTCTTTTATTCAATGTGTCCAGCTCCATACATTCATTGACTCAAACAAACTGCATTCGTTCATTCAATGAAACAAACGTTATTCATAGCTTCGCTTCTCTCATTCATTCCATGCCTCAACTTAACTCATTCATTGTAAGAAACAAAATGTAGTCGTTCAATTGTTGAATTAAGCTTCAAACATACATTCAATGAAACAAACTGCACGAGATGATTCAATAAACATACCTCCGATCTTTCATTCAATGTCTCCAGCCATATACATTCATTGAAGGAAACAAACTGTATTCATTCAATGAAACAAACGTCATTCATTGATTCAATGAGTTGAGTTTCTCTCATTCATTCAATGCCTCAAGATTAAATCATTCATTGTAAGAAACAAAATGTATTCGTTCGATTGCTGAATTAAGCCTCAAACATACATTCAATGAATCAAACGTTTTTCATGGATTCAATGAAACAAACATCACTCATTCTTTGTAATAAACAAAATGTATTCGTTCAATTGTTGAATTAAGCCTCAAACATACATTCAATGAATCAAACGTTTTTCATTGATTCAATGAAACAAACTTCACGAGATGATTCAATGATTTAACTCCTCTGTTGTATTCAATATCTCTAGCTTAATACAGTCACTGAAAGAAACAAACTGTATTCATTCATTCAATGAACAAACGTAATTCATTGATTAAATGAGTTTAGCTTCTCTCATTCATTCAATGCTTCAAGCAGAACTCATACATTGTAAGAAACAAAATGTATTCGTTCGATTGCTGAATTAAGCCTCAAACATACATTCAATGAATCAAACGTTTTTCATTGATTCAATGAAACAAACTGCACGAGGTGATTCAATGATTAGAACTTCTCTCTTTCATTCAATGTCTCCAGCGTCAGACATTCATTGACAGAAACAAACTGTATTCATTAATTCAATGAATCAAACGTTATTCATTGATTCAATGAGTTGAGTTTCTCTCATTCATTCAATGCCTCAAGCTTCACTCAATCAGTGAAAGAAACAAACCGTATTCGTTCAATTCTTGTATGAAACATCCATCACATTTTCAATGAATCAGACGTTATTCATTGATTCAATGAAACAAACTGCCCAGGAGGATTCAATAGTTATTCCTTCTCTCTTTCATTCAATTTCTCCTGCTTAATCCATTCAATGAAAGAAACATACCACATTCATTCATTCAATGAGAGAAACGTTCGTGTTCGGGTTAGGGTTAGGGTTAGCGTTAGGTTTAGGGTTAGGGTTAGGGTTAGTGTTAGGGTTAGGGTTAGGGTTAGGGTTAGTGTTAGGGTTAGGGTTAGAGTTAGGTTTAGGGTTAGGGTTAGGGTTAGGGTTAGGGTTAGGGCTTGGAATACGCTTACGGTTCGGGTTAGTATAGGGTCACCGTTAGGGTTAGTGTTAGGGTTACGGTTGTGTTAGGGTTAGGGTCAGGGTTAGGGTCACGGTACAGGTCAGGGTTTGGTTTAGGTTTAGGGTTAGCTGCTCTCATTCATTCAATGCCTCGAGCTTAACTCATTCATTGAAAGAATCAAATTGTATTCCTTCCATTGTTGAATGAAACTGCAATGAACATGGCTCCGCTCTTTCTTTCAATATCACCAGATAAAATCATTCATTGAAAGAAACTAACTACATTCATTCAATGAAACAAACGTTATTCATTGATTCAATGAGTTGAGCTTCTCTCGTTCATTCAATGCCTCAAGCTTAACTCAATCATTGAAAGAAACAAAGTGTATTCGTTCAATTGTTGAATGAAACATCCATCACAAATTCAATGAATCAAACGTTATTCATTGATTCAATCTAACAAACTGCACGAGCTGATTCAATAATTATAGCTTCTCTCTTTCATTCAATGTCTCCAGCCAAATACATTCATTGAAACAAACAAACTGTATTCATTCAATGAAACAAACGTTATTCATTGATTCAATGAGTTGAGCTTCTCTCATTCATTCAATGCCTCAAGCTTAACTCATTCATTGTAAGAAACAAAATGTAGTCGTTCAATCGTTGAATTAAGCCTCAAACATACATTCAATGAAACAAACGGCACGAGATGATTCAATAAACATACCTCCGATCTTTCATTCAATGTCTCCAGCCATGTACATTCTTTGAAACAAACACACTGTATTCATTCAATGAATCAAACGTTTTTCATTGATTCAATGAAACAAACTTAACTCATTCTTTGTAAGAAACAAAATGTATTCGTTCAATTGTTGAATTAAGCCTCAAACATACATTCAATGAATCAAACGTTTTTCATTGATTCAATGAAACAAACTGCCCGAGATGATTCAATAATTATTCATTCGCTCTTTCATTCAATTTCTCCAGCTTAATCCATTTAATGAAAGAAACATACCGTATTCATTCATTCAATGAAAGAAACGTTCGTGTTCGGTTTAGGGTTAGGGTTAGCGTTAGGTTTAGTGTTAGGGTTAGGGTTAGTGTTAGGGTTAGGGTTAGAGTTAGGTTTAGGGTTAGGGTTAGGGTTAGGGATAGGGTTGTGTTAGGGTTAGGGTCAGGGTACAGGTCAGGGTTTGGTTTAGGTTTAGGGTTAGCTGCTCTCATTCATTCAATGCCTCAAGCTTAAATCATTCATTGTAAGAAACAAAATGTAGTCGTTCAATTGTTGAATTAAGCTTCAAACATACATTCAATGATTCAAACGCTTTTCATTGATTGAATCAAATTAACTGCAAGAGTTGATTCAATGATGAGAACTTCTCTCTTTTATTCAATGTGTCCAGCTCCATACATTCATTGACTCAAACAAACTGCATTCGTTCATTCAATGAAACAAACGTTATTCATAGCTTCGCTTCTCTCATTCATTCCATGCCTCAACTTAACTCATTCATTGTAAGAAACAAAATGTAGTCGTTCAATTGTTGAATTAAGCTTCAAACATACATTCAATGAAACAAACTGCACGAGATGATTCAATAAACATACCTCCGATCTTTCATTCAATGTCTCCAGCCATATACATTCATTGAAGGAAACAAACTGTATTCATTCAATGAAACAAACGTCATTCATTGATTCAATGAGTTGAGTGTCTCTCATTCATTCAATGCCTCATGATTAAATCATTCATTGTAAGAAACAAAATGTATTCGTTCGATTGCTGAATTAAGCCTCAAACATACATTCAATGAATCAAACGTTTTTCATTGATTCAATGAAACAAACATAACTCATTCTTTGTAATAAACAAAATGTATTCGTTCAATTGTTGAATTAAGCCTCAAACATACATTCAATGAATCAAACGTTTTTCATTGATTCAATGAAACAAACTTCACGAGATGATTCAATGATTAGAACTTCTCTCTTTCATTCATTGTCTCCAGTGTCAGACATTCATTGACAGAAACAAACTATATTCATTCATTCAATGAAACAAACGTTATTCATTCATTCAATGAGTTGAGCTTCTCTCATTCATTCAATGCCTCAAGCTTAACTCAATCATTGAATGAAACAAACCGTATTCGTCCAATTGTAGAATGAAACATCCATCATACTTTTAATGAATCAAACGTTATTCATTGATTCAAACAAACTGCACGAGATGATTCAATAATTATTGCTTCTCTCTTTCTTTCAATGTCTCCAGCCAAATACATTCATTGACAGAAACAAACTATATCATTCAATGATATAAACGTTTTTCATTGATTCAATGACTTGAGCTTCTCTCATTCATGCAATGCCTCAAGCTTAACTCATTCATTGTAAGAAAGAAAATGTAGTCGTTCAATTGTAGTATGAAACATCCATCGTACTTTCAATGAATCAAACGTTGTTGATTGATTAAATGAAACAAACTGCACGAGGTGATTCAACAAACACAGCTTCGCTCTTTCATTCAATATCACCAGATAAAATCATTCATTGAATGAAACTAACTATATTCATTCAATGAAACAAACGTTATTCATTGCTTCAATGAGTTGAGCTTCTCTCATTCCTTCAATGCCTCAAGCTTAACTCATTCATTGTAAGAAACAAAATGTATTCGTTCAATTGTTGAATTCAGCTTCAAACATACATTCATTGAAAGAAACTAACTACATTCATTCAATGAAACAAACTTTATTCATTGATTCAATGAGTTGAGCTTCTCCCGTTCATTCAATACCTCAAGCTTAACTCAATCATTGAGAGAAACAAAGTGTATTCGTTCAATTGATGAATGAAACATCCATCACAATTTCAATGAATCAAACGTTATTCATTGATTCAAACAAACAAACCGCACGAGCTGATTCAATAATTATAGCTTCTCTCTTTCTTTCAATGTCTCCAGCCAAATACATTCATTGAAACAAACAAACTGTATTCATTCAATGAAACAAACGTTATTCATTGATTCAATGAGTTGAGCTTCTCTTATTCATTCAATGCCTCAAGCTTAACTCATTCATTGTAAGAAACAAAATGTAGTCGTTCAATTGTTGAATTAAGCCTCAAACATACATTCAATGAATCAAACGTTTTTCATTGATTCAATGAAACAAACTTCACGAGATGATTCAATCATTTAACTCCTCTGTTGTATTCAATATCTCTAGCTTAATACAGTCACTGAAAGAAACAAACTGTATTCATTCATTCAATGAACAAACGTAATTCATTGATTAAATGAGTTGAGCTTCTCTCATTCATTCAATGCTTCAAGCTTAACTCATACATTGTAAGAAACAAAATGTATTCGTTCGATTGCTGAATTAAGCCTCAAACATACATTCAATGAATCAAACGTTTTTCATTGATTCAATGAAACAAACTGCACGATGTGATTCAATGATTAGAACTTCTCTCTTTCATTCAATGTCTCCAGCGTCAGACATTCATTGACAGAAACAAACTGTATTCATTAATTCGATGAATCAAACGTTATTCATTGATTCAATGAGTTGAGTTTCTCTCATTCATTCAATGCCTCAAGCTTCACTCAATCAGTGATAGAAACAAACCGTATTCGTTCAATTCTTGTATGAAACATCCATCACATTTTCAATGAATCAGACGTTATTCATTGATTCAATGAAACAAACTGCCCAGGAGGATTCAATAGTTATTCCTTCTCTCTTTCATTCAATTTCTCCTGCTTAATGCATTCAATGAAAGAAACATACCACATTCATTCATTCAATGAGAGAAACGTTCGTGTTCGGGTTAGGGTTAGGGTTAGCGTTAGGTTTAGGGTTAGGGTTAGGGTTAGTGTTAGGGTTAGGGTTAGAGTTAGGTTTAGGGTTAGGGTTAGGGTTAGGGTTAGGGTTAGGGCTTGGAATACGCTTACGGTTCGGGTTAGTATAGGGTCACCGTTAGGGTTAGTGTTAGGGTTACGGTTGTGTTAGGGTTAGGGTCAGGGTTAGGGTCAGGGTACAGGTCAGGGTTTGGTTTAGGTTTAGGGTTAGCTTCTCTCATTCATTCAATGCCTCAAGCTTAACTCATTCATTGTAAGAAACAAAATGTAGTCGTTCAATCGTTGAATTAAGCCTCAAACATACATTCAATGAAACAAACGGCACGAGATGATTCAATAAACATACCTCCGATCTTTCATTCAATGTCTCCAGCCATGTACATTCTTTGAAACAAACACACTGTATTCATTCAATGAATCAAACGTTTTTCATTGATTCAATGAAACAAACTTAACTCATTCTTTGTAAGAAACAAAATGTATTCGTTCAATTGTTGAATTAAGCCTCAAACGTACATTCAATGAATCAAACGTTTTTCATTGATTCAATGAAACAAACTGCCCGAGATGATTCAATAATTATTCATTCGCTCTTTCATTCAATTTCTCCAGCTTAATCCATTTAATGAAAGAAACATACCGTATTCATTCATTCAATGAAAGAAACGTTCGTGTTCGGTTTAGGGTTAGGGTTAGCGTTAGGTTTAGTGTTAGGGTTAGGGTTAGTGTTAGGGTTAGGGTTAGAGTTAGGTTTAGGGTTAGGGTTAGGGTTAGGGATAGGGTTGTGTTAGGGTTAGGGTCAGGGTTAGGGTCAGGGTACAGGTCAGGGTTTGGTTTAGGTTTAGGGTTAGCTGCTCTCATTCATTCAATGCCTCAAGCTTAAATCATTCATTGTAAGAAACAAAATGTAGTCGTTCAATTGTTGAATTAAGCTTCAAACATACATTCAATGATTCAAACGCTTTTCATTGATTGAATCAAATTAACTGCAAGAGTTGATTCAATGATTAGAACTTCTCTCTTTTATTCAATGTGTCTAGCTCCATACATTCATTGACTCAAACAAACTGCATTCGTTCATTCAATGAAACAAACGTTATTCATAGCATCGCTTCTCTCATTCATTCCATGCCTCAACTTAACTCATTCATTGTAAGAAACAAAATGTAGTCGTTCAATTGTTGAATTAAGCTTCAAACATACATTCAATGAAACAAACTGCACGAGATGATTCAATAAACATACCTCCGATCTTTCATTCAATGTCTCCAGCCATATACATTCATTGAAGGAAACAAACTGTATTCATTCAATGAAACAAACGTCATTCATTGATTCAATGAGTTGAGTTTCTCTCATTCATTCAATGCCTCAAGATTAAATCATTCATTGTAAGAAACAAAATGTATTCGTTCGATTGCTGAATTAAGCCTCAAACATACATTCAATGAATCAAACGTTTTTCATGGATTCAATGAAACAAACATCACTCATTCTTTGTAATAAACAAAATGTATTCGTTCAATTGTTGAATTAAGCCTCAAACATACATTCAATGAATCAAACGTTTTTCATTGATTCAATGAAACAAACTTCACGAGATGATTCAATGATTTAACTCCTCTGTTGTATTCAATATCTCTAGCTTAATACAGTCACTGAAAGAAACAAACTGTATTCATTCATTCAATGAACAAACGTAATTCATTGATTAAATGAGTTTAGCTTCTCTCATTCATTCAATGCTTCAAGCAGAACTCATACATTGTAAGAAACAAAATGTATTCGTTCGATTGCTGAATTAAGCCTCAAACATACATTCAATGAATCAAACGTTTTTCATTGATTCAATTAAACAAACTGCACGAGGTGATTCAATGATTAGAACTTCTCTCTTTCATTCAATGTCTCCAGCGTCAGACATTCATTGACAGAAACAAACTGTATTCATTAATTCAATGAATCAAACGTTATTCATTGATTCAATGAGTTGAGTTTCTCTCATTCATTCAATGCCTCAAGCTTCACTCAATCAGTGAAAGAAACAAACCGTATTCGTTCAATTCTTGTATGAAACATCCATCACATTTTCAATGAATCAGACGTTATTCATTGATTCAATGAAACAAACTGCCCAGGAGGATTCAATAGTTATTCCTTCTCTCTTTCATTCAATTTCTCCTGCTTAATCCATTCAATGAAAGAAACATACCACATTCATTCATTCAATGAGAGAAACGTTCGTGTTCGGGTTAGGGTTAGGGTTAGCGTTAGGTTTAGGGTTAGGGTTAGGGTTAGTGTTAGGGTTAGGATTAGGGTTAGGGTTAATGTTAGGGTTAGGGTTAGAGTTAGGTTTAGGGTTAGGGTTAGGGTTAGGGTTAGGGTTAGGGCTTGGAATACGCTTACGGTTCGGGTTAGTATAGGGTCACCGTTAGGGTTAGTGTTAGGGTTACGGTTGTGTTAGGGTTAGGGTCAGGGTTAGGGTCAGGGTACAGGTCAGGGTTTGGTTTAGGTTTAGGGTTAGCTGCTCTCATTCATTCAATGCCTCGAGCTTAACTCATTCATTGAAAGAATCAAATTGTATTCCTTCCATTGTTGAATGAAACTGCAATGAACATGGCTCCGCTCTTTCTTTCAATATCACCAGATAAAATCATTCATTGAAAGAAACTAACTACATTCATTCAATGAAACAAACGTTATTCATTGATTCAATGAGTTGAGCTTCTCTCGTTCATTCAATGCCTCAAGCTTAACTCAATCATTGAAAGAAACAAAGTGTATTCGTTCAATTGTTGAATGAAACATCCATCACAAATTCAATGAATCAAACGTTATTCATTGATTCAATCTAACAAACTGCACGAGCTGATTCAATAATTATAGCTTCTCTCTTTCATTCAATGTCTCCAGCCAAATACATTCATTGAAACAAACAAACTGTATTCATTCAATGAAACAAACGTTATTCATTGATTCAATGAGTTGAGCTTCTCTCATTCATTCAATGCCTCAAGCTTAACTCATTCATTGTAAGAAACAAAATGTAGTCGTTCAATCGTTGAATTAAGCCTCAAACATACATTCAATGAAACAAACGGCACGAGATGATTCAATAAACATACCTCCGATCTTTCATTCAATGTCTCCAGCCATGTACATTCTTTGAAACAAACACACTGTATTCATTCAATGAATCAAACGTTTTTCATTGATTCAATGAAACAAACTTAACTCATTCTTTGTAAGAAACAAAATGTATTCGTTCAATTGTTGAATTAAGCCTCAAACATACATTCAATGAATCAAACGTTTTTCATTGATTCAATGAAACAAACTGCCCGAGATGATTCAATAATTATTCATTCGCTCTTTCATTCAATTTCTCCAGCTTAATCCATTTAATGAAAGAAACATACCGTATTCATTCATTCAATGAAAGAAACGTTCGTGTTCGGTTTAGGGTTAGGGTTAGCGTTAGGTTTAGTGTTAGGGTTAGGGTTAGTGTTAGGGTTAGGGTTAGAGTTAGGTTTAGGGTTAGGGTTAGGGTTAGGGATAGGGTTGTGTTAGGGTTAGGGTCAGGGTTAGGGTCAGGGTACAGGTCAGGGTTTGGTTTAGGTTTAGGGTTAGCTGCTCTCATTCATTCAATGCCTCAAGCTTAAATCATTCATTGTAAGAAACAAAATGTAGTCGTTCAATTGTTGAATTAAGCTTCAAACATACATTCAATGATTCAAACGCTTTTCATTGATTGAATCAAATTAACTGCAAGAGTTGATTCAATGATTAGAACTTCTCTCTTTTATTCAATGTGTCTAGCTCCATACATTCATTGACTCAAACAAACTGCATTCGTTCATTCAATGAAACAAACGTTATTCATAGCATCGCTTCTCTCATTCATTCCATGCCTCAACTTAACTCATTCATTGTAAGAAACAAAATGTAGTCGTTCAATTGTTGAATTAAGCTTCAAACATACATTCAATGAAACAAACTGCACGAGATGATTCAATAAACATACCTCCGATCTTTCATTCAATGTCTCCAGCCATATACATTCATTGAAGGAAACAAACTGTATTCATTCAATGAAACAAACGTCATTCATTGATTCAATGAGTTGAGTTTCTCTCATTCATTCAATGCCTCAAGATTAAATCATTCATTGTAAGAAACAAAATGTATTCGTTCGATTGCTGAATTAAGCCTCAAACATACATTCAATGAATCAAACGTTTTTCATGGATTCAATGAAACAAACATCACTCATTCTTTGTAATAAACAAAATGTATTCGTTCAATTGTTGAATTAAGCCTCAAACATACATTCAATGAATCAAACGTTTTTCATTGATTCAATGAAACAAACTTCACGAGATGATTCAATGATTTAACTCCTCTGTTGTATTCAATATCTCTAGCTTAATACAGTCACTGAAAGAAACAAACTGTATTCATTCATTCAATGAACAAACGTAATTCATTGATTAAATGAGTTTAGCTTCTCTCATTCATTCAATGCTTCAAGCAGAACTCATACATTGTAAGAAACAAAATGTATTCGTTCGATTGCTGAATTAAGCCTCAAACATACATTCAATGAATCAAACGTTTTTCATTGATTCAATGAAACAAACTGCACGAGGTGATTCAATGATTAGAACTTCTCTCTTTCATTCAATGTCTCCAGCGTCAGACATTCATTGACAGAATCAAACTGTATTCATTAATTCAATGAATCAAACGTTATTCATTGATTCAATGAGTTGAGTTTCTCTCATTCATTCAATGCCTCAAGCTTCACTCAATCAGTGAAAGAAACAAACCGTATTCGTTCAATTCTTGTATGAAACATCCATCACATTTTCAATGAATCAGACGTTATTCATTGATTCAATGAAACAAACTGCCCAGGAGGATTCAATAGTTATTCCTTCTCTCTTTCATTCAATTTCTCCTGCTTAATCCATTCAATGAAAGAAACATACCACATTCATTCATTCAATGAGAGAAACGTTCGTGTTCGGGTTAGGGTTAGGGTTAGCGTTAGGTTTAGGGTTAGGGTTAGGGTTAGTGTTAGGGTTAGGGTTAGGGTTAGGGTTAGTGTTAGGGTTAGGGTTAGAGTTAGGTTTAGGGTTAGGGTTAGGGTTAGGGTTAGGGTTAGGGCTTGGAATACGCTTACGGTTCGGGTTAGTATAGGGTCACCGTTAGGGTTAGTGTTAGGGTTACGGTTGTGTTAGGGTTAGGGTCAGGGTTAGGGTCAGGGTACAGGTCAGGGTTTGGTTTAGGTTTAGGGTTAGCTGCTCTCATTCATTCAATGCCTCGAGCTTAACTCATTCATTGAAAGAATCAAATTGTATTCCTTCCATTGTTGAATGAAACTGCAATGAACATGGCTCCGCTCTTTCTTTCAATATCACCAGATAAAATCATTCATTGAAAGAAACTAACTACATTCATTCAATGAAACAAACGTTATTCATTGATTCAATGAGTTGAGCTTCTCTCGTTCATTCAATGCCTCAAGCTTAACTCAATCATTGAAAGAAACAAAGTGTATTCGTTCAATTGTTGAATGAAACATCCATCACAAATTCAATGAATCAAACGTTATTCATTGATTCAATCTAACAAACTGGACGAGCTGATTCAATAATTATAGCTTCTCTCTTTCATTCAATGTCTCCAGCCAAATACATTCATTGAAACAAACAAACTGTATTCATTCAATGAAACAAACGTTATTCATTGATTCAATGAGTTGAGCTTCTCTCATTCATTCAATGCCTCAAGCTTAACTCATTCATTGTAAGAAACAAAATGTAGTCGTTCAATCGTTGAATTAAGCCTCAAACATACATTCAATGAAACAAACGGCACGAGATGATTCAATAAACATACCTCCGATCTTTCATTCAATGTCTCCAGCCATGTACATTCTTTGAAACAAACACACTGTATTCATTCAATGAATCAAACGTTTTTCATTGATTCAATGAAACAAACTTAACTCATTCTTTGTAAGAAACAAAATGTATTCGTTCAATTGTTGAATTAAGCCTCAAACATACATTCAATGAATCAAACGTTTTTCATTGATTCAATGAAACAAACTGCCCGAGATGATTCAATAATTATTCATTCGCTCTTTCATTCAATTTCTCCAGCTTAATCCATTTAATGAAAGAAACATACCGTATTCATTCATTCAATGAAAGAAACGTTCGTGTTCGGTTTAGGGTTGGGGTTAGCGTTAGGTTTAGTGTTAGGGTTAGGGTTAGTGTTAGGGTTAGGGTTAGAGTTAGGTTTAGGGTTAGGGTTAGGGTTAGGGATAGGGTTGTGTTAGGGTTAGGGTCAGGGTACAGGTCAGGGTTTGGTTTAGGTTTAGGGTTAGCTGCTCTCATTCATTCAATGCCTCAAGCTTAAATCATTCATTGTAAGAAACAAAATGTAGTCGTTCAATTGTTGAATTAAGCTTCAAACATACATTCAATGATTCAAACGCTTTTCATTGATTGAATCAAATTAACTGCAAGAGTTGATTCAATGATGAGAACTTCTCTCTTTTATTCAATGTGTCCAGCTCCATACATTCATTGACTCAAACAAACTGCATTCGTTCATTCAATGAAACAAACGTTATTCATAGCTTCGCTTCTCTCATTCATTCCATGCCTCAACTTAACTCATTCATTGTAAGAAACAAAATGTAGTCGTTCAATTGTTGAATTAAGCTTCAAACATACATTCAATGAAACAAACTGCACGAGATGATTCAATAAACATACCTCCGATCTTTCATTCAATGTCTCCAGCCATATACATTCATTGAAGGAAACAAACTGTATTCATTCAATGAAACAAACGTCATTCATTGATTCAATGAGTTGAGTGTCTCTCATTCATTCAATGCCTCATGATTAAATCATTCATTGTAAGAAACAAAATGTATTCGTTCGATTGCTGAATTAAGCCTCAAACATACATTCAATGAATCAAACGTTTTTCATTGATTCAATGAAACAAACATAACTCATTCTTTGTAATAAACAAAATGTATTCGTTCAATTGTTGAATTAAGCCTCAAACATACATTCAATGAATCAAACGTTTTTCATTGATTCAATGAAACAAACTTCACGAGATGATTCAATGATTAGAACTTCTCTCTTTCATTCATTGTCTCCAGCGTCAGACATTCATTGACAGAAACAAACTATATTCATTCATTCAATGAAACAAACGTTATTCATTCATTCAATGAGTTGAGCTTCTCTCATTCATTCAATGCCTCAAGCTTAACTCAATCATTGAATGAAACAAACCGTATTCGTCCAATTGTAGAATGAAACATCCATCATACTTTTAATGAATCAAACGTTATTCATTGATTCAAACAAACTGCACGAGATGATTCAATAATTATTGCTTCTCTCTTTCTTTCAATGTCTCCAGCCAAATACATTCATTGACAGAAACAAACTATATCATTCAATGATATAAACGTTTTTCATTGATTCAATGACTTGAGCTTCTCTCATTCATGCAATGCCTCAAGCTTAACTCATTCATTGTAAGAAAGAAAATGTAGTCGTTCAATTGTAGTATGAAACATCCATCGTACTTTCAATGAATCAAACGTTGTTGATTGATTAAATGAAACAAACTGCACGAGGTGATTCAACAAACACAGCTTCGCTCTTTCATTCAATATCACCAGATAAAATCATTCATTGAATGAAACTAACTATATTCATTCAATGAAACAAACGTTATTCATTGCTTCAATAAGTTGAGCTTCTCTCATTCCTTCAATGCCTCAAGCTTAACTCATTCATTGTAAGAAACAAAATGTATTCGTTCAATTGTTGAATTCAGCTTCAAACATACATTCATTGAAAGAAACTAACTACATTCATTCAATGAAACAAACTTTATTCATTGATTCAATGAGTTGAGCTTCTCCCGTTCATTCAATACCTCAAGCTTAACTCAATCATTGAGAGAAACAAAGTGTATTCGTTTAATTGATGAATGAAACATCCATCACAATTTCAATGAATCAAACGTTATTCATTGATTCAAACAAACAAACCGCACGAGCTGATTCAATAATTATAGCTTCTCTCTTTCTTTCAATGTCTCCAGCCAAATACATTCATTGAAACAAACAAACTGTATTCATTCAATGAAACAAACGTTATTCATTGATTCAATGAGTTGAGCTTCTCTCATTCATTCAATGCCTCAAGCTTAACTCATTCATTGTAAGAAACAAAATGTAGTCGTTCAATTGTTGAATTAAGCCTCAAACATACATTCAATGAATCAAACGTTTTTCATTGATTCAATGAAACAAACTTCACGAGATGATTCAATCATTTAACTCCTCTGTTGTATTCAATATCTCTAGCTTAATACAGTCACTGAAAGAAACAAACTGTATTCATTCATTCAATGAACAAACGTAATTCATTGATTAAATGAGTTGAGCTTCTCTCATTCATTCAATGCTTCAAGCTTAACTCATACATTGTAAGAAACAAAATGTATTCGTTCGATTGCTGAATTAAGCCTCAAACATACATTCAATGAATCAAATGTTTTTCATTGATTCAATGAAACAAACTGCACGATGTGATTCAATGATTAGAACTTCTCTCTTTCATTCAATGTCTCCAGCGTCAGACATTCATTGACAGAAACAGACTGTATTCATTAATTCGATGAATCAAACGTTATTCATTGATTCAATGAGTTGAGTTTCTCTCATTCATTCAATGCCTCAAGCTTCACTCAATCAGTGATAGAAACAAACCGTATTCGTTCAATTCTTGTATGAAACATCCATCACATTTTCAATGAATCAGACGTTATTCATTGATTCAATGAAACAAACTGCCCAGGAGGATTCAATAGTTATTCCTTCTCTCTTTCATTCAATTTCTCCTGCTTAATGCATTCAATGAAAGAAACATACCACATTCATTCATTCAATGAGAGAAACGTTCGTGTTCGGGTTAGGGTTAGGGTTAGCGTTAGGTTTAGGGTTAGGGTTAGGGTTAGTGTTAGGGTTAGGGTTAGAGTTAGGTTTAGGGTTAGGGTTAGGGTTAGGGTTAGGGTTAGGGCTTGGAATACGCTTACGGTTCGGGTTAGTATAGGGTCACCGTTAGGGTTAGTGTTAGGGTTACGGTTGTGTTAGGGTGAGGGTCAGGGTTAGGGTCAGGGTACAGGTCAGGGTTTGGTTTAGGTTTAGGGTTAGCTTCTCTCATTCATTCAATGCCTCAAGCTTAACTCATTCATTGTAAGAAACAAAATGTAGTCGTTCAATCGTTGAATTAAGCCTCAAACATACATTCAATGAAACAAACGGCACGAGATGATTCAAGAAACATACCTCCGATCTTTCATTCAATGTCTCCAGCCATGTACATTCTTTGAAACAAACACACTGTATTCATTCAATGAATCAAACGTTTTTCATTGATTCAATGAAACAAACTTAACTCATTCTTTGTAAGAAACAAAATGTATTCGTTCACTTGTTGAATTAAGCCTCAAACATACATTCAATGAATCAAACGTTTTTCATTGATTCAATGAAACAAACTGCCCGAGATGATTCAATAATTATTCATTCGCTCTTTCATTCAATTTCTCCAGCTTAATCCATTTAATGAAAGAAACATACCGTATTCATTCATTCAATGAAAGAAACGTTCGTGTTCGGTTTAGGGTTAGGGTTAGCGTTAGGTTTAGTGTTAGGGTTAGGGTTAGTGTTAGGATTAGGGTTAGAGTTAGGTTTAGGGTTAGGGTTAGGGTTAGGGATAGGGTTGTGTTAGGGTTAGGGTCAGGGTTAGGGTCAGGGTACAGGTCAGGGTTTGGTTTAGGTTTAGGGTTAGCTGCTCTCATTCATTCAATGCCTCAAGCTTAAATCATTCATTGTAAGAAACAAAATGTAGTCGTTCAATTGTTGAATTAAGCTTCAAACATACATTCAATGATTCAAACGCTTTTCATTGATTGAATCAAATTAACTGCAAGAGTTGATTCAATGATTAGAATTTCTCTCTTTTATTCAATGTTTCTAGCTCCATACATTCATTGACTCAAACAAACTGCATTCGTTCATTCAATGAAACAAACGTTATTCATAGCATCGCTTCTCTCATTCATTCCATGCCTCAACTTAACTCATTCATTGTAAGAAACAAAATGTAGTCGTTCAATTGTTGAATTAAGCTTCAAACATACATTCAATGATTCAAACGCTTTTCATTGATTGAATCAAACTAACTGCAAGAGTTGATTCAATGATTAGAACTTCTCTCTTTTATTCAATGTGTCCAGCTCCATACATTCATTGACTCAAACAAACTGCATTCGTTCATTCAATGAAACAAACGTTATTCATAGCTTCGCTTCTCTCATTCATTCCATGCCTCAACTTAACTCATTCATTGTAAGAAACAAAATGTATTCGTTCAATTGTTGAATTAAGCCTCAAACATACATTCAATGAATCAAACGTTTTTCATTGATTCAATGAAACAAACTTCACGAGATGATTCAATGATTAGAACTCCTCTGTTGTATTCAATATCTCTAGCTTAATTCAGTCACTGAAAGAAACAAACTGTATTCATTCATTCAATGAACAAACGTTATTCATTGATTAAATGAGTTGAGCTTCTCTCATTCATTCAATGCTTCAAGCTTAACTCATACATTGTAAGAAACAAAATGTATTCGTTCGATTGCTGAATTAAGCCTCAAACATACATTCAATGAATCAAACGTTTTTCATTGATTCAATGAAACAAACTGCACGATTAGATTCAATCATTAGAACTTCTCTCTTTCATTCAATGTCTCCAGCGTCAGACATTGATTGACAGAAACAAACTGTATTCATTCATTCAATGAATCAAACGTTATTCATTGATTCAATGAGTTGAGTTTCTCTCATTCATTCAATGCCTCAAGCTTAACTCAACTATTGGAAGAAACAAACCGTATTCGTTCAATTCTTGTATGAAACATCCATCACATTTTCAATGAATCAGACGTTATTCATTGATTCAATGAAACCAACTGCCCGAGATGATTCAATAATTATTCCTTCGCTCTTTCATTCAATTTCTCCAGCTTAATCCATTTAATGAAAGAAACATACCATATTCATTCATTCAATGAAAGAAACGTTCGTGTTTTGGTTAGGGTTTGGGTTAAAGCATTAGGTTTCGTGTTAGGGTTAGGGTTAGTGTTAGGGTTAGGGTTAGAGTTAGGTTTAGGGTTAGGGTTAGGGATAGGGTTGTGTTAGGGTTAGGGTCAGGGTTAGGGTCAGGGTACAGGTCAGGGTTTGGTTTAGGTTTAGGGTTAGCTGCTCTCATTCATTCAATGCCTCAAGCTTAAATCAATCATTTTAAGAAACAAAATGTAGTCGTTCAATTGTTGAATTAAGCTTCAAACATACATTCAATGATTCAAACGCTTTTCATTGATTGAATCAAACTAACTGCAAGAGTTGATTCAATGATTAGAACTTCTCTCTTTTATTCAATGTATCCAGCTCCATACATTCATTGACTCAAACAAACTGCATTCGTTCATTCAATGAAACAAACGTTATTCATAGCTTCGCTTCTCTCATTCATTCCATGCCTCAACTTAACTCATTCATTGTAAGAAACAAAATGTAGTCGTTCAATTGTTGAATTAAGCTTCAAACATACATTCAATGAAACAAACTTCACGAGATGATTCAATGATTAGAACTCCTCTGTTGTATTCAATATCTCTAGCTTAATACAGTCACTGAAAGAAACAAACTGTATTCATTCATTCAATGAACAAACGTTATTCAATGATTAAATAAGTTGAGCTTCTCTCATTCATTCAATGCTTCAAGCTTAACTCATACATTGTAAGAAACAAAATGTATTCGTTCGATTGCTGAATTAAGCCTCAAACATACATTCAATGAATCAAACGTTTTTCATTGATTCAATGAAACAAACTGCACGAGATGATTCAATGATTAGAACTTCTCTCTTTCATTCATTGTCTCCAGCGTCAGACATTCATTGACAGAAACAAACTGTATTCATTCATTCAATGAAACAAACGTTTTTCACTCATTCAATGAGTGGAGCTTCTCTCATTCATTCAATGCCTCAAGCTTAACTCAATTATTGGAAGAAACAAAACGTAGTCGTTCAATTGTTGTATGAAACATCCATTGTACTTTCAATGAATCAAACGTTATTCATTGATTCAATCAAACAAACTGCACGAGATGATTCAATAATTATAGCTTCTCTCTTTCATTCAATGTCTCCAGCCAAATACATTCATTGAAACAAACAAACTGTATTCATTCAATGAAACAAACGTTATTCATTGATTCAATGAGTTGAGCTTCTCTCATTCATTCAATGCCTCAAGCTTAACTCATTCATTGTAAGAAACAAAATGTATTCGTTCAATTGTTGAATTCAGCTTCAAACATACATTCAATGAAACAAATTGCACGAGATGATTCAATAAACATACCTCCGATCTTTCATTCAATGTCTCCAGCCATATCCATTCATTGAAAAAACAAACGATATTCATTCAATGAAACAAACGTTATTCATTGCTTCAATGAGTTGAGCTTCTCTCATTCCTTCAATGCCTCAAGCTTAACTCATTCATTGTAAGAAACAAAATGTATTCGTTCAATTGTTGAATTCAGCTTCAAACATACATTCAATGAATCAAACGTTTTTCATTGATTCAATGAAACAAACTTAACTCATTCTTTGTAAGAAACAAAATGTATTCGTTCAATTGTTGAATTAAGCCTCAAACATACATTCAATGAATCAAAAGTTTTTCATTGATTCAATGAAACAAACTGCCCGAGATGATTCAATAATTATTCCTTCGCTCTTTCATTCAATTTCTCCAGCTTAATCCATTTAATGAAAGAAACATACCATATTCTTTCATTCAATGAAAGAAACGTTCGTGTTCGGGTTAGGGTTAGGGTTAGCGTTAGGTTTAGTTATAGGGATAGGGTTAGCGTTAGGGTTAGGGTTAGAGTTAGGTTTAGGGTTAGGGTTAGGGTTAGGGATAGGGTTGTGTTAGAGTTAGGGTCAGGGTTAGGGTCAGGGTACAGGTCAGGGTTTGGTTTAGGTTTAGGGTTAGCTGCTCTCATTCATTCAATGCCTCAAGCTTAAATCATTCATTGTAAGAAACAAAATGTAGTTGTTCAATTGTTGAATTAAGCTTCAAACATACATTCAATGATTCAAACGCTTTTCATTGATTGAATCAAATTAACTGCAAGAGTTGATTCCATGATTAGAACTTCTCTCTTTTATTCAATGTGTCCAGCTCCATACATTCATTGACTCAAACAAACTGCATTCGTTCATTCAATGAAACAAACGTTATTCAAAGCATCGCTTCTCTCATTCATTCCATGCCTCAACTTAACTCATTCATTGTAAGAAACAAAATGTATTCGCTCAATTGTTGAATTAAGCCTCAAACATACATTCAATGAATCAAACATTTTTCATTGATTCAATGAAACAAACTTCACGAGATGATTCAATGATTGAACTCGTCTGTTGTATTCAATATCTCTAGCTTAATACAGTGACTGAAAGAAACAAACTGTATTCATTCATTCAATGAACAAACGTTATTCATTGATTAAATGAGTTGAGCTTCTCTCATTCATTCAATGCTTCAAGCTTCACTCATACATTGTAAGAAACAAAATGTATTCGTTCGATTGCTGAATTAAGACTCAAACATACATGCAATGAATCAAACGTTTTTCATTGATTCAATGAAACAAACTGCACGAGGTGATTCAATGATTAGAACTTCTCTCTTTCATTCAATGTCTCCAGCGTCAGACATTGATTGACAGAAACAAACTGTATTCATTCATTCAATGAATCAAACGTTATTCATTGATTCAATGAATTGAGCTTCTCTCATTCATTCAATGCCTCAAGCTTAACTCATTCATTGTACGAAACAAAATGTAGTCGTTCAATTGTTGAATTAAACCTCAACCATACATTCAATGAAACAAACTGCACGAGATGATTCAATAAACATACGTCCGATCTTTCATTCAATGTCTACAGCCATATACAGTCACTGAAAGAAACAAACTGTATTCATTCATTCAATGAACAAACGTTATTCAATGATTAAATAAGTTGAGCTTCTCTCATTCATTCAATGCTTCAAGCTTAACTCATACATTGTAAGAAACAAAATGTATTCGTTCGATTGCTGAATTAAGCCTCAAACATACATTCAATGAATCAAACGTTTTTCATTGATTCAATGAAACAAACTGCACGAGATGATTCAATGATTAGAACTTCTCTCTTTCATTCATTGTCTCCAGCGTCAGACATTCATTGACAGAAACAAACTGTATTCATTCATTCAATGAAACAAACGTTTTTCACTCATTCAATGAGTGGAGCTTCTCTCATTCATTCAATGCCTCAAGCATAACTCAATTATTGGAAGAAACAAAACGTAGTCGTTCAATTGTTGTATGAAACATCCATTGTACTTTCAATGAATCAAACGTTATTCATTGATTCAATCAAACAAACTGCACGAGATGATTCAATAATTATAGCTTCTCTCTTTCATTCAATGTCTCCAGCCAAATACATTCATTGAAACAAACAAACTGTATTCATTCAATGAAACAAACGTTATTCATTGATTCAATGAGTTGAGCTTCTCTCATTCATTCAATGCCTCAAGCTTAACTCATTCATTGTAAGAAACAAAATGTATTCGTTCAATTGTTGAATTCAGCTTCAAACATACACTCAATGAAACAAATTGCACGAGATGATTCAATAAACATACCTCCGATCTTTCATTCAATGTCTCCAGCCATATCCATTCATTGAAAAAACAAACGATATTCATTCAATGAAACAAACGTTATTCATTGCTTCAATGAGTTGAGCTTCTCTCATTCCTTCAATGCCTCAAGCTTAACTCATTCATTGTAAGAAACAAAATGTATTCGTTCAATTGTTGAATTCAGCTTCAAACATACATTCAATGAATCAAACGTTTTTCATTGATTCAATGAAACAAACTTAACTCATTCTTTGTAAGAAACAAAATGTATTCGTTCAATTGTTGAATTAAGCCTCAAACATACATTCAATGAATCAAAAGTTTTTCATTGATTCAATGAAACAAACTGCCCGAGATGATTCAATAATTATTCCTTCGCTCTTTCATTCAATTTCTCCAGCTTAATCCATTTAATGAAAGAAACATACCATATTCTTTCATTCAATGAAAGAAACGTTCGTGTTCGGGTTAGGGTTCGGGTTAGCGTTAGGTTTAGTTATAGGGATAGGGTTAGCGTTAGGGTTAGGGTTAGAGTTAGGTTTAGGGTTAGGGTTAGGGTTAGGGATAGGGTTGTGTTAGAGTTAGGGTCAGGGTTAGGGTCAGGGTACAGGTCAGGGTTTGGTTTAGGTTTAGTGTTAGCTGCTCTCATTCATTCAATGCCTCAAGCTTAAATCAATCATTTTAAGAAACAAAATGTAGTCGTTCAATTGTTGAATTAAGCTTCAAACATACATTCAATGATTCAAACGCTTTTCATTGATTGAATCAAACTAACTGCAAGAGTTGATTCAATGATTAGAACTTCTCTCTTTTATTCAATGTGTCCAGCTCCATACATTCATTGACTCAAACAAACTGCATTCGTTCATTCAATGAAACAAACGTTATTCAAAGCATCGCTTCTCTCATTCATTCCATGCCTCAACTTAACTCATTCATTGTAAGAAACAAAATGTATTCGCTCAATTGTTGAATTAAGCCTCAAACATACATTCAATGAATCAAACATTTTTCATTGATTCAATGAAACAAACTTCACGAGATGATTCAATGATTGAACTCGTCTGTTGTATTCAATATCTCTAGCTTAATACAGTGACTGAAAGAAACAAACTGTATTCATTCATTCAATGAACAAACGTTATTCATTGATTAAATGAGTTGAGCTTCTCTCATTCATTCAATGCTTCAAGCTTCACTCATACATTGTAAGAAACAAAATGTATTCGTTCGATTGCTGAATTAAGACTCAAACATACATGCAATGAATCAAACGTTTTTCATTGATTCAATGACACAAACTGCACGAGGTGATTCAATGATTAGAACTTCTCTCTTTCATTCAATGTCTCCAGCGTCAGACATTGATTGACAGAAACAAACTGTATTCATTCATTCAATGAATCAAACGTTATTCATTGATTCAATGAGTTGAGCTTCTCTCATTCATTCAATGCCTCAAGCTTAACTCATTCATTGTACGAAACAAAATGTAGTCGTTCAATTGTTGAATTAAACCTCAACCATACATTCAATGAAACAAACTGCACGAGATGATTCAATAAACATACCTCCGATCTTTCATTCAATGTCTACAGCCATATACATTCAATGAAAGAAACAAACTGTATTCATTCAATGAAACAAACGTCATTCATTGATTCAATGAGTTGAGTTTCTCTCATTCATTCAATGCCTCAAGCTTTAATCATTCATTGTAAGAAACAAAATGTAGTCGTTCAATTGTTGAATTAAGCTTCAAACATACATTCATTGATTCAAGCGCTTTTCATTGATTGAATCAAATTAACTGCAAGCGTTGATTCAATGATTAGAACTTCTCTCTTTTATTCAATGTGTCCAGCTCCATACATTCATTGACTCAAACAAACTGCATTCGTTCATTCAATGAAACAAACGTTATTCATAGCATCGCTTCTCTCATTCATTCCATGCCTCAACTTAACTCATTCATTGTAAGAAACAAAATGTATTCGTTCAATTGTTGAATTCAGCTTCAAACATACATTCATTGGAAGAAACTAACTACATTCATTCAATGAAACAAACTTTATTCATTGATTCAATCAGTTGAGCTTCTCTCGTTCATTCAATGCCTCAAGCTTAACTCAATCATTGAAAGAAACAAAGTGTATTCGTTCAATTGATGAATGAAACATCCATCACAATTTCAATGAATCAAACGTTATTCATTGATTCAAACAAACAAACTGCACGAGCTGATTCAATAATTATAGCTTCTCTCTTTCATTCAATGTCTCCAGCCAAATACATTCATTGAAACAAACAAACTGTATTCATTCAATGAAACAAACGTTATTCATTGATTCAATGAGTTGAGCTTCTCTCATTCATTCAATGCCTCAAGCTTAACTCATTCATTGTAAGAAACAAAATGTAGTCGTTCAATTGTTGAATTAAGCCTCAAACATACATTCAATGAATCAAACGTTTTTCATTGATTCAATGAAACAAACTGCACGAGATGATTCAATGATTAGAACTTCTCTCTTACAACCATTGTCTCCAGCGTCAGACATTCATTGACAGAAACAAACTGTATTCATTCATTCAATGAAACAAACGTTATTCATTCATTCAATGAGTGGAGCTTCTCTCATTCATTCAATGCCTCAAGCTTAACTCAATCATTGGAAGAAACAAAATGTAGTCGTTCAATTGTTGAATTAAGCTTCAAACATACATTCAATGATTCAAACGCTTTTCATTGATTGAATCAAACTAACTGCAAGAGTTGATTCAATGATTAGAACTTCTCTCTTTAATTCAATGTATCCAGCTCCATACATTCATTGACTCAAACAAACTGCATTCGTTCATTCAATGAAACAAACGTTATTCATAGCTTCGCTTCTCTCATTCATTCCATGCCTCAACTTAACTCATTCATTGTAAGAAACAAAATGTATTCGTTCAATTGTTGAATTAAGCCTCAAACATACATTCAATGAATCAAACGTTTTTCATTGAATCAATGAAACAAACTTCACGAGATGATTCAATGATTAGAACTCCTCTGTTGTATTCAATATCTCTAGCTTAATACAGTCACTGAAAGAAACAAACTGTATTCATTCATTCAATGAACAAACGTTATTCATTGATTAAATGAGTTGAGCTTCTCTCATTCATTCAATGCTTCAAGCTTAACTCATACATTGTAAGAAACAAAATGTATTCGTTCGATTGCTGAATTAAGCCTCAAACATACATTCAATGAATCAAACGTTTTTCATTGATTCAATGAAACAAACTGCACGAGATGATTCAATGATTAGAAATTCTCTCTTTCATTCATTGTCTCCAGCGTCAGACATTCATTGACAGAAACAAACTGTATTCATTCACTCAATGAAACAAACGTTTTTCACTCATTCAATGAGTGGAGCTTCTCTCATTCATTCAATGCCTCAAGCTTAACTCAATTATTGGAAGAAACAAAACGTAGTCGTTCAATTGTTGTATGAAACATCCATCGTACTTTCAATGAATCAAACGTTATTCATTGATTCAATCAAACAAACTGCACGAGATGATTCAATAATTATAGCTTCTCTCTTTCATTCAATGTCTCCAGCCAAATACATTCATTGAAACAAACAAACTGTATTCATTCAATGAAACAAACGTTATTCATTGATTCAATGAGTTGAGCTTCTCTCATTCATTCAATGCCTCAAGCTTAACTCATTCATTGTAAGAAACAAAATGTATTCGTTCAATTGTTGAATTCAGCTTCAAACATACATTCAATGAAACAAATTGCACGAGATGATTCAATAAACATACCTCCGATCTTTCATTCAATGTCTCCAGCCATATCCATTCATTGAAAAAACAAACGATATTCATTCAATGAAACAAACGTTATTCATTGCTTCAATGAGTTGAGCTTCTCTCATTCCTTCAATGCCTCAAGCTTAACTCATTCATTGTAAGAAACAAAATGTATTCGTTCAATTGTTGAATTCAGCTTCAAACATACATTCAATGAATCAAACGTTTTTCATTGATTCAATGAAACAAACTTAACTCATTCTTTGTAAGAAACAAAATGTATTCGTTCAATTGTTGAATTAAGCCTCAAACATACATTCAATGAATCAAACGTTTTTCATTGATTCAATGAAACAAACTGCCCGAGATGATTCAATAATTATTCCTTCGCTCTTTCATTCAATTTCTCCAGCTTAATCCATTTAATGAAAGAAACATACCATATTCTTTCATTCAATGAAAGAAACGTTCGTGTTCGGGTTAGGGTTAGGGTTAGAGTTAGGTTTAGGGTTAGGGTTAGGGTTAGGGATAGGGTTGTGTTAGAGTTAGGGTCAGGGTTAGGGTCAGGGTACAGGTCAGGGTTTGGTTTAGGTTTAGGGTTAGCTGCTCTCATTCATTCAATGCCTCAAGCTTAAATCATTCATTGTAAGAAACAAAATGTAGTTGTTCAATTGTTGAATTAAGCTTCAAACATACATTCAATGATTCAAACGCTTTTCATTGATTGAATCAAATTAACTGCAAGAGTTGATTCAATGATTAGAACTTTTCTCTTTTATTCAATGTGTCCAGCTCCATACATTCATTGACTCAAACAAACTGCATTCGTTCATTCAATGAAACAAACGTTATTCATAGCATCGCTTCTCTCATTCATTCCATGCCTCAACTTAACTCATTCATTGTAAGAAACAAAATGTAGTCGTTCAATTGTTGAATTAAGCTTCAAACATACATTCAATGAAACAAACTGCACGAGATGATTCAATAAACATACCTCTGATCTTTCATTCAATGTCTCCAGCCATATACATTCATTGAAGGAAACAAACTGTATTCATTAATTCAATGAAACAAACGTTATTCATTGATTCAATGAGTTGAGCTTCTCTCATTCATTCAATGCTTCAAGCTTAATTCATACATTGTAAGAAACAAAATGTATTCGTTCGATTGCTGAATTAAGCCTCAAACATACATTCAATGAATCAAACGTTTTTCATTGATTCAATGAAACAAACTGCACGAGATGATTCAATGATTAGAACTTCTCTCTTTCATTCATTGGCTCCAGCGTCAGACATTCATTGACAGAAACAAACTGTATTCATTCATTCAATGAAACAAACGTTATTCATTCATTCAATGAGTTGAGCTTCTCTCCTTCAGTCAATGCCTCAAGCTTAACTCAATCATTGAATGAAACAAACCGTATTCGTCCAATTGTAGAATGAAACATCCATCATACTTTTAATGAATCAAACGTTATTCATTGATTCAAACAAACTCCACGAGATGATTCAATAATTATTGCTTCTCTCTTTCTTTCAATGTCTCCAGCCAAATACATTCATCGACAGAAACAAACTATATCATTCAATGATATAAACGTTTTTCATTGATTCAATGAGTTGAGCTTCTCTCATTCATGCAATGCCTCAAGCTTAACTCATTCATTGTAAGAAAGAAAATGTAGTCGTTCAATTGTTGTATGAAACATCCATCGTACTTTCAATGAATCAAACGTTGTTGATTGATTAAATGAAACAAACTGCACGAGGTGATTCAATAAACACAGCTTCGCTCTTTCATTCAATATCACCAGATAAAATCATTCATTGAATGAAACTAACTATATTCATTCAATGAAACAAACGTTATTCATTGCTTCAATGAGTTGAGCTTCTCTCATTCCTTCAATGCCTCAAGCTTAACTCATTCATTGTAAGAAACAAAATGTATTCGTTCAATTGTTGAATTCAGCTTCAAACATACATTCATTGAAAGAAACTAACTACATTCATTCAATGAAACAAACGTTATTCAAAAATTCAATCAGTTGAGCTTCTCTCGTTCATTCAATGCCTCAAGCTTAACTCAATCATTGAAAGAAACAAAGTGTATTCGTTCAATTGATGAATGAAACATCCATCACAATTTCAATGAATCAAACGTTATTCATTGATTCAATCAAACAAACTGCACGAGCTGATTCAATAATTATAGCTTCTCTCTTTCATTCAATGTCTCCAGCCAAATACATTCATTGAAACAAACAAACTGTATTCATTCAATGAAACAAACGTTATTCATTGATTCAATGAGTTGAGCTTCTCTCATTCATTCAATGCCTCAAGCTTAACTCATTCATTGTAAGAAACAAAATGTAGTCGTTCAATTGTTGAATTAAGCCTCAAACATACATTCAATGAATCAAACGTTTTTCATTGATTCAATGAAACAAACTGCACGAGATGATTCAATGATTAGAACTTCTCTCTTTCAACCATTGTCTCCAGCGTCAGACATTCATTGACATAAACAAACTGTATTCATTCATTCAATGAAACAAACGTTATTCATAGCTTCGCTTCTCTCATTCATTCCATGCCTCAACGTAACTCATTCATTGTAAGAAACAAAATGTATTCGTTCAATTGTTGAATTAAGCCTCAAACATACATTCAATGAATCAAATGTTTTTCATTGATTCAATGAAACAAACTTCACGAGATGATTCAATGATTAGAACTCCTCTGTTGTATTCAATATCTCGAGCTTATTACAGTCACTGAAAGAAACAAACTGTATTCATTCATTCAATGAACAAACGTTATTCATTGATTAAATGAGTTGAGCTTCTCTCATTCATTCAATGCTTCAAGCTTAACTCATACATTGTAAGAAACAAAATGTATTCGTTCGATTGCTGAATTAAGCCTCAAACATACATTCAATGAATCAAACGTTTTTCATTGATTCAATGAAACAAACTGCACGAGATGATTCAATGATTAGAACTTCTCTCTTTCATTCATTGGCTCCAGCGTCAGACATTCATTGACAGAAACAAACTGTATTCATTCATTCAATGAAACAAACGTTATTCATAGCTTCGCTTCTCTCATTCATTCCATGCCTCAACTTAACTCATTCATTGTAAGAAACAAAATGTATTCGTTCAATTGTTGAATTAAGCCTCAAACATACATTCAAAGAATCAAACGTTTTTCATTGATTCAATGAAACAAACTTCACGAGATGATTCAATGATTAGAACTCCTCTGTTGTATTCAATATCTCGAGCTTATTACAGTCACTGAAAGAAACAAACTGTGTTCATTCATTCAATGAACAAACGTTATTCATTGATTAAATGAGTTGAGCTTCTCTCATTCATTCAATGCTTCAAGCTTAACTCATACATTGTAAGAAACAAAATGTATTCGTTCGATTGCTGAATTAAGCCTCAAACATACATTCAATGAATCTAACGTTATTCATTGATTCAATCAAACAAACTGCACGAGCTGATTCAATAATTATAGCTTCTCTCTTTCATTCAATGTCTCCAGCCAAATACATTCATTGAAACAAACAAACTGTATTCATTCAATGAAACAAACGTTATTCATTGATTCAATGAGTTGAGCTTCTGTCATTCATTCAATGCCTCAAGCTTAACTCATTCAATGTAAGAAACAAAATGTATTCGTTCAATTGTTGAATTCAGCTTCAAACATACATTCAATGAAACAAATTGCACGAGATGATTCAATAAACATACCTCCGATCTTTCATTCAATGTCTCCAGCCATATCCATTCATTGAAAAACAAACCATATTCATTCAATGAAACAAACGTTATTCATTGCTTCAATGAGTTGAGCTTCTCTCATTCCTTCAATGCCTCAAGCTTAACTCATTCAATGTAAGAAACAAAATGTATTCGTTCAATTGTTGAATTCAGCTTCAAACATACATTCAATGAATCAAACGTTTTTCATTGATTCAATGAAACAAACTTAACTCATTCTTTGTAAGAAACAAAATGTATTCGTTCAATTGTTGAATTAAGCCTCAAACATACATTCAATGAATCATACGTTTTTCATTGATTCAATGAAACAAACTGCCCGAGATGATTCAATAATTATTCCTTCGCTCTTTCATTCAATTTCTCCAGCTTAATCCATTTAATGAAAGAAACATACCATATTCTTTCATTCAATGAAAGAAACGTTCGTGTTCGGGTTAGGGTTAGGGTTAGCGTTAGGTTTAGTTATAGGGTTAGGGTTAGTGTTAGGGTTAGGGTTAGAGTTAGGTTTAGGGTTAGGGTTAGGGTTAGGGATAGGGTTGTGTTAGGGTTAGGGTCAGGGTTAGGGTCAGGGTACAGGTCAGGGTTGGATTAAGCCTCAAACATACATTCAATGAAACAAACGGCACGAGATGATTCAATAAACATACCTCCGATCTTTCATTCAATGTCTCCAGCCATATACATTCTTTAAAACAAACAAACTGTATTCATTCAATGAATCAAACGTTTTTCATTGATTCAATGAAACAAACTTAACTCATTCTTTGTAAGAAACAAAATGTATTCGTTCAATTGTTGAATTAAGCCTCAAACATACATTCAATGAATCATACGTTTTTCATTGATTCAATGAAACAAACTGCCCGAGATGATTCAATAATTATTCCTTCGCTCTTTCATTCAATTTCTCCAGCTTAATCCATTTAATGAAAGAAACATACCATATTCATTCATTCAATGAAAGAAGCGTTCGTGTTCGGTTTAGGGTTGGGGTTAGCGTTGCTTTAGTCTTAGGGTTAGGGTTAGTGTTAGGGATAGGGTTGTGTTAGGGTTAGGGTCAGGGTACAGGTCAGGGTTTGGTTTAGGTTTAGGGTTAGCTGCTCTCATTCATTCAATGCCTCAAGCTTACATCAATCATTTTAAGAAACAAAATGTAGTCGTTCAATTGTTGAATTAAGCTTCAAACATACATTCAATGATTCAAACGCTTTTCATTGATTGAATCAAATTAACTGCAAGAGTTGATTCAATGATTAGAACTTTTCTCTTTTATTCAATGTGTCCAGCTCCATACATTCATTGACTCAAACAAACTGCATTCGTTCATTCAATGAAACAAACGTTATTCATAGCATCGCTTCTCTCATTCATTCCATGCCTCAACTTAACTCATTCATTGTAAGAAACAAAATGTAGTCGTTCAATTGTTGAATTAAGCTTCAAACATACATTCAATGAAACAAACTGCACGAGATGATTCAATAAACATACCTCTGATCTTTCATTCAATGTCTCCAGCCATATACATTCATTGAAGGAAACAAACTGTATTCATTCAATGAAACAAACGTCATTCATTGATTCAATGAGTTGAGCTTCTCTCATTCATTCAATGCCTCAAGATTAAATCATTCATTGTAAGAAACAAAATGTATTCGTTTGATTGCTGAATTAAGCCTCAAACATACATTCAATGAATCAAACGTTTTTCATTGATTCAATGAAACAAACATAACTCATTCTTTGTAATAAACAAAATGTATTCGTTCAATTGTTGAATTAAGCCTCAAACATACATTCAATGAATCAAACGTTTTTCATTGATTCAATGAAACAAACTTCACGTGATGATTCAATGATTGGAACTTCTCTCTTTCATTCAATGTCTCCAGCGTCAGACATTCATTGACAGAAACAAACTATATTCATTAATTCAATGAAACAAACGTTATTCATTGATTAGATGAGTTGAGCTTCTCTCATTCATTCAATGCTTCAAGCTTAATTCATACATTGTAAGAAACAAAATGTATTCGTTCGATTGCTGAATTAAGCCTCAAACATACATTCAATGAATCAAACGTTTTTCATTGAATCAATGAAACAAACTGAACGAGATGATTCAATGATTAGAACTTCTCTCTTTCATTCATTGTCTCCAGCGTCAGACATTCATTGACAGAAACAAACTGTATTCATTCATTCAATGAAACAAACGTTATTCATTCATTCAATGAGTTGAGCTTCTCTCCTTCATTCAATGCCTCAAGCTTAACTCAATCATTGAATGAAACAAACCGTATTCGTCCAATTGTAGAATGAAACATCCATCATACTTTTAATGAATCAAACGTTATTCATTGATTCAAACAAACTCCACGAGATGATTCAATAATTATTGCTTCTCTCTTTCTTTCAATGTCTCCAGCCAAATACATTCATCGACAGAAACAAACTATATCATTCAATGATATAAACGTTTTTCATTGATTCAATGACTTGAGCTTCTCTCATTCATGCAATGCCTCAAGCTTAACTCATTCATTGTAAGAAAGAAAATGTAGTCGTTCAATTGTTGTATGAAACATCCATCGTACTTTCAATGAATCAAACGTTGTTGATTGATTAAATGAAACAAACTGCACGAGGTGATTCAATAAACACAGCTTCGCTCTTTCATTCAATATCACCAGATAAAATCATTCATTGAATGAAACTAACTATATTCATTCAATGAAACAAACGTTATTCATTGCTTCAATGAGTTGAGCTTCTCTCATTCCTTCAATGCCTCAAGCTTAACTCATTCATTGTAAGAAACAAAATGTATTCGTTCAATTGTTGAATTCAGCTTCAAACATACATTCATTGAAAGAAACTAACTACATTCATTCAATGAAACAAACGTTATTCAAAAATTCAATCAGTTGAGCTTCTCTCGTTCATTCAATGCCTCAAGCTTAACTCAATCATTGAAAGAAACAAAGTGTATTCGTTCAATTGATGAATGAAACATCCATCACAATTTCAATGAATCAAACGTTATTCATTGATTCAATCAAACAAACTGCACGAGCTGATTCAATAATTATAGCTTCTCTCTTTCATTCAATGTCTCCAGCCAAATACATTCATTGAAACAAACAAACTGTATTCATTCAATGAAACAAACGTTATTCATTGATTCAATGAGTTGAGCTTCTCTCATTCATTCAATGCCTCAAGCTTAACTCATTCATTGTAAGAAACAAAATGTAGTCGTTCAATTGTTGAATTAAGCCTCAAACATACATTCAATGAATCAAACGTTTTTCATTGATTCAATGAAACAAACTTCACGAGATGATTCAATGATTTAAGTCCTCTGTTGTATTCAATATCTCTAGCTTAATACAGTCACTGAAAGAAACAAACTGTATTCATTCATTCAATGAACAAACGTTATTCATTGATTAAATGAGTTGAGCTTCTCTCATTCATTCAATGCATCAAGCTTAACTCATACATTGTAAGAAACAAAATGTATTCGTTCGATTGCTGAATTAAGCCTCAAACATACATTCAATGAATCAAACGTTTTTCATTGATTCAATGAAACAAACTGCACGAGGTGATTCAATGATTAGAACTTCTCTCTTTCATTCAATGTCTCCAGCGTCAGACATTCATTGACAGAAACAAACTGTATTCATTAATTCAATGAATCAAACGTTATTCATTGATTCAATGAGTTGAGTTTCTCTCATTCATTCAATGCCTCAAGCTTAACTCATTCATTGTAAGAAACAAAATGTAGTCGTTCAATTGTTGAAATAAGCTTCAAACATACATTCAATGATTCAAACGCTTTTCATTGATTGAATCAAATTAACTGGAAGAATTGATTCAATGATTAGAACTTCTCTCTTTTATTCAATGTGTCCAGCTCCATACATTCATTGACTCAAACAAACTGCATTCGTTCATTCAAGGAAACAAACGGTATTCATAGCATCGCTTCTCTCATTCATTCCATGCCTCAACTTAACTCATTCATTGTAAGAAACAAAATGTATTCGCTCAATTGTTGAATTAAGCCTCAAACATACATTCAATGAATCAAACATTTTTCATGATTCAATGAAACAAACTTCACGAGATGATTCAATGATTTAACTCCTCTGGTGTATTCAATATCTCTAGCTTAATACAGTCACTGAAAGAAACAAACTGTATTCATTCATTCAATGAACAAACGTTATTCATTGATTAAATGAGTTGAGCTTCTCTCATTCATTCAATGCTTCAAGCTTCACTCATACATTGTAAGAAACAAAATGTATTCGTTCGATTGCTGAATTAAGCCTCAAACATACATTCAATGAAACAAACGTTTTTCATTGATTCAATGAGACAAACTGCACGAGGTGATTCAATGATTAGAACTTCTCTCTTTCATTCAATGTCTCCAGCGTCAGACATTCATTGACAGAAACAAACTGTATTCATTCATTCAATGAAACAAACGTTTTTCATTCATTCAATGAGTGGAGCTTCTCTCATTCATTCAATGCCTCAAGCTTAACTCAATCATTGGAAGAAACAAAATGTAGTCGTTCAATTGTTGTATGAAACATCCATCGTACTTTCAATGAATCAAACGTTATTCATTGATGCAATCAAACAAACTGCACGAGATGATTCAATAATTATAGCTTCTCTCTTTCATTCAATGTCTCCAGCCAAATACATTCATTGAAACAAACAAACTGTATTCATTCAATGAAACAAACGTTATTCATTGATTCAATGAGTTGAGCTTCTCTCATTCATTCAATGCCTCAAGCTTAACTCATTCATTGTAAGAAACAAAATGTAGTCGTTCAATTGTTGAATTCAGCTTCAAACATACATTCAATGAAACAAATTGCACGAGATGATTCAATAAACATACCTCCGATCTTTCATTCAATGTCTCCAGCCATATCCATTCATTGAAAAAACAAACGATATTCATTCAATGAAACAAACGTTATTCATTGCTTCAATGAGTTGAGCTTCTCTCATTCCTTCAATGCCTCAAGCTTAACTCATTCATTGTAAGAAACAAAATGTATTCGTTCAATTGTTGAATTCAGCTTCAAACATACATTCAATGAATCAAACGTTTTTCATTGATTCAATGAAACAAACTTAACTCATTCTTTGTAAGAAACAAAATGTATTCGTTCAATTGTTGAATTAAGCCTCAAACATACATTCAATGAGTCAAAAGTTTTTCATTGATTCAATGAAACAAACTGCCCGAGATGATTCAATAATTATTCCTTCGCTCTTTCATTCAATTTCTCCAGCTTAATGCATTTAATGAAAGAAACATACCATATTCTTTCATTCAATGAAAGAAACGTTCGTGTTCGGGTTAGGGTTCGGGTTAGCGTTAGGTTTAGTTATAGGGATAGGGTTAGTGTTAGGGTTAGGGTTAGAGTTAGGTTTAGGGTTAGGGTTAGGATTAGGGATAGGGTTGTGTTAGGGTTAGGGTCAGGGTACAGGTCAGGGTTTGGTTTAGGTTTAGGGTTAGCTGCTCTCATTCATTCAATGCCTCAAGCTTAAATCATTCATTGTAAGAAACAAAATGTCGTAGTTCAATTGTTGAATTAAGCTTCAAACATACATTCAATGATTCAAACGCTTTTCATTGATTGAATCAAATTAACTGCAAGAGTTGATTCAATGATTAGAACTTCTCTCTTTTATTCAATGTGTCCAGCTCCATACATTCATTGACTCAAACAAACTGCAGTCGTTCATTCAATGAAACAAACGTTATTCATAGCATCGCTTCTCTCATTCATTCCATGCCTCAACTTAACTCATTCATTGTAAGAAACAAAATGTAGTCGTTCAATTGTTGAATTAAGCTTCAAACATACATTCAATGAAACAAACTGCACGAGATGATTCAATAAACATACCTCCGATCTTTCATTCAATGTCTCCAGCCATATACATTCATTGAAGGAAACAAACTGTATTCATTCAATAAAACAAACGTCATTCATTGATTCAATGAGTTAAGTTTCTCTCATTCATTCAATGCCTCATGATTAAATCATTCATTGTAAGAAACAAAATGTATTCGTTCGATTGCTGAATTAAGCCTCAAACATACATTCAATGAATCAAACGTTTTTCATTGATTCAATGAAACAAACTGCACGAGATGATTCAATGATTAGAACTTCTCTCTTTCATTCATTGTCTCCAGCGTCAGACATTCATTGACAGAAACAAACTGTATTCATTTATTCAATGAAACAAACGTTATTCATTCATTCAATGAGTTGAGCTTCTCTCATTCATTCAATGCCTCAAGCTTAACTCAATCATTGAATGAAACAAACCGTATTCGTCCAATTGTAGAATGAAACATCCATCATACTTTTAATGAATCAAACGTTATTCATTGATTCAAACAAACTCCACGAGATGATTCAATAATTATTGCTTCTCTCTTTCTTTCAATGTCTCCAGCCAAATACATTCATTGACAGAAACAAACTATATCATTCAATGATATAAACGTTTTTCATTGATTCAATGACTTGAGCTTCTCTCATTCATGCAATGCCTCAAGCTTAACTCATTCATTGTAAGAAAGAAAATGTAGTCGTTCAATTGTTGTATGAAACATCCATCGTACTTTCAATGAATCAAACGTTGTTGATTGTTTAAATGAAACAAACTGCACGAGGTGATTCAATAAACACAGCTTCGCTCTTTCATTCAATATCACCACATAAAATCATTCATTGAATGAAACTAACTATATTCATTCAATGAAACAAACATTATTCATTGATTCAATGAGTTGAGCTTCTCTCGTTCATTCAATGACTCAAGCTTAACTCAATCATTGGAGAAACATCCATCACAATTTCAATGAATCAAACGTTATTCATTGATTCAATCAAACAAACTGCACGAGCTGATTCAATAATTATAGCTTCTCTCGTTCATTCAATGTCTCCAGCCAAATACATTCATTGAAACAAACAAACTGTATTCATTCAATGAAACAAACGTTATTCAATGATTCAATGAGTTGAGCTTCTCTCATTCATTCAATGCCTCAAGCTTAACTCATTCATTGTAAGAACCAAAATGTATTCGTTCAATTGTTGAAATAAGCCTCAAACATACATTTAATGAATCAAACGTTTTTCATTGATTCAATGAAACAAACTTCACGAGATGATTCAATGATTTAATTCCTCTGTTGTATTCAATATCTCTAGCTTAATACAGTCACTGAAAGAAACAAACTGTATTCATTCATTCAATGAACAAACGCAATTCATTGATTAAATGAGTTGAGCTTCTCTCATTCATTCAATGCTTCAAGCTTAACTCATACATTGTAAGAAACAAAATGTATTCGTTCGATTGCTGAATTAAGCCTCAAACATACATTCAATGAATCAAACGTTTTTCATTGATTCAATGAAACAAACTGCACGAGGTGATTCAATGATTAGACCTTCTCTCTTTCATTCAATGTCTCCAGCGTCAGACATTCATTGACAGAAACAAACTGTATTCATTAATTCAATGAATCAAACGTTATTCATTGATTCAATGAGTTGAGTTTCTCTCATTCATTCAATGCCTCAAGCTTCACTCAATCAGTGAAAGAAACGAACCGTATTCGTTCAATTCTTGTCTGAAACATCCATCACATTTTCAATGAATCAGACGTTATTCATTGATTCAATGAAACAAACTGCCCAGGAGGATTCAATAGTTATTCCTTCTCTCTTACATTCAATTTCTCCTGCTTAATCCATTCAATGAAAGAAACATACCACATTCATTCATTCAATGAGAGAAACGTTCGTGTTCGGGTTAGGGTTAGGGTTAGCGTTAGGTTTAGGGTGAGGGTTAGGGTTAGTGTTAGGGTTAGGGTTAGAGTTAGGTTTAGGGTTAGGGTTAGGGTTAGGGTTAGGGTTAGGGCTTGGAATACGCTTACGGTTCGGGTTAGTATAGGGTCACCGTTAGGGTTAGTGTTAGGGTTACGGTTGTGTTAGGGTTAGGGTCAGGGTTAGGGTCAGGGTACAGGTCAGGGTTTGGTTTAGGTTCAGGGTTAGCTTCTCTCATTCATTCAATGCCTCAAGCTTAACTCATTCATTGTAAGAAACAAAATGTAGTCGTTCAATCGTTGAATTAAGCCTCAAACATACATTCAATGAAACAAACGGCACGAGATGATTCAATAAACATACCTCCGATCTTTCATTCAATGTCTCCAGCCATGTACATTCTTTGAAACAAACACACTGTATTCATTCAATGAATCAAACGTTTTTCATTGATTCAATGAAACAAACTTAACTCATTCTTTGTAAGAAACAAAATGTATTCGTTCAATTGTTGAATTAAGCCTCAAACATACATTCAATGAATCAAACGTTTTTCATTGATTCAATGAAACAAACTGCCCGAGATGATTCAATAATTATTCATTCGCTCTTTCATTCAATTTCTCCAGCTTAATCCATTTAATGAAAGAAACATACCGTATTCATTCATTCAATGAAAGAAACGTTCGTGTTCGGTTTAGGGTTAGGGTTAGCGTTAGGTTTAGTGTTAGGGTTAGGGTTAGTGTTAGGGTTAGGGTTAGAGTTAGGTTTAGGGTTAGGGTTAGGGTTAGGGATAGGGTTGTGTTAGGGTTAGGGTCAGGGTTAGGGTCAGGGTACAGGTCAGGGTTTGGTTTAGGTTTAGGGTTAGCTGCTCTCATTCATTCAATGCCTCAAGCTTAAATCATTCATTGTAAGAAACAAAATGTAGTCGTTCAATTGTTGAATTAAGCTTCAAACATACATTCAATGATTCAAACGCTTTTCATTGATTGAATCAAATTAACTGCAAGAGTTGATTCAATGATGAGAACTTCTCTCTTTTATTCAATGTGTCCAGCTCCATACATTCATTGACTCAAACAAACTGCATTCGTTCATTCAATGAAACAAACGTTATTCATAGCTTCGCTTCTCTCATTCATTCCATGCCTCAACTTAACTCATTCATTGTAAGAAACAAAATGTAGTCGTTCAATTGTTTAATTAAGCTTCAAACATACATTCAATGAAACAAACTGCACGAGATGATTCAATAAACATACCTCCGATCTTTCATTCAATGTCTCCAGCCATATACATTCATTGAAGGAAACAAACTGTATTCATTCAATGAAACAAACGTCATTCATTGATTCAATGAGTTGAGTGTCTCTCATTCATTCAATGCCTCATGATTAAATCATTCATTGTAAGAAACAAAATGTATTCGTTCGATTGCTGAATTAAGCCTCAAACATACATTCAATGAATCAAACGTTTTTCATTGATTCAATGAAACAAACATAACTCATTCTTTGTAATAAACAAAATGTATTCGTTCAATTGTTGAATTAAGCCTCAAACATACATTCAATGAATCAAACGTTTTTCATTGATTCAATGAAACAAACTTCACGAGATGATTCAATGATTAGAACTTCTCTCTTTCATTCATTGTCTCCAGCGTCAGACATTCATTGACAGAAACAAACTATATTCATTCATTCAATGAAACAAACGTTATTCATTCATTCAATGAGTTGAGCTTCTCTCATTCATTCAATGCCTCAAGCTTAACTCAATCATTGAATGAAACAAACCGTATTCGTCCAATTGTAGAATGAAACATCCATCATACTTTTAATGAATCAAACGTTATTCATTGATTCAAACAAACTGCACGAGATGATTCAATAATTATTGCTTCTCTCTTTCTTTCAATGTCTCCAGCCAAATACATTCATTGACAGAAACAAACTATATCATTCAATGATATAAACGTTTTTCATTGATTCAATGACTTGAGCTACTCTCATTCATGCAATGCCTCAAGCTTAACTCATTCATTGTAAGAAAGAAAATGTAGTCGTTCAATTGTAGTATGAAACATCCATCGTACTTACAATGAATCAAACGTTGTTGATTGATTAAATGAAACAAACTGCACGAGGTGATTCAACAAACACAGCTTCGCTCTTTCATTCAATATCACCAGATAAAATCATTCATTGAATGAAACTAACTATATTCATTCAATGAAACAACCGTTATTCATTGCTTCAATGAGTTGAGCTTCTCTCATTCCTTCAATGCCTCAAGCTTAAATCATTCATTGTAAGAAACAAAATGTATTCGTTCAATTGTTGAATTCAGCTTCAAACATACATTCATTGAAAGAAACTAACTACATTCATTCAATGAAACAAACTTTATTCATTGATTCAATGAGTTGAGCTTCTCCCGTTCATTCAATACCTCAAGCTTAACTCAATCATTGAGAGAAACAAAGTGTATTCGTTCAATTGATGAATGAAACATCCATCACAATTTCAATGAATCAAACGTTATTCATTGATTCAAACAAACAAACTGCACGAGCTGATTCAATAATTATAGCTTCTCTCTTTCTTTCAATGTCTCCAGCCTAATACATTCATTGAAACAAACAAACTGTATTCATTCAATGAAACAAACGTTATTCATTGATTCAATGAGTTGAGCTTCTCTCATTCATTCAATGCCTCAAGCTTAACTCATTCATTGTAAGAAACAAAATGTAGTCGTTCAATTGTTGAATTAAGCCTCAAACATACATTCAATGAATCAAACGTTTTTCATTGATTCAATGAAACAAACTTCACGAGATGATTCAATCATTTAACTCCTCTGTTGTATTCAATATCTCTAGCTTAATACAGTCACTGAAAGAAACAAACTGTATTCATTCATTCAATGAACAAACGCAATTCATTGATTAAATGAGTTGAGCTTCTCTCATTCATTCAATGCTTCAAGCTTAACTCATACATTGTAAGAAACAAAATGTATTCGTTCGATTGCTGAATTAAGCCTCAAACATACATTCAATGAATCAAACGTTTTTCATTGATTCAATGAAACAAACTGCACGATGTGATTCAATGATTAGAACTTCTCTCTTTCATTCAATGTCTCCAGCGTCAGACATTCATTGACAGAAACAAACTGTATTCATTAATTCGATGAATCAAACGTTATTCATTGATTCAATGAGTTGAGTTTCTCTCATTCATTCAATGCCTCAAGCTTCACTCAATCAGTGAAAGATACAAACCGTATTCGTTCAATTCTTGTATGAAACATCCATCACATTTTCAATGAATCAGACGTTATTCATTGATTCAATGAAACAAACTGCCCAGGAGGATTCAATAGTTATTCCTTCTCTCTTTCATTCAATTTCTCCTGCTTAATGCATTCAATGAAAGAAACATACCACATTCATTCATTCAATGAGAGAAACGTTCGTGTTCGGGTTAGGGTTAGGGTTAGCGTTAGGTTTAGGGTTAGGGTTAGGGTTAGTGTTAGGGTTAGGGTTAGAGTTAGGTTTAGGGTTAGGGTTAGGGTTAGGGTTAGGGTTAGGGCTTGGAATACGCTTACGGTTCGGGTTAGTATAGGGTCACCGTTAGGGTTAGTGTTAGGGTTACGGTTGTGTTAGGGTTAGGGACAGGGTTAGGGTCAGGGTACAGGTCAGGGTTTGGTTTAGGTTTAGGGTTAGCTTTTCCCATTCATTCAATGCCTCAAGCTTAACTCATTCATTGTAAGAAACAAAATGTAGTCGTTCAATCGTTGAATTAAGCCTCAAACATACATTCAATGAAACAAACGGCACGAGATGATTCAATAAACATACCTCCGATCTTTCATTCAATGTCTCCAGCCATGTACATTCTTTGAAACAAACACACTGTATTCATTCAATGAATCAAACGTTTTTCATTGATTCAATGAAACAAACTTAACTCATTCTTTGTAAGAAACAAAATGTATTCGTTCAATTGTTGAATTAAGCCTCAAACATACATTCAATGAATCAAACGTTTTTCATTGATTCAATGAAACAAACTGCCCGAGATGATTAAATAATTATTCATTCGCTCTTTCATTCAATTTCTCCAGCTTAATCCATTTAATGAAAGAAACATACCGTATTCATTCATTCAATGAAAGAAACGTTCGTGTTCGGTTTAGGGTTAGGGTTAGCGTTAGGTTTAGTGTTAGGGTTAGGGTTAGTGTTAGGGTTAGGGTTAGAGTTAGGTTTAGGGTTAGGGTTAGGGTTAGGGATAGGGTTGTGTTAGGGTTAGGGTCAGGGTTAGGGTCAGGGTACAGGTCAGGGTTTGGTTTAGGTTTAGGGTTAGCTGCTCTCATTCATTCAATGCCTCAAGCTTAAATCATTCATTGTAAGAAACAAAATGTAGTCGTTCAATTGTTGAATTAAGCTTCAAACATACATTCAATGATTCAAACGCTTTTCATTGATTGAATCAAATTAACTGCAAGAGTTGATTCAATGATGAGAACTTCTCTCTTTTATTCAATGTGTCCAGGCCCATACATTCATTGACTCAAACAAACTGCATTCGTTCATTCAATGAAACAAACGTTATTCATAGCTTCGCTTCTCTCATTCATTCCATGCCTCAACTTAACTCATTCATTGTAAGAAACAAAATGTAGTCGTTCAATTGTTTAATTAAGCTTCAAACATACATTCAATGAAACAAACTGCACGAGATGATTCAATAAACATACCTCCGATCTTTCATTCAATGTCTCCAGCCATATACATTCATTGAAGGAAACAAACTGTATTCATTCAATGAAACAAACGTCATTCATTGATTCAATGAGTTGAGTGTCTCTCATTCATTCAATGCCTCATGATTAAATCATTCATTGTAAGAAACAAAATGTATTCGTTCGATTGCTGAATTAAGCCTCAAACATACATTCAATGAATCAAACGTTTTTCATTGATTCAATGAAACAAACATAACTCATTCTTTGTAATAAACAAAATGTATTCGTTCAATTGTTGAATTAAGCCTCAAACATACATTCAATGAATCAAACGTTTTTCATTGATTCAATGAAACAAACTTCACGAGATGATTCAATGATTTAACTCCTCTGTTGTATTCAATATCTCTAGCTTAATACAGTCACTGAAAGAAACAAACTGTATTCATTCATTCAATGAACAAACGTAATTCATTGATTAAATGAGTTTAGCTTCTCTCATTCATTCAATGCTTGAAGCAGAACTCATACATTGTAAGAAACAAAATGTATTCGTTCGATTGCTGAATTAAGCCTCAAACATACATTCAATGAATCAAACGTTTTTCAATGATTCAATGAAACAAACTGCACGAGGTGATTCAATGATTAGAACTTCTCTCTTTCATTCAATGTCTCCAGCGTCAGACATTCATTGACAGAAACAAACTGTATTCATTAATTCAATGAATCAAACGTTATTCATTGATTCAATGAGTTGAGTTTCTCTCATTCATTCAATGCCTCAAGCTTCACTCAATCAGTGAAAGAAACAAACCGTATTCGTTCAATTCTTGTATGAAACATCCATCACATTTTCAATGAATCAGACGTTATTCATTGATTCAATGAAACAAACTGCCCAGGAGGATTCAATAGTTATTCCTTCTCTCTTTCATTCAATTTCTCCTGCTTAATCCATTCAATGAAAGAAACATACCACATTCATTCATTCAATGAGAGAAACGTTCGTGTTCGGGTTAGGGTTAGGGTTAGCGTTAGGTTTAGGGTTAGGGTTAGGGTTAGTGTTAGGGTTAGGGTTAGGGTTAGGATTAGTGTTAGGGTTAGGGTTAGAGTTAGGTTTAGGGTTAGGGTTAGGGTTAGGGTTAGGGTTAGGGCTTGGAATACGCTTACGGTTCGGGTTAGTATAGGGTCACCGTTAGGGTTAGTGTTAGGGTTACGGTTGTGTTAGGGTTAGGGTCAGGGTTAGGGTCAGGGTACAGGTCAGGGTTTGGTTTAGGTTTAGGGTTAGCTGCTCTCATTCATTCAATGCCTCGAGCTTAACTCATTCATTGAAAGAATCAAATTGTATTCCTTCCATTGTTGAATGAAACTGCAATGAACATGGCTCCGCTCTTTCTTTCAATATCACCAGATAAAATCATTCATTGAAAGAAACTAACTACATTCATTCAATGAAACAAACGTTATTCATTGATTCAATGAGTTGAGCTTCTCTCGTTCATTCAATGCCTCAAGCTTAACTCAATCATTGAAAGAAACAAAGTGTATTCGTTCAATTGTTGAATGAAACATCCATCACAAATTCAATGAATCAAACGTTATTCATTGATTCAATCTAACAAACTGCACGAGCTGATTCAATAATTATAGCTTCTCTCTTTCATTCAATGTCTCCAGCCAAATACATTCATTGAAACAAACAAACTGTATTCATTCAATGAAACAAACGTTATTCATTGATTCAATGAGTTGAGCTTCTCTCATTCATTCAATGCCTCAAGCTTAACTCATTCATTGTAAGAAACAAAATGTAGTCGTTCAATCGTTGAATTAAGCCTCAAACATACATTCAATGAAACAAACGGCACGAGATGATTCAATAAACATACCTCCGATCTTTCATTCAATGTCTCCAGCCATGTACATTCTTTGAAACAAACACACTGTATTCATTCAATGAATCAAACGTTTTTCATTGATTCAATGAAACAAACTTAACTCATTCTTTGTAAGAAACAAAATGTATTCGTTCAATTGTTGAATTAAGCCTCAAACATACATTCAATGAATCAAACGTTTTTCATTGATTCAATGAAACAAACTGCCCGAGATGATTCAATAATTATTCCTTCGCTCTTTCATTCAATTTCTCCAGCTTAATCCATTTAATGAAAGAAACATACCGTATTCATTCATTCAATGAAAGAAACGTTCGTGTTCGGTTTAGGGTTAGGGTTAGCGTTAGGTTTAGTGTTAGGGTTAGGGTTAGTGTTAGGGTTAGGGTTAGAGTTAGGTTTAGGGTTAGGGTTAGGGTTAGGGATAGGGTTGTGTTAGGGTTAGGGTCAGGGTTAGGGTCAGGGTACAGGTCAGGGTTTGGTTTAGGTTTAGGGTTAGCTGCTCTCATTCATTCAATGCCTCAAGCTTAAATCATTCATTGTAAGAAACAAAATGTAGTCGTTCAATTGTTGAATTAAGCTTCAAACATACATTCAATGATTCAAACGCTTTTCATTGATTGAATCAAATTAACTGCAAGAGTTGATTCAATGATGAGAACTTCTCTCTTTTATTCAATGTGTCCAGCTCCATACATTCATTGACTCAAACAAACTGCATTCGTTCATTCAATGAAACAAACGTTATTCATAGCTTCGCTTCTCTCATTCATTCCATGCCTCAACTTAACTCATTCATTGTAAGAAACAAAATGTAGTCGTTCAATTGTTGAATTAAGCTTCAAACATACATTCAATGAAACAAACTGCACGAGATGATTCAATAAACATACCTCCGATCTTTCATTCAATGTCTCCAGCCATATACATTCATTGAAGGAAACAAACTGTATTCATTCAATGAAACAAACGTCATTCATTGATTCAATGAGTTGAGTGTCTCTCATTCATTCAATGCCTCATGATTAAATCATTCATTGTAAGAAACAAAATGTATTCGTTCGATTGCTGAATCAAGCCTCAAACATACATTCAATGAATCAAACGTTTTTCATTGATTCAATGAAACAAACATAACTCATTCTTTGTAATAAACAAAATGTATTCGTTCAATTGTTGAATTAAGCCTCAAACATACATTCAATGAATCAAACGTTTTTCATTGATTCAATGAAACAAACTTCACGAGATGATTCAATGATTAGAACTTCTCTCTTTCATTCATTGTCTCCAGCGTCAGACATTCATTGACAGAAACAAACTATATTCATTCATTCAATGAAACAAACGTTATTCATTCATTCAATGAGTTGAGCTTCTCTCATTCCTTCAATGCCTCAAGCTTAACTCATTCATTGTAAGAAACAAAATGTATTCGTTCAATTGTTGAATTCAGCTTCAAACATACATTGAATGAAACAAATTGCACGAGGTGATTCAATAAACATACCTCCGATCTTTCATTCAATGTCTCCAGCCATATCCATTCATTGAAAAAACAAACGATATTCATTCAATGAAACAAACGTTATTCATTGCTTCAATGAGTTGAGCTTCTCTCATTCCTTCAATGCCTCAAGCTTAACTCATTCATTGTAAGAAACAAAATGTATTCGTTCAATTGTTGAATTCAGCTTCAAACATACATTCAATGAATCAAACGTTTTTCATTGATTCAATGAAACAAACTTAACTCATTCTTTGTAAGAAACAAAATGTATTCGTTCAATTGTTGAATTAAGCCTCAAACATACATTCAATGAATCAAACGTTTTTCATTGATTCAATGAAACAAACTGCCCGAGATGATTCAATAATTATTCCTTCGCTCTTTCATTCAATTTCTCCAGCTTAATCCATTTAATGAAAGAAACATACCATATTCTTTCATTCAATGAAAGAAACGTTCGTGTTCGGGTTAGGGTTAGGGTTAGCGTTAGGTTTAGTTATAGGGATAGGGTTAGTGTTAGGGTTAGAGTTAGGTTTAGGGTTAGGGTTAGGGTTCGGGATAGGGTTGTGTTAGGGTTAGGGTCAGGGTTAGGGTCAGGGTACAGGTCAGGGTTTGGTTTAGGTTTAGGGTTAGCTGCTCTCATTCATTCAATGCCTCAAGCTTAAATCATTCATTGTAAGAAACAAAATGTAGTTGTTCAATTGTTGAATTAAGCTTCAAACATACATTCAATGATTCAAACGCTTTTCATTGATTGAATCAAATTAACTGCAAGAGTTGATTCCATGATTAGAACTTCTCTCTTTTATTCAATGTGTCCAGCTCCATACATTCATTGACTCAAACAAACTGCATTCGTTCATTCAATGAAACAAACGTTATTCAAAGCATCGCTTCTCTCATTTATTCCATGCCTCAACTTAACTCATTCATTGTAAGAAACAAAATGTATTCGCTCAATTGTTGAATTAAGCCTCAAACATACATTCAATGAATCAAACATTTTTCATTGATTCAATGAAACAAACTTCACGAGATGATTCAATGATTGAACTCGTCTGTTCTATTCAATATCTCTAGCTTAATACAGTGACTGAAAGAAACAAACTGTATTCATTCATTCAATGAACAAACGTTATTCATTGATTAAATGAGTTGAGCTTCTCTCATTCATTCAATGCTTCAAGCTTCACTCATACATTGTAAGAAACAAAATGTATTCGTTCGATTGCTGAATTAAGCCTCAAACATACATTCAATGAATCAAACGTTTTTCATTGATTCAATGAAACAAACTGCACGAGGTGATTCAATGATTAGAACTTCTCTCTTTCATTCAATGTCTCCAGCGTCAGACATTCATTGACAGAAACAAACTGTATTCATTCATTCAATGAATCAAACGTTATTCATTGATTCAATGAGTTGTGCTTCTCTCATTCATTCAATGCCTCAAGCTTAACTCATTCATTGTAAGAAACAAAATGTAGAAGTTCGATTGTTGAATTAAACCTCAACCATACATTCAATGAAACAAACTGCACGAGATGATTCAATAAACATACCTCCGATCTTTCATTCAATGTCTACAGCCATATACATTCATTGAAAGAAACAAACTGTATTCATTCAATGAAACAAACGTTATTCATTGATTCAATGAGTTGAGTTTCTCTCATTCATTCAATGCCTCAAGCTTTAATCATTTCTTGTAAGAAACAAAATGTAGTCGTTCAATTGTTGAATTAAGCTTCAAACATACATTCATTGATTCAAGCGCTTTTCATTGATTGAATCAAATTAACTGCAAGCGTTGATTCAATGATTAGAACTTCTCTCTTTTATTCAATGTGTCCAGCTCCATACATTCATTGACTCAAACAAACTGCATTCGTTCATTCAATGAAACAAACGTTATTCATAGCATCGCTTCTCTCATTCATTCCATGCCTCAACTTAACTCATTCATTGTAAGAAACAAAATGTATTCGCTGAATTGTTGAATTAAGCCTCAAACATACATGCAATGAATCAAACATTTTTCATTGATTCAATGAAACAAATTTCACGAGATGGTTCAATGATTTAACTCCTCTGGTGTATTCAATATCTCTAGCTTAATACAGTCACTGAAAGAAACAAACTGTATTCATTAAGTCAATGAATCAAATGCCTCAAGCTTCACTCAATCAGTGAAAGAAACAAACCGTATTCGTTCAATTCTTGTATGAAACATCCATCACATTTTCAATGAATCAGACGTTATTCATTGATTCAATGAAACAAACTGCCCAGGAGGATTCAATAGTTATTCCTTCTCTCTTTCATTCATTGTAAGAAACAAAATGTAGTCGTTCAATCGTTGAATTAAGCCTCAAACATACATTCAATGAATCAAACGTTTTTCATTGATTCAATGAAACAAACATAACTCATTCTTTGTAATAAACAAAATGTATTCGTTCAATTGTTGAATTATGCCTCAAACATACATTCAATGAATCAAACGTTTTTCATTGATACAATGAAACAAACTTCACGAGATGATTCAATGATTAGAACTTCTCTCTTTCATTCATTGTCTCCAGCGTCAGACATTCATTGACAGAAACAAACTATATTCATTCATTCAATGAAACAAACGTTATTCATTCATTCAATGAGTTGAGCTTCTCTCATTCATTCAATGCCTCAAGCTTAACTCAATCATTGAATGAAACAAACCGTATTCGTCCAATTGTAGAATGAAACATCCATCATACTTTTAATGAATCAAACGTTATTCATTGATTCAAACAAACTGCACGAGATGATTCAATAATTATTGCTTCTCTCTTTCTTTCAATGTCTCCAGCCAAATACATTCATTGACAGAAACAAACTATATCATTCAATGATATAAACGTTTTTCATTGATTCAATGACTTGAGCTTCTCTCATTCATGCAATGCCTCAAGCTTAACTCATTCATTGTAAGAAAGAAAATGTAGTCGTTCAATTGTAGTATGAAACATCCATCGTACTTTCAATGAATCAAACGTTGTTGATTGATTAAATGAAACAAACTGCACGAGGTGATTCAACAAACACAGCTTCGCTCTTTCATTCAATATCACCAGATAAAATCATTCATTGAATGAAACTAACTATATTCATTCAATGAAACAAACGTTATTCATTGCTTCAATGAGTTGAGCTTCTCTCATTCCTTCAATGCCTCAAGCTTAACTCATTCATTGTAAGAAACAAAATGTATTCGTTCAATTGTTGAATTCAGCTTCAAACATACATTCATTGAAAGAAACTAACTACATTCATTCAATGAAACAAACTTTATTCATTGATTCAATGAGTTGAGCTTCTCTCGTTCATTCAATGCCTCAAGCTTAACTCAATCATTGAGAGAAACAAAGTGTATTCGTTCAATTGATGAATGAAACATCCATCACAATTTCAATGAATCAAACGTTATTCATTGATTCTATCAAACAAACTGCACGAGCTGATTCAATAATTATAGCTTCTCTCTTTCTTTCAATGTCTCCAGCCAAATACATTCATTGAAACAAACAAACTGTATTCATTCAATGAAACAAACGTTATTCATTGATTCAATGAGTTGAGCTTCTCTCATTCATTCAATGCCTCAAGCTTAACTCATTCATTGTAAGAAACAAAATGTAGTCGTTCAATTGTTGAATTAAGCCTCAAACATACATTCAATGAATCAAACGTTTTTCATTGATTCAATGAAACAAACTTCACGAGATGATGCAATGATTTAACTCCTCTGTTGTATTCAATATCTCTAGCTTAATACAGTCACTGAAAGAAACAAACTGTATTCATTCATTCAATGAACAAACGTAATTCATTGATTAAATGAGTTTAGCTTCTCTCATTCATTCAATGCTTCAAGCAGAACTCATACATTGTAAGAAACAAAATGTATTCGTTCGATTGCTGAATTAAGCCTCAAACATACATTCAATGAATCTAACGTTTTTCATTGATTCAATGAAACAAACTGCACGAGGTGATTCAATGATTAGAACTTCTCTCTTTCATTCAATGTCTCCAGCGTCAGACATTCATTGACAGAAACAAACTGTATTCATTAATTCAATGAATCAAACGTTATTCATTGATTCAATGAGTTGAGTTTCTCTCATTCATTCAATGCCTCAAGCTTCACTCAATCAGTGAAAGAAACAAACCGTATTCGTTCAATTCTTGTATGAAACATCCATCACATTTTCAATGAATCAGACGTTATTCATTGATTCAATGAAACAAACTGCCCAGGAGGATTCAATAGTTATTCCTTCTCTCTTTCATTCAATTTCTCCTGCTTAATCCATTCAATGAAAGAAACATACCACATTCATTCATTCAATGAGAGAAACGTTCGTGTTCGGGTTAGGGTTAGGGTTAGCGTTAGGTTTAGGGTTAGGGTTAGGGTTAGTGTTAGGGTTAGGGTTAGGGTTAGGGTTAGTGTTAGGGTTAGGGTTAGAGTTAGGTTTAGGGTTAGGGTTAGGGTTAGGGTTAGGGTTAGGGCTTGGAATACGCTTACGGTTCGGGTTAGTATAGGGTCACCGTTAGGGTTAGTGTTAGGGTTACGGTTGTGTTAGGGTTAGGGTCAGGGTTAGGGTCAGGGTACAGGTCAGGGTTTGGTTTAGGTTTAGGGTTAGCTGCTCTCATTCATTCAATGCCTCGAGCTTAACTCATTCATTGAAAGAATCAAATTGTATTCCTTCCATTGTTGAATGAAACTGCAATGAACATGGCTCCGCTCTTTCTTTCAATATCACCCGATAAAATCATTCATTGAAAGAAACTAACTACATTCATTCAATGAAACAAACGTTATTCATTGATTCAATGAGTTGAGCTTCTCTCGTTCATTCAATGCCTCAAGCTTAACTCAATCATTGAAAGAAACAAAGTGTATTCGTTCAATTGTTGAATGAAACATCCATCACAAATTCAATGAATCAAACGTTATTCATTGATTCAATCTAACAAACTGCACGAGCTGATTCAATAATTATAGCTTCTCTCTTTCATTCAATGTCTCCAGCCAAATACATTCATTGAAACAAACAAACTGTATTCATTCAATGAAACAAACGTTATTCATTGATTCAATGAGTTGAGCTTCTCTCATTCATTCAATGCCTCAAGCTTAACTCATTCATTGTAAGAAACAAAATATAGTCGTTCAATCGTTGAATTAAGCCTCAAACATACATTCAATGAAACAAACGGCACGAGATGATTCAATAAACATACCTCCGATCTTTCATTCAATGTCTCCAGCCATGTACATTCTTTGAAACAAACACACTGTATTCATTCAATGAATCAAACGTTTTTCATTGATTCAATGAAACAAACTTAACTCATTCTTTGTAAGAAACAAAATGTATTCGTTCAATTGTTGAATTAAGCCTCAAACATACATTCAATGAATCAAACGTTTTTCATTGATTCAATGAAACAAACTGCCCGAGATGATTCAATAATTATTCATTCGCTCTTTCATTCAATTTCTCCAGCTTAATCCATTTAATGAAAGAAACATACCGTATTCATTCATTCAATGAAAGAAACGTTCGTGTTCGGTTTAGGGTTAGGGTTAGCGTTAGGTTTAGTGTTAGGGTTAGGGTTAGTGTTAGGGTTAGGGTTAGAGTTAGGTTTAGGGTTAGGGTTAGGGTTAGGGATAGGGTTGTGTTAGGGTTAGGGTCAGGGTACAGGTCAGGGTTTGGTTTAGGTTTAGGGTTAGCTGCTCTCATTCATTCAATGCCTCAAGCTTAAATCATTCATTGTAAGAAACAAAATGTAGTCGTTCAATTGTTGAATTAAGCTTCAAACATACATTCAATGATTCAAACGCTTTTCATTGATTGAATCAAATTAACTGCAAGCGTTGATTCAATGATTAGAACTTCTCTCTTTTATTCAATGTGTCCAGCTCCATACATTCATTGACTCAAACAAACTGCATTCGTTCATTCAATGAAACAAACGTTATTCATAGCATCGCTTCTCTCATTCATTCCATGCCTCAACTTAACTCATTCATTGTAAGAAACAAAATGTATTCGCTGAATTGTTGAATTAAGCCTCAAACATACATGCAATGAATCAAACATTTTTCATTGATTCAATGAAACAAATTTCACGAGATGGTTCAATGATTTAACTCCTCTGGTGTATTCAATATCTCTAGCTTAATACAGTCACTGAAAGAAACAAACTGTATTCATTAATTCAATGAATCAAATGCCTCAAGCTTCACTCAATCAGTGAAAGAAACAAACCGTATTCGTTCAATTCTTGTATGAAACATCCATCACATTTTCAATGAATCAGACGTTATTCATTGATTCAATGAAACAAACTGCCCAGGAGGATTCAATAGTTATTCCTTCTCTCTTTCATTCATTGTAAGAAACAAAATGTAGTCGTTCAATCGTTGAATTAAGCCTCAAACATACATTCAATGAATCAAACGTTTTTCATTGATTCAATGAAACAAACATAACTCATTCTTTGTAATAAACAAAATGTATTCGTTCAATTGTTGAATTAAGCCTCAAACATACATTCAATGAATCAAACGTTTTTCATTGATTCAATGAAACAAACTTCACGAGATGATTCAATGATTAGAACTTCTCTCTTTCATTCATTGTCTCCAGCGTCAGACATTCATTGACAGAAACAAACTATATTCATTCATTCAATGAAACAAACGTTATTCATTCATTCAATGAGTTGAGCTTCTCTCATTCATTCAATGCCTCAAGCTTAACTCAATCATTGAATGAAACAAACCGTATTCGTCCAATTGTAGAATGAAACATCCATCATACTTTTAATGAATCAAACGTTATTCATTGATTCAAACAAACTGCACGAGATGATTCAATAATTATTGCTTCTCTCTTTCTTTCAATGTCTCCAGCCAAATACATTCATTGACAGAAACAAAATATATCATTCAATGATATAAACGTTTTTCATTGATTCAATGACTTGAGCTTCTCTCATTCATGCAATGCCTCAAGCTTAACTCATTCATTGTAAGAAAGAAAATGTAGTCGTTCAATTGTAGTATGAAACATCCATCGTACTTTCAATGAATCAAACGTTGTTGATTGATTAAATGAAACAAACTGCACGAGGTGATTCAACAAACACAGCTTCGCTCTTTCATTCAATATCACCAGATAAAATCATTCATTGAATGAAACTAACTATATTCATTCAATGAAACAAACGTTATTCATTGCTTCAATGAGTTGAGCTTCTCTCATTCCTTCAATGCCTCAAGCTTAACTCATTCATTGTAAGAAACAAAATGTATTCGTTCAATTGTTGAATTCAGCTTCAAACATACATTCATTGAAAGAAACTAACTACATTCATTCAATGAAACAAACTTTATTCATTGATTCAATGAGTTGAGCTTCTCTCGTTCATTCAATGCCTCAAGCTTAACTCAATCATTGAAAGAAACAAAGTGTATTCGTTCAATTGTTGAATGAAACATCCATCACAAATTCAATGAATCAAACGTTATTCATTGATTCAATCTAACAAACTGCACGAGCTGATTCAATAATTATAGCTTCTCTCTTTCATTCAATGTCTCCAGCCAAATACATTCATTGAAACAAACAAACTGTATTCATTCAATGAAACAAACGTTATTCATTGATTCAATGAGTTGAGCTTCTCTCATTCATTCAATGCCTCAAGCTTAACTCATTCATTGTAAGAAACAAAATGTAGTCGTTCAATCGTTGAATTAAGCCTCAAACATACATTCAATGAAACAAACGGCACGAGATGATTCAATAAACATACCTCCGATCTTTCATTCAATGTCTCCAGCCATGTACATTCTTTGAAACAAACACACTGTATTCATTCAATGAATCAAACGTTTTTCATTGATTCAATGAAACAAACTTAACTCATTCTTTGGAAGAAACAAAATGTATTCGTTCAATTGTTGAATTAAGCCTCAAACATACATTCAATGAATCAAACGTTTTTCATTGATTCAATGAAACAAACTGCCCGAGATGATTCAATAATTATTCATTCGCTCTTTCATTCAATTTCTCCAGCTTAATCCATTTAATGAAAGAAACATACCGTATTCATTCATTCAATGAAAGAAACGTTCGTGTTCGGTTTAGGGTTAGGGTTAGCGTTAGGTTTAGTGTTAGGGTTAGGGTTAGTGTTAGGGTTAGGGTTAGAGTTAGGTTTAGGGTTAGGGTTAGGGTTAGGGATAGGGTTGTGTTAGGGTTAGGGTCAGGGTACAGGTCAGGGTTTGGTTTAGGTTTAGGGTTAGCTGCTCTCATTCATTCAATGCCTCAAGCTTAAATCATTCATTGTAAGAAACAAAATGTAGTCGTTCAATTGTTGAATTAAGCTTCAAACATACATTCAATGATTCAAACGCTTTTCATTGATTGAATCAAATTAACTGCAAGCGTTGATTCAATGATTAGAACTTCTCTCTTTTATTCAATGTGTCCAGCTCCATACATTCATTGACTCAAACAAACTGCATTCGTTCATTCAATGAAACAAACGTTATTCATAGCATCGCTTCTCTCATTCATTCCATGCCTCAACTTAACTCATTCATTGTAAGAAACAAAATGTATTCGCTGAATTGTTGAATTAAGCCTCAAACATACATGCAATGAATCAAACATTTTTCATTGATTCAATGAAACAAATTTCACGAGATGGTTCAATGATTTAACTCCTCTGGTGTATTCAATATCTCTAGCTTAATACAGTCACTGAAAGAAACAAACTGTATTCATTAATTCAATGAATCAAATGCCTCAAGCTTCACTCAATCAGTGAAAGAAACAAACCGTATTCGTTCAATTCTTGTATGAAACATCCATCACATTTTCAATGAATCAGACGTTATTCATTGATTCAATGAAACAAACTGCCCAGGAGGATTCAATAGTTATTCCTTCTCTCTTTCATTCATTGTAAGAAACAAAATGTAGTCGTTCAATCGTTGAATTAAGCCTCAAACATACATTCAATGAATCAAACGTTTTTCATTGATTCAATGAAACAAACATAACTCATTCTTTGTAATAAACAAAATGTATTCGTTCAATTGTTGAATTAAGCCTCAAACATACATTCAATGAATCAAACGTTTTTCATTGATTCAATGAAACAAACTTCACGAGATGATTCAATGATTAGAACTTCTCTCTTTCATTCATTGTCTCCAGCGTCAGACATTCATTGACAGAAACAAACTATATTCATTCATTCAATGAAACAAACGTTATTCATTCATTCAATGAGTTGAGCTTCTCTCATTCATTCAATGCCTCAAGCTTAACTCAATCATTGAATGAAACAAACCGTATTCGTCCAATTGTAGAATGAAACATCCATCATACTTTTAATGAATCAAACGTTATTCATTGATTCAAACAAACTGCACGAGATGATTCAATAATTATTGCTTCTCTCTTTCTTTCAATGTCTCCAGCCAAATACATTCATTGACAGAAACAAAATATATCATTCAATGATATAAACGTTTTTCATTGATTCAATGACTTGAGCTTCTCTCATTCATGCAATGCCTCAAGCTTAACTCATTCATTGTAAGAAAGAAAATGTAGTCGTTCAATTGTAGTATGAAACATCCATCGTACTTTCAATGAATCAAACGTTGTTGATTGATTAAATGAAACAAACTGCACGAGGTGATTCAACAAACACAGCTTCGCTCTTTCATTCAATATCACCAGATAAAATCATTCATTGAATGAAACTAACTATATTCATTCAATGAAACAAACGTTATTCATTGCTTCAATGAGTTGAGCTTCTCTCATTCCTTCAATGCCTCAAGCTTAACTCATTCATTGTAAGAAACAAAATGTATTCGTTCAATTGTTGAATTCAGCTTCAAACATAAATTCATTGAAAGAAACTAACTACATTCATTCAATGAAACAAACTTTATTCATTGATTCAATGAGTTGAGCTTCTCTCGTTCATTCAATGCCTCAAGCTTAACTCAATCATTGAGAGAAACAAAGTGTATTCGTTCAATTGATGAATGAAACATCCATCACAATTTCAATGAATCAAACGTTATTCATTGATTCTATCAAACAAACTGCACGAGCTGATTCAATAATTATAGCTTCTCTCTTTCTTTCAATGTCTCCAGCCAAATACATTCATTGAAACAAACAAACTGTATTCATTCAATGAAACAAACGTTATTCATTGATTCAATGAGTTCAGCTTCTCTCATTCATTCAATGCCTCAAGCTTAACTCATTCATTGTAAGAAACAAAATGTAGTCGTTCAATTGTTGAATTAAGCCTCAAACATACATTCAATGAATCAAACGTTTTTCATTGATTCAATGAAACAAACTTCACGAGATGATTCAATGATTTAACTCGTTTGTTGTATTCAATATCTCTAGCTTAATACAGTCACTGAAAGAAACAAACTGTATTCATTCATTCAATGAACAAACGTTATTCATTGATTAAATGAGTTTAGCTTCTCTCATTCATTCAATGCTTCAAGCAGAACTCATACATTGTAAGAAACAAAATGTATTCGTTCGATTGCTGAATTAAGCCTCAAACATACATTCAATGAATCAAACGTTTTTCATTGATTCAATGAAACAAACTGCACGAGGTGATTCAATGATTAGAACTTCTCTCTTTCATTCAATGTCTCCAGCGTCAGACATTCATTGACAGAAACAAACTGTATTCATTAATTCAATGAATCAAACGTTATTCATTGATTCAATTAGTTGAGTTTCTCTCATTCATTCAATGCCTCAAGCTTCACTCAATCAGTGAAAGAAACAAACCGTATTCGTTCAATTCTTGTATGAAACATCCATCACATTTTCAATGAATCAGACGTTATTCATTGATTCAATGAAACAAACTGCCCAGGAGGATTCAATAGTTATTCCTTCTCTCTTTCATTCAATTTCTCCTGCTTAATCCATTCAATGAAAGAAACATACCACATTCATTCATTCAATGAGAGAAACGTTCGTGTTCGGGTTAGGGTTAGGGTTAGCGTTAGGTTTAGGGTTAGGGTTAGGGTTAGTGTTAGGGTTAGGGTTAGAGTTAGGTTTAGGGTTAGGGTTAGGGTTAGGGTTAGGGTTAGGGCTTGGAATACGCTTACGGTTCGGGTTAGTATAGGGTCACCGTTAGGGTTACGGTTGTGTTAGGGTTAGGGTCAGGGTTAGGGTCAGGGTACAGGTCAGGGTTTGGTTTAGGTTTAGGGTTAGCTGCTCTCATTCATTCAATGCCTCGAGCTTAACTCATTCATTGAAAGAATCAAATTGTATTCCTTCCATTGTTGAATGAAACTGCAATGAACATGGCTCCGCTCTTTCTTTCAATATCACCAGATAAAATCATTCATTGAAAGAAACTAACTACATTCATTCAATGAAACAAACGTTATTCATTGATTCAATGAGTTGAGCTTCTCTCGTTCATTCAATGCCTCAAGCTTAACTCAATCATTGAAAGAAACAAAGTGTATTCGTTCAATTGTTGAATGAAACATCCATCACAAATTCAATGAATCAAACGTTATTCATTGATTCAATCTAACAAACTGCACGAGCTGATTCAATAATTATAGCTTCTCTCTTTCATTCAATGTCTCCAGCCAAATACATTCATTGAAACAAACAAACTGTATTCATTCAATGAAACAAACGTTATTCATTGATTCAATGAGTTGAGCTTCTCTCATTCATTCAATGCCTCAAGCTTAACTCATTCATTGTAAGAAACAAAATGTAGTCGTTCAATCGTTGAATTAAGCCTCAAACATACATTCAATGAAACAAACGGCACGAGATGATTCAATAAACATACCTCCGATCTTTCATTCAATGTCTCCAGCCATGTACATTCTTTGAAACAAACACACTGTATTCATTCAATGAATCAAACGTTTTTCATTGATTCAATGAAACAAACTTAACTCATTCTTTGTAAGAAACAAAATGTATTCGTTCAATTGTTGAATTAAGCCTCAAACATACATTCAATGAATCAAACGTTTTTCATTGATTCAATGAAACAAACTGCCCGAGATGATTCAATAATTATTCATTCGCTCTTTCATTCAATTTCTCCAGCTTAATCCATTTAATGAAAGAAACATACCGTATTCATTCATTCAATGAAAGAAACGTTCGTGTTCGGTTTAGGGTTAGGGTTAGCGTTAGGTTTAGTGTTAGGGTTAGGGTTAGTGTTAGGGTTAGGGTTAGAGTTAGGTTTAGGGTTAGGGTTAGGGTTAGGGATAGGGTTGTGTTAGGGTTAGGGTCAGGGTACAGGTCAGGGTTTGGTTTAGGTTTAGGGTTAGCTGCTCTCATTCATTCAATGCCTCAAGCTTAAATCATTCATTGTAAGAAACAAAATGTAGTCGTTCAATTGTTGAATTAAGCTTCAAACATACATTCAATGATTCAAACGCTTTTCATTGATTGAATCAAATTAACTGCAAGAGTTGATTCAATGATGAGAACTTCTCTCTTTTATTCAATGTGTCCAGCTCCATACATTCATTGACTCAAACAAACTGCATTCGTTCATTCAATGAAACAAACGTTATTCATAGCTTCGCTTCTCTCATTCATTCCATGCCTCAACTTAACTCATTCATTGTAAGAAACAAAATGTAGTCGTTCAATTGTTGAATTAAGCTTCAAACATACATTCAATGAAACAAACTGCACGAGATGATTCAATAAACATACCTCCGATCTTTCATTCAATGTCTCCAGCCATATACATTCATTGAAGGAAACAAACTGTATTCATTCAATGAAACAAACGTCATTCATTGATTCAATGAGTTGAGTGTCTCTCATTCATTCAATGCCTCATGATTAAATCATTCATTGTAAGAAACAAAATGTATTCGTTCGATTGCTGAATTAAGCCTCAAACATACATTCAATGAATCAAACGTTTTTCATTGATTCAATGAAACAAACATAACTCATTCTTTGTAATAAACAAAATGTATTCGTTCAATTGTTGAATTAAGCCTCAAACATACATTCAATGAATCAAACGTTTTTCAGTGATTCAATGAAACAAACTTCACGAGATGATTCAATGATTAGAACTTCTCTCTTTCATTCATTGTCTCCAGCGTCAGACATTCATTGACAGAAACAAACTATATTCATTCATTCAATGAAACAAACGTTATTCATTCATTCAATGAGTTGAGCTTCTCTCATTCATTCAATGCCTCAAGCTTAACTCAATCATTGAATGAAACAAACCGTATTCGTCCAATTGTAGAATGAAACATCCATCATACTTTTAATGAATCAAACGTTATTCATTGATTCAAACAAACTGCACGAGATGATTCAATAATTATTGCTTCTCTCTTTCTTTCAATGTCTCCAGCCAAATACATTCATTGACAGAAACAAACTATATCATTCAATGATATAAACGTTTTTCATTGATTCAATGACTTGAGCTTCTCTCATTCATGCAATGCCTCAAGCTTAACTCATTCATTGTAAGAAAGAAAATGTAGTCGTTCAATTGTAGTATGAAACATCCATCGTACTTTCAATGAATCAAACGTTGTTGATTGATTAAATGAAACAAACTGCACGAGGTGATTCAACAAACACAGCTTCGCTCTTTCATTCAATATCACCAGATAAAATCATTCATTGAATGAAACTAACTATATTCATTCAATGAAACAAACGTTATTCATTGCTTCAATGAGTTGAGCTTCTCTCATTCCTTCAATGCCTCAAGCTTAACTCATTCATTGTAAGAAACAAAATGTATTCGTTCAATTGTTGAATTCAGCTTCAAACATACATTCATTGAAAGAAACTAACTACATTCATTCAATGAAACAAACTTTATTCATTGATTCAATGAGTTGAGCTTCTCCCGTTCATTCAATACCTCAAGCTTAACTCAATCATTGAGAGAAACAAAGTGTATTCGTTTAATTGATGAATGAAACATCCATCACAATTTCAATGAATCAAACGTTATTCATTGATTCAAACAAACAAACCGCACGAGCTGATTCAATAATTATAGCTTCTCTCTTTCTTTCAATGTCTCCAGCCAAATACATTCATTGAAACAAACAAACTGTATTCATTCAATGAAACAAACGTTATTCATTGATTCAATGAGTTGAGCTTCTCTCATTCATTCAATGCCTCAAGCTTAACTCATTCATTGTAAGAAACAAAATGTAGTCGTTCAATTGTTGAATTAAGCCTCAAACATACATTCAATGAATCAAACGTTTTTCATTGATTCAATGAAACAAACTTCACGAGATGATTCAATCATTTAACTCCTCTGTTGTATTCAATATCTCTAGCTTAATACAGTCACTGAAAGAAACAAACTGTATTCATTCATTCAATGAACAAACGTAATTCATTGATTAAATGAGTTGAGCTTCTCTCATTCATTCAATGCTTCAAGCTTAACTCATACATTGTAAGAAACAAAATGTATTCGTTCGATTGCTGAATTAAGCCTCAAACATACATTCAATGAATCAAACGTTTTTCATTGATTCAATGAAACAAACTGCACGATGTGATTCAATGATTAGAACTTCTCTCTTTCATTCAATGTCTCCAGCGTCAGACATTCATTGACAGAAACAAACTGTATTCATTAATTCGATGAATCAAACGTTATTCATTGATTCAATGAGTTGAGTTTCTCTCATTCATTCAATGCCTCAAGCTTCACTCAATCAGTGATAGAAACAAACCGTATTCGTTCAATTCTTGTATGAAACATCCATCACATTTTCAATGAATCAGACGTTATTCATTGATTCAATGAAACAAACTGCCCAGGAGGATTCAATAGTTATTCCTTCTCTCTTTCATTCAATTTCTCCTGCTTAATGCATTCAATGAAAGAAACATACCACATTCATTCATTCAATGAGAGAAACGTTCGTGTTCGGGTTAGGGTTAGGGTTAGCGTTAGGTTTAGGGTGTGGGTTAGGGTTAGTGTTAGGGTTAGGGTTAGAGTTAGGTTTAGGGTTAGGGTTAGGGTTAGGGTTAGGGTTAGGGCTTGGAATACGCTTACGGTTCGGGTTAGTATAGGGTCACCGTTAGGGTTAGTGTTAGGGTTACGGTTGTGTTAGGGTTAGGGTCAGGGTTAGGGTCAGGGTACAGGTCAGGGTTTGGTTTAGGTTTAGGGTTAGCTTCTCTCATTCATTCAATGCCTCAAGCTTAACTCATTCATTGTAAGAAACAAAATGTAGTCGTTCAATCGTTGAATTAAGCCTCAAACATACATTCAATGAAACAAACGGCACGAGATGATTCAATAAACATACCTCCGATCTTTCATTCAATGTCTCCAGCCATGTACATTCTTTGAAACAAACACACTGTATTCATTCAATGAATCAAACGTTTTTCATTGATTCAATGAAACAAACTTAACTCATTCTTTGTAAGAAACAAAATGTATTCGTTCAATTGTTGAATTAAGCCTCAAACATACATTCAATGAATCAAACGTTTTTCATTGATTCAATGAAACAAACTGCCCGAGATGATTCAATAATTATTCATTCGCTCTTTCATTCAATTTCTCCAGCTTAATCCATTTAATGAAAGAAACATTCCGTATTCATTCATTCAATGAAAGAAACGTTCGTGTTCGGTTTAGGGTTAGGGTTAGCGTTAGGTTTAGTGTTAGGGTTAGGGTTAGTGTTAGGGTTAGGGTTAGAGTTAGGTTTAGGGTTAGGGTTAGGGTTAGGGATAGGGTTGTGTTAGGGTTAGGGTCAGGGTACAGGTCAGGGTTTGGTTTAGGTTTAGGGTTAGCTGCTCTCATTCATTCAATGCCTCAAGCTTAAATCATTCATTGTAAGAAACAAAATGTAGTCGTTCAATTGTTGAATTAAGCTTCAAACATACATTCAATGATTCAAACGCTTTTCATTGATTGAATCAAATTAACTGCAAGAGTTGATTCAATGATGAGAACTTCTCTCTTTTATTCAATGTGTCCAGCTCCATACATTCATTGACTCAAACAAACTGCATTCGTTCATTCAATGAAACAAACGTTATTCATAGCTTCGCTTCTCTCATTCATTCCATGCCTCAACTTAACTCATTCATTGTAAGAAACAAAATGTAGTCGTTCAATTGTTGAATTAAGCTTCAAACATACATTCAATGAAACAAACTGCACGAGATGATTCAATAAACATACCTCCGATCTTTCATTCAATGTCTCCAGCCATATACATTCATTGAAGGAAACAAACTGTATTCATTCAATGAAACAAACGTCATTCATTGATTCAATGAGTTGAGTGTCTCTCATTCATTCAATGCCTCATGATTAAATCATTCATTGTAAGAAACAAAATGTATTCGTTCGATTGCTGAATTAAGCCTCAAACATACATTCAATGAATCAAACGTTTTTCATTGATTCAATGAAACAAACATAACTCATTCTTTGTAATAAACAAAATGTATTCGTTCAATTGTTGAATTAAGCCTCAAACATACATTCAATGAATCAAACGTTTTTCATTGATTCAATGAAACAAACTTCACGAGATGATTCAATGATTAGAACTTCTCTCTTTCATTCATTGTCTCCAGCGTCAGACATTCATTGACAGAAACAAACTATATTCATTCATTCAATGAAACAAACGTTATTCATTCATTCAATGAGTTGAGCTTCTCTCATTCATTCAATGCCTCAAGCTTAACTCAATCATTGAATGAAACAAACCGTATTCGTCCAATTGTAGAATGAAACATCCATCATACTTTTAATGAATCAAACGTTATTCATTGATTCAAACAAACTGCACGAGGTGATTCAATAATTATTGCTTCTCTCTTTCTTTCAATGTCTCCAGCCAAATACATTCATTGACAGAAACAAACTATATCATTCAATGATATAAACGTTTTTCATTGATTCAATGACTTGAGCTTCTCTCATTCATGCAATGCCTCAAGCTTAACTCATTCATTGTAAGAAAGAAAATGTAGTCGTTCAATTGTAGTATGAAACATCCATCGTACTTACAATGAATCAAACGTTGTTGATTGATTAAATGAAACAAACTGCACGAGGTGATTCAACAAACACAGCTTCGCTCTTTCATTCAATATCACCAGATAAAATCATTCATTGAATGAAACTAACTATATTCATTCAATGAAACAAACGTTATTCATTGCTTCAATGAGTTGAGCTTCTCTCATTCCTTCAATGCCTCAAGCTTAACTCATTCATTGTAAGAAACAAAATGTATTCGTTCAATTGTTGAATTCAGCTTCAAACATACATTCATTGAAAGAAACTAACTACATTCATTCAATGAAACAAACATTATTCATTGATTCAATGAGTTGAGCTTCTCCCGTTCATTCAATAACTCAAGCTTAACTCAATCATTGAGAGAAACAAAGTGTATTCGTTCAATTGATGAATGAAACATCCATCACAATTTCAATGAATCAAACGTTATTCATTGATTCAAACAAACAAACTGCACGAGCTGATTCAATAATTATAGCTTCTCTCTTTCTTTCAATGTCTCCAGCCAAATACATTCATTGAAACAAACAAACTGTATTCATTCAATGAAACAAACGTTATTCATTGATTCAATGAGTTGAGCTTCTCTCATTCATTCAATGCCTCAAGCTTAACTCATTCATTGTAAGAAACAAAATGTAGTCGTTCAATTGTTGAATTAAGCCTCAAACATACATTCAATGAATCAAACGTTTTTCATTGATTCAATGAAACAAACTTCACGAGATGATTGAATCATTTAACTCCTCTGTTGTATTCAATATCTCTAGCTTAATACAGTCACTGAAAGAAACAAACTGTATTCATTCATTCAATGAACAAACGTAATTCATTGATTAAATGAGTTTAGCTTCTCTCATTCATTCAATGCTTCAAGCAGAACTCATACATTGTAAGAAACAAAATGTATTCGTTCGATTGCTGAATTAAGCCTCAAACATACATTCAATGAATCAAACGTTTTTCATTGATTCAATGAAACAAACTGCACGATGTGATTCAATGATTAGAACTTCTCTCTTTCATTCAATGTCTCCAGCGTCAGACATTCATTGACAGAAACAAACTGTATTCATTAATTCGATGAATCAAACGTTATTCATTGATTCAATGAGTTGAGTTTCTCTCATTCATTCAATGCCTCAAGCCACACTCAATCAGTGAAAGAAACAAACCGTATTCGTTCAATTCTTGTATGAAACATCCATCACATTTTCAATGAATCAGACGTTATTCATTGATTCAATGAAACAAACTGCCCAGGAGGATTCAATAGTTATTCCTTCTCTCTTTCATTCAATTTCTCCTGCTTAATGCATTCAATGAAAGAAACATACCACATTCATTCATTCAATGAGAGAAACGTTCGTGTTCGGGTTAGGGTTAGGGTTAGCGTTAGGTTTAGGGTTAGGGTTAGGGTTAGTGTTAGGGTTAGGGTTAGAGTTAGGTTTAGGGTTAGGGTTAGGGTTAGGGCTTGGAATACGCTTACGGTTCGGGTTAGTATAGGGTCACCGTTAGGGTTAGTGTTAGGGTTACGGTTGTGTTAGGGTTAGGGTCAGGGTTAGGGTCAGGGTACAGGTCAGGGTTTGGTTTAGGTTTAGGGTTAGCTTCTCTCATTCATTCAATGCCTCAAGCTTAACTCATTCATTGTAAGAAACAAAATGTAGTCGTTCAATCGTTGAATTAAGCCTCAAACATACATTCAATGAAACAAACGGCACGAGATGATTCAATAAACATACCTCCGATCTTTCATTCAATGTCTCCAACCATGTACATTCTTTGAAACAAACACACTGTATTCATTCAATGAATCAAACGTTTTTCATTGATTCAATGAAACAAACTTAACTCATTCTTTGTAAGAAACAAAATGTATTCGTTCAATTGTTGAATTAAGCCTCAAACATACATTCAATGAATCAAACGTTTTTCATTGATTCAATGAAACAAACTGCCCGAGATGATTCAATAATTATTCATTCGCTCTTTCATTCAATTTCTCCAGCTTAATCCATTTAATGAAAGAAACATACCGTATTCATTCATTCAATGAAAGAAACGTTCGTGTTCGGTTTAGGGTTAGGGTTAGCGTTAGGTTTAGTGTTAGGGTTAGGGTTAGTGTTAGGATTAGGGTTAGAGTTAGGTTTAGGGTTAGGGTTAGGGTTAGGGATAGGGTTGTGTTAGGGTTAGGGTCAGGGTTAGGGTCAGGGTACAGGTCAGGGTTTGGTTTAGGTTTAGGGTTAGCTGCTCTCATTCATTCAATGCCACAAGCTTAAATCATTCATTGTAAGAAACAAAATGTAGTCGTTCAATTGTTGAATTAAGCTTCAAACATACATTCAATGATTCAAACGCTTTTCATTGATTGAATCAAATTAACTGCAAGAGGTGATTCAATGATTTGAATTTCTCTCTTTTATTCAATGTTTCTAGCTCCATACATTCATTGACTCAAACAAACTGCATTCGTTCATTCAATGAAACAAACGTTATTCATAGCATCGCTTCTCTCATTCATTCCATGCCTCAACTTAACTCATTCATTGTAAGAAACAAAATGTAGTCGTTCAATTGTTGAATTAAGCTTCAAACATACATTCAATGAAACAAACTGCACGAGATGATTCAATAAACATACCTCCGATCTTTCATTCAATGTCTCCAGCCATATACATTCATTGAAGGAAACAAACTGTATTCATTCAATGAAACAAACGTCATTCATTGATTCAATGAGTTGAGTTTCTCTCATTCATTCAATGCCTCAAGATTAAATCATTCATTGTAAGAAACAAAATGCATTCGTTCGATTGCTGAATTAAGCCTCAAACATACATTCAATGAATCAAACGTTTTTCATGGATTCAATGAAACAAACATAACTCATTCTTTGTAATAAACAAAATGTATTCGTTCAATTGTTGAATTAAGCCTCAAACATACATTCAATGAATCAAACGTTTTTCATTGATTCAATGAAACAAACTTCACGAGATGATTCAATGATTAGAACTTCTCTCTTTCATTCATTGTCTCCAGCGTCAGACATTCATTGACAGAAACAAACTATATTCATTCATTCAATGAAACAAACGTTATTCATTCATTCAATGAGTTGAGCTTCTCTCATTCATTCAATGCCTCAAGCTTAACTCAATCATTGAATGAAACAAACCGTATTCGTCCAATTGTAGAATGAAACATCCATCATACTTTTAATGAATCAAACGTTATTCATTGATTCAAACAAACTGCACGAGATGATTTAATAATTATTGCTTCTCTCTTTCTTTCAATGTCTCCAGCCAAATACATTCATTGACAGAAACAAACTATATCATTCAATGATATAAACGTTTTTCATTGATTCAATGACTTGAGCTTCTCTCATTCATGCAATGCCTCAAGCTTAACTCATTCATTGTAAGAAAGAAAATGTAGTCGTTCAATTGTTGTATGAAACATCCATCGTACTTTCAATGAATCAAACGTTGTTGATTGATTAAATGAAACAAACTGCACGAGGTGATTCAACAAACACAGCTTCGCTCTTTCATTCAATATCACCAGATAAAATCATTCATTGAATGAAACTAACTATATTCATTCAATGAAACAAACGTTATTCATTGCTTCAATGAGTTGAGCTTCTCTCATTCCTTCAATGCCTCAAGCTTAACTCATTCATTGTAAGAAACAAAATGTATTCGTTCAATTGTTGAATTCAGCTTCAAACATACATTCATTGAAAGAAACTAACTACATTCATTCAATGAAACAAACGTTATTCATTGCTTCAATGAGTTGAGCTTCTGTCATTCCTTCAATGCCTCAAGCTTAACTCATTCATTGAAAGAATCAAATTGTATTCCTTCCATTGTTGACTGAAACTGCAATGAACATGGCTCCGCTCTTTCTTTAAATATCACCAGATAAAATCATTCATTGAAAGAAACTAACTACATTCATTCAATGAAACAAACGTTATTCATTGATTCAATGAGTTGAGCTTCTCTCGTTCATTCAATGCCTCAAGCTTAACTCAATCATTGAAAGAAACAAAGTGTATTCGTTCAATTGTTGAATGAAACATCCATCACAAATTCAATGAATCAAACGTTATTCATTGATTCAATCTAACAAACTGCACGAGCTGATTCAATAATTATAGCTTCACTCTTTCATTCAATGTCTCCAGCCAAATACATTCATTGAAACAAACAAACTGTATTCATTCATTGAAACAAACGTTATTCATTGATTCAATGAGTTGAGCTTCTCTCATTCATTCAATGCCTCAAGCTTAACTCATTCATTGTAAGAAACAAAATGTAGTCGTTCAATCGTTGAATTAAGCCTCAAACATACATTCAATGAAACAAACGGCACGAGATGATTCAATAAACATACCTCCGATCTTTCATTCAATGTCTCCAGCCATATACATTCTTTGAAACAAACAAACTGTATTCATTCAATGAATCAAACGTTTTTCATTGATTCAATGAAACAAACTTAACTCATTCTTTGTAAGAAACAAAATGTATTCGTTCAATTGTTGAATTAAGCCTCAAACATACATTCAATGAATCAAACGTTTTTCATTGATTCAATGAAACAAACTGCCCGACATGATTCAATAATTATTCATTCGCTCTTTCATTCAATTTCTCCAGCTTAATCCATTTAATGAAAGAAACATACCGTATTCTTCATTCAATGAAAGAAACGTTCGTGTTCGGTTTAGGGTTAGGGTTAGCGTTAGGTTTAGTGTTAGGGTTAGGGTTAGTGTTAGGGTTAGGGTTAGAGTTAGGTTTAGGGTTAGGGTCAGGGTTAGGGATAGGGTTGTGTTAGGGTTAGGGTCAGGGTTAGGGTCAGGGTACAGGTCAGGGTTTGGTTTAGGTTTAGGGTTAGCTGCTCTCATTCATTCAATGCCTCAAGCTTAAATCATTCATTGTAAGAAACAAAATGTAGTCGTTCAATTGTTGAATTAAGCTTCAAACATACATTCAATGAAACAAACTGCACGAGATGATTCAATAAACATACCTCCGATCTTTCATTCAATGTCTCCAGCCATATACATTCATTGAAACAAACAAACTGTATTCATTCAATGAAACAAACGTTATTCATTGATTCAATGAGTTGAGCTTCTCTCATTCATTCAATGCCTCAAGCTTAACTCATTCATTGTAAGAAACAAAATGTAGTCGTTCAATTGTTGAATTAAGCTTCAAACATACATTCAATGAAACAAACTGCACGAGATGATTCAATAAACATACCTCCGATCTTTCATTCAATGTCTCCAGCCATATACATTCATTGAAAGAAACAAACTGTATTCATTCAATGAAACAAACGTCATTCATTGATTCAAAGAGTTGAGTTTCTCTCATTCATTCAATGCCTCAAGCTTAAATCATTCATTGTAAGAAACAAAATGTAGTCGTTCAATTGTTGAATTAAGCTTCAAACATACATTCAATGATTCAAACGCTTTTCATTGATTGAATCAAACTAACTGCAAGAGTTGATTCAATGATTAGAACTTCTCTCTTTTATTCAATGTGTCCAGCTCCATACATTCATTGACTCAAACAAACTGCATTCGTTCATTCAATGAAACAAACGTTATTCATAGCTTCGCTTCTCTCATTCATTCCATGCCTCAACTTAACTCATTCATTGTAAGAAACAAAATGTATTCGTTCAATTGTTGAATTAAGCCTCAAACATACATTCAATGAATCAAACGTTTTTCATTGATTCAATGAAACAAACTTCACGAGATGATTCAATGATTAGAACTCCTCTGTTGTATTCAATATCTCTAGCTTAATTCAGTCACTGAAAGAAACAAACTGTATTCATTCATTCAATGAACAAACGTTATTCATTGATTAAATGAGTTGAGCTTCTCTCATTCATTCAATGCTTCAAGCTTAACTCATACATTGTAAGAAACAAAATGTATTCGTTCGATTGCTGAATTAAGCCTCAAACATACATTCAATGAATCAAACGTTTTTCATTGATTCAATGAAACAAACTGCACGATTAGATTCAATCATTAGAACTTCTCTCTTTCATTCAATGTCTCCAGCGTCAGACATTGATTGACAGAAACAAACTGTATTCATTCATTCAATGAATCAAACGTTATTCATTGATTCAATGAGTTGAGTTTCTCTCATTCATTCAATGCCTCAAGCTTAACTCAATTATTGGAAGAAACAAACCGTATTCGTTCAATTCTTGTATGAAACATCCATCACATTTTCAATGAATCAGACGTTATTCATTGATTCAATGAAACCAACTGCCCGAGATGATTCAATAATTATTCCTTCGCTCTTTCATTCAATTTCTCCAGCTTAATCCATTTAATGAAAGAAACATACCATATTCATTCATTCAATGAAAGAAACGTTCGTGTTTTGGTTAGGGTTTGGGTTAAAGCATTAGGTTTAGTGTTAGGGTTAGGGTTAGTGTTAGGGTTAGGGTTAGAGTTAGGTTTAGGGTTAGGGTTAGGGATAGGGTTGTGTTAGGGTTAGGGTCAGGGTTAGGGTCAGGGTACAGGTCAGGGTTTGGTTTAGGTTTAGGGTTAGCTGCTCTCATTCATTCAATGCCTCAAGCTTAAATCAATCATTTTAAGAAACAAAATGTAGTCGTTCAATTGTTGAATTAAGCTTCAAACATACATTCAATGATTCAAACGCTTTTCATTGATTGAATCAAACTAACTGCAAGAGTTGATTCAATGATTAGAACTTCTCTCTTTTATTCAATGTATCCAGCTCCATACATTCATTGACTCAAACAAACTGCATTCGTTCATTCAATGAAACAAACGTTATTCATAGCTTCGCTTCTCTCATTCATTCCATGCCTCAACTTAACTCATTCATTGTAAGAAACAAAATGTAGTCGTTCAATTGTTGAATTAAGCTTCAAACATACATTCAATGAAACAAACTTCACGAGATGATTCAATGATTAGAACTCCTCTGTTGTATTCAATATCTCTAGCTTAATACAGTCACTGAAAGAAACAAACTGTATTCATTCATTCAATGAACAAACGTTATTCAATGATTAAATAAGTTGAGCTTCTCTCATTCATTCAATGCTTCAAGCTTAACTCATACATTGTAAGAAACAAAATGTATTCGTTCGATTGCTGAATTAAGCCTCAAACATACATTCAATGAATCAAACGTTTTTCATTGATTCAATGAAACAAACTGCACGAGATGATTCAATGATTAGAACTTCTCTCTTTCATTCATTGTCTCCAGCGTCAGACATTCATTGACAGAAACAAACTGTATTCATTCATTCAATGAAACAAACGTTTTTCACTCATTCAATGAGTGGAGCTTCTCTCATTCATTCAATGCCTCAAGCTTAACTCAATTATTGGAAGAAACAAAACGTAGTCGTTCAATTGTTGTATGAAACATCCATTGTACTTTCAATGAATCAAACGTTATTCATTGATTCAATCAAACAAACTGCACGAGATGATTCAATAATTATAGCTTCTCTCTTTCATTCAATGTCTCCAGCCAAATACATTCATTGAAACAAACAAACTGTATTCATTCAATGAAACAAACGTTATTCATTGATTCAATGAGTTGAGCTTCTCTCATTCATTCAATGCCTCAAGCTTAACTCATTCATTGTAAGAAACAAAATGTATTCGTTCAATTGTTGAATTCAGCTTCAAACATACATTCAATGAAACAAATTGCACGAGATGATTCAATAAACATACCTCCGATCTTTCATTCAATGTCTCCAGCCATATCCATTCATTGAAAAAACAAACGATATTCATTCAATGAAACAAACGTTATTCATTGCTTCAATGAGTTGAGCTTCTCTCATTCCTTCAATGCCTCAAGCTTAACTCATTCATTGTAAGAAACAAAATGTATTCGTTCAATTGTTGAATTCAGCTTCAAACATACATTCAATGAATCAAACGTTTTTCATTGATTCAATGAAACAAACTTAACTCATTCTTTGTAAGAAACAAAATGTATTCGTTCAATTGTTGAATTAAGCCTCAAACATACATTCAATGAATCAAAAGTTTTTCATTGATTCAATGAAACAAACTGCCCGAGATGATTCAATAATTATTCCTTCGCTCTTTCATTCAATTTCTCCAGCTTAATCCATTTAATGAAAGAAACATACCATATTCTTTCATTCAATGAAAGAAACGTTCGTGTTCGGGTTAGGGTTAGGGTTAGCGTTAGGTTTAGTTATAGGGATAGGGTTAGCGTTAGGGTTAGGGTTAGAGTTAGGTTTAGGGTTAGGGTTAGGGTTAGGGATAGGGTTGTGTTAGAGTTAGGGTCAGGGTTAGGGTCAGGGTACAGGTCAGGGTTTGGTTTAGGTTTAGGGTTAGCTGCTCTCATTCATTCAATGCCTCAAGCTTAAATCATTCATTGTAAGAAACAAAATGTAGTTGTTCAATTGTTGAATTAAGCTTCAAACATACATTCAATGATTCAAACGCTTTTCATTGATTGAATCAAATTAACTGCAAGAGTTGATTCCATGATTAGAACTTCTCTCTTTTATTCAATGTGTCCAGCTCCATACATTCATTGACTCAAACAAACTGCATTCGTTCATTCAATGAAACAAACGTTATTCAAAGCATCGCTTCTCTCATTCATTCCATGCCTCAACTTAACTCATTCATTGTAAGAAACAAAATGTATTCGCTCAATTGTTGAATTAAGCCTCAAACATGCATTCAATGAATCAAACATTTTTCATTGATTCAATGAAACAAACTTCACGAGATGATTCAATGATTGAACTCGTCTGTTGTATTCAATATCTCTAGCTTAATACAGTGACTGAAAGAAACAAACTGTATTCATTCATTCAATGAACAAACGTTATTCATTGATTAAATGAGTTGAGCTTCTCTCATTCATTCAATGCTTCAAGCTTCACTCATACATTGTAAGAAACAAAATGTATTCGTTCGATTGCTGAATTAAGCCTCAAACATACATGCAATGAATCAAACGTTTTTCATTGATTCAATGAAACAAACTGCACGAGGTGATTCAATGATTAGAACTTCTCTCTTTCATTCAATGTCTCCAGCGTCAGACATTCATTGACAGAAACAAACTGTATTCATTCATTCAATGAATCAAACGTTATTCATTGATTCAATGAGTTGAGCTTCTCTCATTCATTCAATGCCTCAAGCTTAACTCATTCATTGTACGAAACAAAATGTAGTCGTTCAATTGTTGAATTAAACCTCAACCATACATTCAATGAAACAAACTGCACGAGATGATTCAATAAACATACCTCCGATCTTTCATTCAATGTCTACAGCCATATACAGTCACTGAAAGAAACAAACTGTATTCATTCATTCAATGAACAAACGTTATTCAATGATTAAATAAGTTGAGCTTCTCTCATTCATTCAATGCTTCAAGCTTAACTCATACATTGTAAGAAACAAAATGTATTCGTTCGATTGCTGAATTAAGCCTCAAACATACATTCAATGAATCAAACGTTTTTCATTGATTCAATGAAACAAACTGCACGAGATGATTCAATGATTAGAACTTCTCTCTTTCATTCATTGTCTCCAGCGTCAGACATTCATTGACAGAAACAAACTGTATTCATTCATTCAATGAAACAAACGTTTTTCACTCATTCAATGAGTGGAGCTTCTCTCATTCATTCAATGCCTCAAGCTTAACTCAATTATTGGAAGAAACAAAACGTAGTCGTTCAATTGTTGTATGAAACATCCATTGTACTTTCAATGAATCAAACGTTATTCATTGATTCAATCAAACAAACTGCACGAGATGATTCAATAATTATAGCTTCTCTCTTTCATTCAATGTCTCCAGCCAAATACATTCATTGAAACAAACAAACTGTATTCATTCAATGAAACAAACGTTATTCATTGATTCAATGAGTTGAGCTTCTCTCATTCATTCAATGCCTCAAGCTTAACTCATTCATTGTAAGAAACAAAATGTATTCGTTCAATTGTTGAATTCAGCTTCAAACATACATTCAATGAAACAAATTGCACGAGATGATTCAATAAACATACCTCCGATCTTTCATTCAATGTCTCCAGCCATATCCATTCATTGAAAAAACAAACGATATTCATTCAATGAAACAAACGTTATTCATTGCTTCAATGAGTTGAGCTTCTCTCATTCCTTCAATGCCTCAAGCTTAACTCATTCATTGTAAGAAACAAAATGTATTCGTTCAATTGTTGAATTCAGCTTCAAACATACATTCAATGAATCAAACGTTTTTCATTGATTCAATGAAACAAACTTAACTCATTCTTTGTAAGAAACAAAATGTATTCGTTCAATTGTTGAATTAAGCCTCAAACATACATTCAATGAATCAAAAGTTTTTCATTGATTCAATGAAACAAACTGCCCGAGATGATTCAATAATTATTCCTTCGCTCTTTCATTCAATTTCTCCAGCTTAATCCATTTAATGAAAGAAACATACCATATTCTTTCATTCAATGAAAGAAACGTTCGTGTTCGGGTTAGGGTTAGGGTTAGCGTTAGGTTTAGTTATAGGGATAGGGTTAGCGTTAGGGTTAGGGTTAGAGTTAGGTTTAGGGTTAGGGTTAGGGTTAGGGATAGGGTTGTGTTAGAGTTAGGGTCAGGGTTAGGGTCAGGGTACAGGTCAGGGTTTGGTTTAGGTTTAGGGTTAGCTGGTCTCATTCATTCAATGCCTCAAGCTTAAATCATTCATTGTAAGAAACAAAATGTAGTTGTTCAATTGTTGAATTAAGCTTCAAACATACATTCAATGATTCAAACGCTTTTCATTGATTGAATCAAATTAACTGCAAGAGTTGATTCCATGATTAGAACTTCTCTCTTTTATTCAATGTGTCCAGCTCCATACATTCATTGACTCAAACAAACTGCATTCGTTCATTCAATGAAACAAACGTTATTCAAAGCATCGCTTCTCTCATTCATTCCATGCCTCAACTTAACTCATTCATTGTAAGAAACAAAATGTATTCGCTCAATTGTTGAATTAAGCCTCAAACATACATTCAATGAATCAAACATTTTTCATTGATTCAATGAAACAAACTTCACGAGATGATTCAATGATTGAACTCGTCTGTTGTATTCAATATCTCTAGCTTAATACAGTGACTGAAAGAAACAAACTGTATTCATTCATTCAATGAACAAACTTTATTCATTGATTAAATGAGTTGAGCTTCTCTCATTCATTCAATGCTTCAAGCTTCACTCATACATTGTAAGAAACAAAATGTATTCGTTCGATTGCTGAATTAAGACTCAAACATACATGCAATGAATCAAACGTTTTTCATTGATTCAATGAAACAAACTGCACGAGGTGATTCAATGATTTGAACTTCTCTCTTTCATTCAATGTCTCCAGCGTCAGACATTCATTGACAGAAACAAACTGTATTCATTCATTCAATGAATCAAACGTTATTCATTGATTCAATGAGTTGAGCTTCTCTCATTCATTCAATGCCTCAAGCTTAACTCATTCATTGTACGAAACAAAATGTAGTCGTTCAATTGTTGAATTAAACCTCAACCATACATTCAATGAAACAAACTGCACGAGATGATTCAATAAACATACCTCCGATCTTTCATTCAATGTCTACAGCCATATACATTCAATGAAAGAAACAAACTGTATTCATTCAATGAAACAAACGTCATTCATTGATTCAATGAGTTGAGTTTCTCTCATTCATTCAATGCCTCAAGCTTTAATCATTCATTGTAAGAAACAAAATGTAGTCGTTCAATTGTTGAATTAAGCTTCAAACATACATTCATTGATTCAAGCGCTTTTCATTGATTGAATCAAATTAACTGCAAGCGTTGATTCAATGATTAGGACTTCTCTCTTTTATTCAATGTGTCCAGCTCCATACATTCATTGACTCAAACAAACTGCATTCGTTCATTCAATGAAACAAACGTTATTCATAGCATCGCTTCTCTCATTCATTCCATGCCTCAACTTAACTCATTCATTGTAAGAAACAAAATGTATTCGTTCAATTGTTGAATTCAGCTTCAAACATACATTCATTGGAAGAAACTAACTACATTCATTCAATGAAACAAACTTTATTCATTGATTCAATCAGTTGAGCTTCTCTCGTTCATTCAATGCCTCAAGCTTAACTCAATCATTGAAAGAAACAAAGTGTATTCGTTCAATTGATGAATGAAACATCCATCACAATTTCAATGAATCAAACGTTATTCATTGATTCAATCAAACAAACTGCACGAGCTGATTCAATAATTATAGCTTCTCTCTTTCATTCAATGTCTCCAGCCAAATACATTCATTGAAACAAACAAACTGTATTCATTCAATGAAACAAACGTTATTCATTGATTCAATGAGTTGAGCTTCTCTCATTCATTCAATGCCTCAAGCTTAACTCATTCATTGTAAGAAACAAAATGTAGTCGTTCAATTGTTGAATTAAGCCTCAAACATACATTCAATGAATCAAACGTTTTTCATTGATTCAATGAAACAAACTGCACGAGATGATTCAATGATTAGAACTTCTCTCTTACAACCATTGTCTCCAGCGTCAGACATTCATTGACAGAAACAAACTGTATTCATTCATTCAATGAAACAAACGTTATTCATTCATTCAATGAGTGGAGCTTCTCTCATTCATTCAATGCCTCAAGCTTAACTCAATCATTGGAAGAAACAAAATGTAGTCGTTCAATTGTTGAATTAAGCTTCAAACATACATTCAATGATTCAAACGCTTTTCATTGATTGAATCAAACTAACTGCAAGAGTTGATTCAATGATTAGAACTTCTCTCTTTTATTCAATGTATCCAGCTCCATACATTCATTGACTCAAACAAACTGCATTCGTTCATTCAGTGAAACAAACGTTATTCATAGCTTCGCTTCTCTCATTCATTCCATGCCTCAACTTAACTCATTCATTGTAAGAAACAAAATGTATTCGTTCAATTGTTGAATTAAGCCTCAAACATACATTCAATGAATCAAACGTTTTTCATTGAATCAATGAAACAAACTTCACGAGATGATTCAATGATTAGAACTCCTCTGTTGTATTCAATATCTCTAGCTTAATACAGTCACTGAAAGAAACAAACTGTATTCATTCATTCAATGAACAAACGTTATTCATTGATTAAATGAGTTGAGCTTCTCTCATTCATTCAATGCTTCAAGCTTAACTCATACATTGTAAGAAACAAAATGTATTCGTTCGATTGCTGAATTAAGCCTCAAACATACATTCAATGAATCAAACGTTTTTCATTGATTCAATGAAACAAACTGCACGAGATGATTCAATGATTAGAAATTCTCTCTTTCATTCATTGTCTCCAGCGTCAGACATTCATTGACAGAAACAAACTGTATTCATTCACTCAATGAAACAAACGTTTTTCACTCATTCAATGAGTGGAGCTTCTCTCATTCATTCAATGCCTCAAGCTTAACTCAATTATTGGAAGAAACAAAACGTAGTCGTTCAATTGTTGTATGAAACATCCATCGTACTTTCAATGAATCAAACGTTATTCATTGATTCAATCAAACAAACTGCACGAGATGATTCAATAATTATAGCTTCTCTCTTTCATTCAATGTCTCCAGCCAAATACATTCATTGAAACAAACAAACTGTATTCATTCAATGAAACAAATGTTATTCATTGATTCAATGAGTTGAGCTTCTCTCATTCATTCAATGCCTCAAGCTTAACTCATTCATTGTAAGAAACAAAATGTATTCGTTCAATTGTTGAATTCAGCTTCAAACATACATTCAATGAAACAAATTGCACGAGATGATTCAATAAACATACCTCCGATCTTTCATTCAATGTCTCCAGCCATATCCATTCATTGAAAAAACAAACGATATTCATTCAATGAAACAAACGTTATTCATTGCTTCAATGAGTTGAGCTTCTCTCATTCCTTCAATGCCTCAAGCTTAACTCATTCATTGTAAGAAACAAAATGTATTCGTTCAATTGTTGAATTCAGCTTCAAACATACATTCAATGAATCAAACGTTTTTCATTGATTCAATGAAACAAACTTAACTCATTCTTTGTAAGAAACAAAATGTATTCGTTCAATTGTTGAATTAAGCCTCAAACATACATTCAATGAATCAAAAGTTTTTCATTGATTCAATGAAACAAACTGCCCGAGATGATTCAATAATTATTCCTTCGCTCTTTCATTCAATTTCTCCAGCTTAATCCATTTAATGAAAGAAACATACCATATTCTTTCATTCAATGAAAGAAACGTTCGTGTTCGGGTTAGGGTTAGGGTTAGCGTTAGGTTTAGTTATAGGGATAGGGTTAGTGTTAGGGTTAGGGTTAGAGTTAGGTTTAGGGTTAGGGTTAGGGTTAGGGATAGGGTTGTGTTAGAGTTAGGGTCAGGGTTAGGGTCAGGGTACAGGTCAGGGTTTGGTTTAGGTTTAGGGTTAGCTGCTCTCATTCATTCAATGCCTCAAGCTTAAATCATTCATTGTAAGAAACAAAATGTAGTTGTTCAATTGTTGAATTAAGCTTCAAACATACATTCAATGATTCAAACGCTTTTCATTAATTGAATCAAATTAACTGCAAGAGTTGATTCCATGATTAGAACTTCTCTCTTTTATTCAATGTGTCCAGCTCCATACATTCATTGACTCAAACAAACTGCATTCGTTCATTCAATGAAACAAACGTTATTCAAAGCATCGCTTCTCTCATTCATTCCATGCCTCAACTTAACTCATTCATTGTAAGAAACAAAATGTATTCGCTCAATTGTTGAATTAAGCCTCAAACATACATTCAATGAATCAAACATTTTTCATTGATTCAATGAAACAAACTTCACGAGATGATTCAATGATTGAACTCGTCTGTTGTATTCAATATCTCTAGCTTAATACAGTGACTGAAAGAAACAAACTGTATTCATTCATTCAATGAACAAACGTTATTCATTGATTAAATGAGTTGAGCTTCTCTCATTCATTCAATGCCTCAAGCTTAACTCATACATTGTAAGAAACAAAATCTATTCGTTCGATTGCTGAATTAAGCCTCAAACATACATTCAATGAATCAAACGTTTTTCATTGATTCAATGAAACAAACTGCACGAGATGATTCAATGATTAGAACTTCTCTCTTTCATTCATTGTCTCCAGCGTCAGACATTCATTGACAGAAACAAACTGTATTCATTCATTCAATGAAACAAACGTTATTCATTCATTCAATGAGTGGAGCTTCTCTCATTCATTCAATGCCTCAAGCTTAACTCAATCATTGGAAGAAACAAAATGTAGTCGTTCAATTGTTGAATTAAGCTTCAAACATACATTCAATGATTCAAACGCTTTTCATTGATTGAATCAAACTAACTGCAAGAGTTGATTCAATGATTAGAACTTCTCTCTTTTATTCAATGTATCCAACTCCATACATTCATTGACTCAAACAAACTGCATTCGTTCATTCAATGAAACAAACGTTATTCATAGCTTCGCTTCTCTCATTCATTCCATGCCTCAACTTAACTCATTCATTGTAAGAAACAAAATGTATTCGTTCAATTGTTGAATTAAGCCTCAAACATACATTCAATGAATCAAACGTTTTTCATTGAATCAATGAAACAAACTTCACGAGATGATTCAATGATTAGAACTCCTCTGTTGTATTCAATATCTCTAGCTTAATACAGTCACTGAAAGAAACAAACTGTATTCATTCATTCAATGAACAAACGTTATTCATTGATTAAATGAGTTGAGCTTCTCTCATTCATTCAATGCTTCAAGCTTAACTCATACATTGTAAGAAACAAAATGTATTCGTTCGATTGCTGAATTAAGCCTCAAACATACATTCAATGAATCAAACGTTTTTCATTGATTCAATGAAACAAACTGCACGAGATGATTCAATGATTAGAACTTCTCTCTTTCATTCATTGGCTCCAGCGTCAGACATTCATTGACAGAAACAAACTGTATTCATTCATTCAATGAAACAAACGTTATTCATTCATTCAATGAGTTGAGCTTCTCTCCTTCAGTCAATGCCTCAAGCTTAACTCAATCATTGAATGAAACAAACCGTATTCGTCCAATTGTAGAATGAAACATCCATCATACTTTTAATGAATCAAACGTTATTCATTGATTCAAACAAACTCCACGAGATGATTCAATAATTATTGCTTCTCTCTTTCTTTCAATGTCTCCAGCCAAATACATTCATTGACAGAAACAAACTATATCATTCAATGATATAAACGTTTTTCATTGATTGAATGAGTTGAGCTTCTCTCATTCATGCAATGCCTCAAGCTTAACTCATTCATTGTAAGAAAGAAAATGTAGTCGTTCAATTGTTGTATGAAACATCCATCGTACTTTCAATGAATCAAACGTTGTTGATTGATTAAATGAAACAAACTGCACGAGGTGATTCAATAAACACAGCTTCGCTCTTTCATTCAATATCACCAGATAAAATCATTCATTGAATGAAACTAACTATATTCATTCAATGAAACAAACGTTATTCATTGCTTCAATGAGTTGAGCTTCTCTCATTCCTTCAATGCCTCAAGCTTAACTCATTCATTGTAAGAAACAAAATGTATTCGTTCAATTGTTGAATTCAGCTTCAAACATACATTCATTGAAAGAAACTAACTACATTCATTCAATGAAACAAACGTTATTCATTGATTCAATCAGTTGAGCTTCTCTCGTTCATTCAATGCCTCAAGCTTAACTCAATCATTGAAAGAAACAAAGTGTATTCGTTCAATTGATGAATGAAACATCCATCACAATTTCAATGAATCAAACGTTATTCATTGATTCAATCAAACAAACTGCACGAGCTGATTCAATAATTATAGCTTCTCTCTTTCATTCAATGTCTCCAGCCAAATACATTCATTGAAACAAACAAACTGTATTCATTCAATGAAACAAACGTTATTCATTGATTCAATGAGTTGAGCTTCTCTCATTCATTCAATGCCTCAAGCTTAACTCATTCATTGTAAGAAACAAAATGTAGTCGTTCAATTGTTGAATTAAGCCTCAAACATACATTCAATGAATCAAACGTTTTTCATTGATTCAATGAAACAAACTGCACGAGATGATTCAATGATTAGAACTTCTCTCTTTCAACCATTGTCTCCAGCGTCAGACATTCATTGACATAAACAAACTGTATTCATTCATTCAATGAAACAAACGTTATTCATAGCTTCGCTTCTCTCATTCATTCCATGCCTCAACTTAACTCATTCATTGTAAGAAACAAAATGTATTCGTTCAATTGTTGAATTCAGCCTCAAACATACATTCAATGAATCAAATGTTTTTCATTGATTCAATGAAACAAACTTCACGAGATGATTCAATGATTAGAACTCCTCTGTTGTATTCAATATCTCGAGCTTATTACAGTCACTGAAAGAAACAAACTGTATTCATTCATTCAATGAACAAACGTTATTCATTGATTAAATGAGTTGAGCTTCTCTCATTCATTCAATGCTTCAAGCTTAACTCATACATTGTAAGAAACAAAATGTATTCGTTCGATTGCTGAATTAAGCCTCAAACATACATTCAATGAATCAAACGTTTTTCATTGATTCAATGAAACAAACTGCACGAGATGATTCAATGATTAGAACTTCTCTCTTTCATTCATTGGCTCCAGCGTCAGACATTCATTGACAGAAACAAACTGTATTCATTCATTCAATGAAACAAACGTTATTCATTCATTCAATGAGTTGAGCTTCTCTCCTTCAGTCAATGCCTCAAGCTTAACTCAATCATTGAATGAAACAAACCGTATTCGTCCAATTGTAGAATGAAACATCCATCATACTTTTAATGAATCAAACGTTATTCATTGATTCAAACATACTCCACGAGATGATTCAATAATTATTGCTTCTCTCTTTCTTTCAATGTCTCCAGCCAAATACATTCATTGACAGAAACAAACTATATCATTCAATGATATAAACGTTTTTCATTGATTGAATGAGTTGAGCTTCTCTCATTCATGCAATGCCTCAAGCTTAACTCATTCATTGTAAGAAAGAAAATGTAGTCGTTCAATTGTTGTATGAAACATCCATCGTACTTTCAATGAATCAAACGTTGTTGATTGATTAAATGAAACAAACTGCACGAGGTGATTCAATAAACACAGCTTCGCTCTTTCATTCAATATCACCAGATAAAATCATTCATTGAATGAAACTAACTATATTCATTCAATGAAACAAACGTTATTCATTGCTTCAATGAGTTGAGCTTCTCTCATTCCTTCAATGCCTCAAGCTTAACTCATTCATTGTAAGAAACAAAATGTATTCGTTCAATTGTTGAATTCAGCTTCAAACATACATTCATTGAAAGAAACTAACTACATTCATTCAATGAAACAAACGTTATTCATTGATTCAATCAGTTGAGCTTCTCTCGTTCATTCAATGCCTCAAGCTTAACTCAATCATTGAAAGAAACAAAGTGTATTCGTTCAATTGATGAATGAAACATCCATCACAATTTCAATGAATCAAACGTTATTCATTGATTCAATCAAACAAACTGCACGAGCTGATTCAATAATTATAGCTTCTCTCTTTCATTCAATGTCTCCAGCCAAATACATTCATTGAAACAAACAAACTGTATTCATTCAATGAAACAAACGTTATTCATTGATTCAATGAGTTGAGCTTCTCTCATTCATTCAATGCCTCAAGCTTAAATCATTCATTGTAAGAAACAAAATGTAGTCGTTCAATTGTTGAATTAAGCCTCAAACATACATTCAATGAATCAAACGTTTTTCATTGATTCAATGAAACAAACTGCACGAGATGATTCAATGATTAAAACTTCTCTCTTTCAACCATTGTCTCCAGCGTCAGACATTCATTGACAGAAACAAACTGTATTCATTCATTCAATGAAACAAACGTTATTCATAGCTTCGCTTCTCTCATTCATTCCATGCCTCAACTTAACTCATTCATTGTAAGAAACAAAATGTATTCGTTCAATTGTTGAATTAAGCCTCAAACATACATTCCAAGAATCAAACGTTTTTCATTGATTCAATGAAACAAACTTCACGAGATGATTCAATGATTAGAACTCCTCTGTTGTATTCAATATCTCGAGCTTATTACAGTCACTGAAAGAAACAAACTGTGTTCATTCATTCAATGAACAAACGTTATTCATTGATTAAATGAGTTGAGCTTCTCTCATTCATTCAATGCTTCAAGCTTAACTCATACATTGTAAGAAACAAAATGTATTCGTTCGATTGCTGAATTAAGCCTCAAACATACATTCAATGAATCTAACGTTATTCATTGATTCAATCAAACAAACTGCACGAGCTGATTCAATAATTATAGCTTCTCTCTTTCATTCAATGTCTCCAGCCAAATACATTCATTGAAACAAACAAACTGTATTCATTCAATGAAACAAACGTTATTCATTGATTCAATGAGTTGAGCTTCTGTCATTCATTCAATGCCTCAAGCTTAACTCATTCAATGTAAGAAACAAAATGTATTCGTTCAATTGTTGAATTCAGCTTCAAACATACATTCAATGAAACAAATTGCACGAGATGATTCAATAAACATACCTCCGATCTTTCATTCAATGTCTCCAGCCATATCCATTCATTGAAAAACAAACCATATTCATTCAATGAAACAAACGTTATTCATTGCTTCAATGAGTTGAGCTTCTCTCATTCCTTCGATGCCTCAAGCTTAACTCATTCAATGTAAGAAACAAAATGTATTCGTTCAATTGTTGAATTCAGCTTCAAACATCCATTCAATGAATCAAACGTTTTTCATTGATTCAATGAAACAAACTTAACTCATTCTTTGTAAGAAACAAAATGTATTCGTTCAATTGTTGAATTAAGCCTCAAACATACATTCAATGAATCATACGTTTTTCATTGATTCAATGAAACAAACTGCCCGAGATGATTCAATAATTATTCCTTCGCTCTTTCATTCAATTTCTCCAGCTTAATCCATTTAATGAAAGAAACATACCATATTCTTTCATTCAATGAAAGAAACGTTCGTGTTCGGGTTAGGGTTAGGGTTACCGTTAGGTTTAGTTATAGGGATAGGGTTAGTGTTAGGGTTAGGGTTAGAGTTAGGTTTAGGGTTAGGGTTAGGGTTAGGGATAGGGTTGTGTTAGGGTTAGGGTCAGGGTTAGGGTCAGGGTACAGGTCAGGGTTGGATTAAGCCTCAAACATACATTCAATGAAACAAACGGCACGAGATGATTCAATAAACATACCTCCGATCTTTCATTCAATGTCTCCAGCCATATACATTCTTTAAAACAAACAAACTGTATTCATTCAATGAATCAAACGTTTTTCATTGATTCAATGAAACAAACTTAACTCATTCTTTGTAAGAAACAAAATGTATTCGTTCAATTGTTGAATTAAGCCTCAAACATACATTCAATGAATCATACGTTTTTCATTGATTCAATGAAACAAACTGCCCGAGATGATTCAATAATTATTCCTTCGCTCTTTCATTCAATTTCTCCAGCTTAATCCATTTAATGAAAGAAACATACCATATTCATTCATTCAATGAAAGAAACGTTCGTGTTCGGTTTAGGGTTGGGGTTAGCGTTGCTTTAGTCTTAGGGTTAGGGTTAGTGTTAGGGATAGGGTTGTGTTAGGGTTAGGGTCAGGGTACAGGTCAGGGTTTGGTTTAGGTTTAGGGTTAGCTGCTCTCATTCATTCAATGCCTCAAGCTTACATCAATCATTTTAAGAAACAAAATGTAGTCGTTCAATTGTTGAATTAAGCTTCAAACATACATTCAATGATTCAAACGCTTTTCATTGATTGAATCAAATTAACTGCAAGAGTTGATTCAATGATTAGAACGTTTCTCTTTTATTCAATGTGTCCAGCTCCATACATTCATTGACTCAAACAAACTGCATTCGTTCATTCAATGAAACAAACGTTATTCATAGCATCGCTTCTCTCATTCATTCCATGCCTCAACTTAACTCATTCATTGTAAGAAACAAAATGTAGTCGTTCAATTGTTGAATTAAGCTTCAAACATACATTCAATGAAACAAACTGCACGAGATGATTCAATAAACATACCTCTGATCTTTCATTCAATGTCTCCAGCCATATACATTCATTGAAGGAAACAAACTGTATTCATTCAATGAAACAAACGTCATTCATTGATTCAATGAGTTGAGCTTCTCTCATTCATTCAATGCCTCAAGATTAAATCATTCATTGTAAGAAACAAAATGTATTCGTTTGATTGCTGAATTAAGCCTCAAACATACATTCAATGAATCAAACGTTTTTCATTGATTCAATGAAACAAACATAACTCATTCTTTGTAATAAACAAAATGTATTCGTTCAATTGTTGAATTAAGCCTCAAACATACATTCAATGAATCAAACGTTTTTCATTGATTCAATGAAACAAACTTCACGTGATGATTCAATGATTGGAACTTCTCTCTTTCATTCAATATCTCCAGCGTCAGACATTTATTGACAGAAACAAACTGTATTCATTAATTCAATGAAACAAACGTTATTCATTGATTAGATGAGTTGAGCTTCTCTCATTCATTCAATGCTTCAAGCTTAATTCATACATTGTAAGAAACAAAATGTATTCGTTCGATTGCTGAATTAAGCCTCAAACATACATTCAATGAATCAAACGTTTTTCATTGATTCAATGAAACAAACTGCACGAGATGATTCAATAAACATACCTCTGATCTTTCATTCAATGTCTCCAGCCATATACATTCATTGAAGGAAACAAACTGTATTCATTCAATGAAACAAACGTCATTCATTGATTCAATGAGTTGAGCTTCTCTCATTCATTCAATGCCTCAAGATTAAATCATTCATTGTAAGAAACAAAATGTATTCGTTTGATTGCTGAATTAAGCCTCAAACATACATTCAATGAATCAAACGTTTTTCATTGATTCAATGAAACAAACATAACTCATTCTTTGTAATAAACAAAATGTATTCGTTCAATTGTTGAATTAAGCCTCAAACATACATTCAATGAATCAAACGTTTTTCATTGATTCAATGAAACAAACTTCACGTGATGATTCAATGATTAGAACTTCTCTCTTTCATTCATTGGCTCCAGCGTCAGACATTCATTGACAGAAACAAACTGTATTCATTCATTCAATGAAACAAACGTTATTCATTCATTCAATGAGTTGAGCTTCTCTCCTTCAGTCAATGCCTCAAGCTTAACTCAATCATTGAATGAAACAAACCGTATTCGTCCAATTGTAGAATGAAACATCCATCATACTTTAATGAATCAAACGTTATTCATTGATTCAAACAAACTCCACGAGATGATTCAATAATTATTGCTTCTCTCTTTCTTTCAATGTCTCCAGCCAAATACATTCATTGACAGAAACAAACTATATCATTCAATGATATAAACGTTTTTCATTGATTGAATGAGTTGAGCTTCTCTCATTCATGCAATGCCTCAAGCTTAACTCATTCATTGTAAGAAAGAAAATGTAGTCGTTCAATTGTTGTATGAAACATCCATCGTACTTTCAATGAATCAAACGTTGTTGATTGATTAAATGAAACAAACTGCACGAGGTGATTCAATAAACACAGCTTCGCTCTTTCATTCAATATCACCAGATAAAATCATTCATTGAATGAAACTAACTATATTCATTCAATGAAACAAACGTTATTCATTGCTTCAATGAGTTGAGCTTCTCTCATTCCTTCAATGCCTCAAGCTTAACTCATTCATTGTAAGAAACAAAATGTATTCGTTCAATTGTTGAATTCAGCTTCAAACATACATTCATTGAAAGAAACTAACTACATTCATTCAATGAAACAAACGTTATTCATTGATTCAATCAGTTGAGCTTCTCTCGTTCATTCAATGCCTCAAGCTTAACTCAATCATTGAAAGAAACAAAGTGTATTCGTTCAATTGATGAATGAAACATCCATCACAATTTCAATGAATCAAACGTTTTTCATTGATTCAATCAAACAAACTGCAAGAGCTGATTCAATAATTATAGCTTCTCTCTTTCATTCAATGTCTCCAGCCAAATACATTCATTGAAACAAACAAACTGTATTCATTCAATGAAACAAACGTTATTCATTGATTAAATGAGTTGAGCTTCTCTCATTCATTCAATGCCTCAAGCTTAACTCATTCATTGTAAGAAACAAAATGTAGTCGTACAATTGTTGAATTAAGCCTCAAACATACATTCAATGAATCAAACGTTTTTCATTGATTAAATGAAACAAACTGCACGAGATGATTCAATGATTAGAACTTCTCTCTTTCAACCATTGTCTCCAGCGTCAGACATTCATTGACAGAAACAAACTGTATTCATTCATTCAATGAAACAAACGTTATTCATTCATTCAATGAGTGGAGCTTCTCTCATTCATTCAATGCCTCAAGCTTAACTCAATCATTGGAAGAAACAAAATGTAGTCGTTCAATTGTTGAATTAAGCTTCAAACATACATTCAATGATTCAAACGCTTTTCATTGATTGAATCAAACTAACTGCAAGAGTTGATTCAATGATTAGAACTTCTCTCTTTTATTCAATGTATCCAGCTCCATACATTCATTGACTCAAACAAACTGCATTTGTTCATTCAATGAAACAAACGTTATTCATAGCTTCGCTTCTCTCATTCATTCCATGCCTCAACTTAACTCATTCATTGTAAGAAACAAAATGTATTCGTTCAATTGTTGAATTAAGCCTCAAACATACATTCAATGAATCAAACGTTTTTCATTGATTCAATGAAACAAACTTCACGAGATGATTCAATGATTATAACTCCTCTGTTGTATTCAATATCTCTAGCTTAATACAGTCACTGAAAGAAACAAACTGTATTCATTCATTCAATGAACAAACGTTATTCATTGATTAAATGAGTTGAGCTTCTCTCATTCATTCAATGCTTCAAGCTTAACTCATACATTGTAAGAAACAAAATGTATTCGTTCGATTGCTGAATTAAGCCTCAAACATACATTCAATGAATCTAACGTTTTTCATTGATTCAATGAAACAAACTGCACGAGATGATTCAATGATTAGAACTTCTCTCTTTCATTCATTGTCTCCAGCGTCAGACATTCATTGACAGAAACAAACTGTATTCATTCATTCAATGAAACAAACGTTTTTCACTCATTCAATGAGTGGAGCTTCTCTCATTCATTCAATGCCTCAAGCTTAACTCAATTATTGGAAGAAACAAAACGTAGTCGTTCAATTGTTGTATGAAACATCCATCGTACTTTCAATGAATCAAACGTTATTCATTGATTCAATCAAACAAACTGCACGAGATGATTCAATAATTATAGCTTCTCTCTTTCATTCAATGTCTCCAGCCAAATACATTCATTGAAACAAACAAACTGTATTCATTCAATGAAACAAACGTTATTCATTGATTCAATGAGTTGAGCTTCTCTCATTCATTCAATGCCTCAAGCTTAACTCATTCATTGTAAGAAACAAAATGTATTCGTTCAATTGTTGAATTCAGCTTCAAACATACATTCAATGAAAGAAATTGCACGAGATGATTCAATAAACATACCTCCGATCTTTCATTCAATGTCTCCTGCCATATCCATTCATTGAAAAACAAACCATATTCATTCAATGAAACAAACGTTATTCATTGCTTCAATGAGTTGAGCTTCTCTCATTCCTTCAATGCCTCAAGCTTAACTCATTCAATGTAAGAAACAAAATGTATTCGTTCAATTGTTGAATTCAGTTTCAAACATACATTCAATGAATCAAACGTTTTTCATTGATTCAATGAAACAAACTTAACTCATTCTTTGTAAGAAACAAAATGTATTCGTTCAATTGTTGTATTAAGCCTCAAACATACATTCAATGAATCATACGTTTTTCATTGATTCAATGAAACAAACTGCCCGAGATGATTCAATAATTATTCCTTCGCTCTTTCATTCAATTTCTCCAGCTTAATCCATTTAATGAAAGAAACATACCATATTCTTTCATTCAATGAAAGAAACGTTCGTGTTCGGGTTAGGGTTAGGGTTAGCGTTAGGTTTAGTTATAGGGATAGGGTTAGTGTTAGGGTTAGGGTTAGAGTTAGGTTTAGGGTTAGGGTTAGGGTTAGGGATAGGGTTGTGTTAGGGTTAGGGTCAGGGTTAGGGTCAGGGTACAGGTCAGGGTTGGATTAAGCCTCAAACATACATTCAATGAAACAAACGGCACGAGATGATTCAATAAACATACCTCCGATCTTTCATTCAATGTCTCCAGCCATATACATTCTTTAAAACAAACAAACTGTATTCATTCAATGAATCAAACGTTTTTCATTGATTCAATGAAACAAACTTAACTCATTCTTTGTAAGAAACAAAATGTATTCGTTCAATTGTTGAATAAGCCTCAAACATACATTCAATGAATCATACGTTTTTCATTGATTCAATGAAACAAACTGCCCGAGATGATTCAATAATTATTCCTTCGCTCTTTCATTCAATTTCTCCAGCTTAATCCATTTAATGAAAGAAACATACCATATTCATTCATTCAATGAAAGAAACGTTCGTGTTCGGTTTAGGGTTAGGGTTAGCGTTGCTTTAGTCTTAGGGTGAGGGTTAGTGTTAGGGTTAGGGTTAGAGTTAGGTTTAGGGTTAGGGTTAGGGTTAGGGATAGGGTTGTGTTAGGGTTAGGGTCAGGGTACAGGTCAGGGTTTGGTTTAGGTTTAGGGTTAGCTGCTCTCATTCATTCAATGCCTCAAGCTTACATCAATCATTTTAAGAAACAAAATGTAGTCGTTCAATTGTTGAATTAAGCTTCAAACATACATTCAATGATTCAAACGCTTTTCATTGATTGAATCAAATTAACTGCAAGAGTTGATTCAATGATTAGAACTTTTCTCTTTTATTCAATGTGTCCAGCTCCATACATTCATTGACTCAAACAAACTGCATTCGTTCATTCAATGAAACAAACGTTATTCATAGCATCGCTTCTCTCATTCATTCCATGCCTCAACTTAACTCATTCATTGTAAGAAACAAAATGTAGTCGTTCAATTGTTGAATTAAGCTTCAAACATACATTCAATGAAACAAACTGCACGAGATGATTCAATAAACATACCTCTGATCTTTCATTCAATGTCTCCAGCCATATACATTCATTGAAGGAAACAAACTGTATTCATTCAATGAAACAAACGTCATTCATTGATTCAATGAGTTGAGCTTCTCTCATTCATTCAATGCCTCAAGATTAAATCATTCATTGTAAGAAACAAAATGTATTCGTTTGATTGCTGAATTAAGCCTCAAACATGCATTCAATGAATCAAACGTTTTTCATTGATTCAATGAAACAAACATAACTCATTCTTTGTAATAAACAAAATGTATTCGTTCAATTGTTGAATTAAGCCTCAAACATACATTCAATGAATCAAACGTTTTTCATTGATTCAATGAAACAAACTTCACGTGATGATTCAATGATTAGAACTTCTCTCTTTCATTCATTGGCTCCAGCGTCAGACATTCATTGACAGAAACAAACTGTATTCATTAATTCAATGAAACAAACGTTATTCATTGATTCAATGAGTTGAGCTTCTCTCATTCATTCAATGCTTCAAGCTTAATTCATACATTGTAAGAAACAAAATGTATTCGTTCGATTGCTGAATTAAGCCTCAAACATACATTCAATGAATCAAACGTTTTTCATTGATTCAATGAAACAAACTGCACGAGATGATTCAATGATTAGAACTTCTCTCTTTCATTCATTGGCTCCAGCGTCAGACATTCATTGACAGAAACAAACTGTATTCATTCATTCAATGAAACAAACGTTATTCATTCATTCAATGAGTTGAGCTTCTCTCCTTCAGTCAATGCCTCAAGCTTAACTCAATCATTGAATGAAACAAACCGTATTCGTCCAATTGTAGAATGAAACATCCATCATACTTTTAATGAATCAAACGTTATTCATTGATTCAAACAAACTCCACGAGATGATTCAATAATTATTGCTTCTCTCTTTCTTTCAATGTCTCCAGCCAAATACATTCATTGACAGAAACAAACTATATCATTCAATGATATAAACGTTTTTCATTGATTGAATGAGTTGAGCTTCTCTCATTCATGCAATGCCTCAAGCTTAACTCATTCATTGTAAGAAAGAAAATGTAGTCGTTCAATTGTTGTATGAAACATCCATCGTACTTTCAATGAATCAAACGTTGTTGATTGATTAAATGAAACAAACTGCACGAGGTGATTCAATAAACACAGCTTCGCTCTTTCATTCAATATCACCAGATAAAATCATTCATTGAATGAAACTAACTATATTCATTCAATGAAACAAACGTTATTCATTGCTTCAATGAGTTGAGCTTCTCTCATTCCTTCAATGCCTCAAGCTTAACTCATTCATTGTAAGAAACAAAATGTATTCGTTCAATTGTTGAATTCAGCTTCAAACATACATTCATTGAAAGAAACTAACTACATTCATTCAATGAAACAAACGTTATTCATTGATTCAATCAGTTGAGCTTCTCTCGTTCATTCAATGCCTCAAGCTTAACTCAATCATTGAAAGAAACAAAGTGTATTCGTTCAATTGATGAATGAAACATCCATCACAATTTCAATGAATCAAACGTTATTCATTGATTCAATCAAACAAACTGCACGAGCTGATTCAATAATTAGAGCTTCTCTCTTTCATTCAATGTCTCCAGCCAAATACATTCATTGAAACAAACAAACTGTATTCATTCAATGAAACAAACGTTATTCATTGATTCAATGAGTTGAGCTTCTCTCATTCATTCAATGCCTCAAGCTTAACTCATTCATTGTAAGAAACAAAATGTAGTCGTTCAATTGTTGAATTAAGCCTCAAACATACATTCAATGAATCAAACGTTTTTCATTGATTCAATGAAACAAACTGCACGAGATGATTCAATGATTAGAACTTCTCTCTTTCAACCATTGTCTCCAGCGTCAGACATTCATTGACATAAACAAACTGTATTCATTCATTCAATGAAACAAACGTTATTCATAGCTTCGCTTCTCTCATTCATTCCATGCCTCAACTTAACTCATTCATTGTAAGAAACAAAATGTATTCGTTCAATTGTTGAATTAAGCCTCAAACATACATTCAATGAATCAAACGTTTTTCATTGAATCAATGAAACAAACTTCACGAGATGATTCAATGATTAGAACTCCTCTGTTGTATTCAATATCTCTAGCTTAATACAGTCACTGAAAGAAACAAACTGTATTCATTCATTCAATGAACAAACGTTATTCATTGATTAAATGAGTTGAGCTTCTCTCATTCATTCAATGCCTCAAGATTAAATCATTCATTGTAAGAAACAAAATGTATTCGTTTGATTGCTGAATTAAGCCTCAAACATACATTCAATGAATCAAACGTTTTTCATTGATTCAATGAAACAAACATAACTCATTCTTTGTAATAAACAAAATGTATTCGTTCAATTGTTGAATTAAGCCTCAAACATACATTCAATGAATCAAACGTTTTTCATTGATTCAATGAAACAAACTTCACGTGATGATTCAATGATTGGAACTTCTCTCTTTCATTCAATGTCTCCAGCGTCAGACATTCATTGACAGAAACAAACTGTATTCATTAATTCAATGAAACAAACGTTATTCATTGATTAGATGAGTTGAGCTTCTCTCATTCATTCAATGCTTCAAGCTTAATTCATACATTGTAAGAAACAAAATGTATTCGTTCGATTGCTGAATTAAGCCTCAAACATACATTCAATGAATCAAACGTTTTTCATTGATTCAATGAAACAAACTGCACGAGATGATTCAATGATTAGAACTTCTCTCTTTCATTCATTGGCTCCAGCGTCAGACATTCATTGACAGAAACAAACTGTATTCATTCATTCAATGAAACAAACGTTATTCATTCATTCAATGAGTTGAGCTTCTCTCCTTCAGTCAATGCCTCAAGCTTAACTCAATCATTGAATGAAACAAACCGTATTCGTCCAATTGTAGAATGAAACATCCATCATACTTTTAATGAATCAAACGTTATTCATTGATTCAAACAAACTCCACGAGATGATTCAATAATTATTGCTTCTCTCTTTCTTTCAATGTCTCCAGCCAAATACATTCATTGACTATATCATTCAATGATATAAACGTTTTTCATTGATTGAATGAGTTGAGCTTCTCTCATTCATGCAATGCCTCAAGCTTAACTCATTCATTGTAAGAAAGAAAATGTAGTCGTTCAATTGTTGTATGAAACATCCATCGTACTTTCAATGAATCAAACGTTGTTGATTGATTAAATGAAACAAACTGCACGAGGTGATTCAATAAACACAGCTTCGCTCTTTCATTCAATATCACCAGATAAAATCATTCATTGAATGAAACTAACTATATTCATTCAATGAAAAAAAAGTTATTCATTGCTTCAATGAGTTGAGCTTCTCACATTCCTTCAATGCCTCAAGCTTAACTCATTCATTGTAAGAAACAAAATGTATTCGTTCAATTGTTGAATTCAGCTTCAAACATACATTCATTGAAAGAAACTAACTACATTCATTCAATGAAACAAACGTTATTCATTGATTCAATCAGTTGAGCTTCTCTCGTTCATTCAATGCCTCAAGCTTAACTCAATCATTGAAAGAAACAAAGTGTATTCGTTCAATTGATGAATGAAACATCCATCACAATTTCAATGAATCAAACGTTATTCATTGATTCAATCAAACAAACTGCAAGAGCTGATTCAATAATTATAGCTTCTCTCTTTCATTCAATGTCTCCAGCCAAATACATTCATTGAAACAAACAAACTGTATTCATTCAATGAAACAAACGTTATTCATTGATTAAATGAGTTGAGCTTCTCTCATTCATTCAATGCCTCAAGCTTAACTCATTCATTGTAAGAAACAAAATGTAGTCGTACAATTGTTGAATTAAGCCTCAAACATACATTCAATGAATCAAACGTTTTTCATTGATTCAATGAAACAAACTGCACGAGATGATTCAATGATTAGAACTTCTCTCTTTCATTCATTGTCTCCAGCGTCAGACATTCATTGACAGAAACAAACTGTATTCATTCATTCAATGAAACAAACGTTATTCATTCATTCAATGAGTGGAGCTTCTCTCATTCATTCAATGCCTCAAGCTTAACTCAATCATTGGAAGAAACAAAATGTAGTCGTTCAATTGTTGAATTAAGCTTCAAACATACATTCAATGATTCAAACGCTTTTCATTGATTGAATCAAACTAACTGCAAGAGTTGATTCAATGATTAGAACTTCTCTCTTTTATTCAATGTATCCAGCTCCATACATTCATTGACTCAAACAAACTGCATTCGTTCATTCAATGAAACAAACGTTATGCATAGCTTCGCTTCTCTCATTCATTCCATGCCTCAACTTAACTCATTCATTGTAAGAAACAAAATGTATTCGTTCAATTGTTGAATTAAGCCTCAAACATACATTCAATGGATCAAACGTTTTTCATTGATTCAATGAAACAAACTTCACGAGATGATTCAATGATTAGAACTCCTCTGTTGTATTCAATATCTCTAGCTTAATACAGTCACTGAAAGAAACAAACTGTATTCATTCATTCAATGAACAAACGTTATTCATTGATTAAATGAGTTGAGCTTCTCTCATTCATTCAATGCTTCAAGCTTAACTCATACATTGTAAGAAACAAAATGTATTCGTTCGATTGCTGAATTAAGCCTCAAACATACATTCAATGAATCTAACGTTATTCATTGATTCAATGAAACAAACTGCACGAGATGATTCAATGATTAGAACTTCTCTCTTTCATTCATTGTCTCCAGCGTCAGACATTCATTGACAGAAACAAACTGTATTCATTCATTCAATGAAACAAACGTTATTCATTCATTCAATGAGTGGAGCTTCTCTCATTCATTCAATGCCTCAAGCTTAACTCAATCATTGGAAGAAACAAAATGTAGTCGTTCAATTGTTGAATTAAGCTTCAAACATACATTCAATGATTCAAACGCTTTTCATTGATTGAATCAAACTAACTGCAAGAGTTGATTCAATGATTAGAACTTCTCTCTTTTATTCAATGTATCCAGCTCCATACATTCATTGACTCAAACAAACTGCATTTGTTCATTCAATGAAACAAACGTTATTCATAGCTTCGCTTCTCTCATTCATTCCATGCCTCAACTTAACTCATTCATTGTAAGAAACAAAATGTATTCGTTCAATTGTTGAATTAAGCCTCAAACATACATTCAATGAATCAAACGTTTTTCATTGATTCAATGAAACAAACTTCACGAGATGATTCAATGATTAGAACTCCTCTGTTGTATTCAATATCTCTAGCTTAATACAGTCACTGAAAGAAACAAACTGTATTCATTCATTCAATGAACAAACGTTATTCATTGATTAAATGAGTTGAGCTTCTCTCATTCATTCAATGCTTCAAGCTTAACTCATACATTGTAAGAAACAAAATGTATTCGTTCGATTGCTGAATTAAGCCTCAAACATACATTCAATGAATCTAACGTTTTTCATTGATTCAATGAAACAAACTGCACGAGATGATTCAATGATTAGAACTTCTCTCTTTCATTCATTGTCTCCAGCGTCAGACATTCATTGACAGAAACAAACTGTATTCATTCATTCAATGAAACAAACGTTTTTCACTCATTCAATGAGTGGAGCTTCTCTCATTCATTCAATGCCTCAAGCTTAACTCAATTATTGGAAGAAACAAAACGTAGTCGTTCAATTGTTGTATGAAACATCCATCGTACTTTCAATGAATCAAACGTTATTCATTGATTCAATCAAACAAACTGCACGAGATGATTCAATAATTATAGCTTCTCTCTTTCATTCAATGTCTCCAGCCAAATACATTCATTGAAACAAACAAACTGTATTCATTCAATGAAACAAACGTTATTCATTGATTCAATGAGTTGAGCTTCTCTCATTCATTCAATGCCTCAAGCTTAACTCATTCATTGTAAGAAACAAAATGTATTCGTTCAATTGTTGAATTCAGCTTCAAACATACATTCAATGAAACAAATTGCACGAGATGATTCAATAAACATACCTCCGATCTTTCATTCAATGTCTCCAGCCATATCCATTCATTGAAAAACAAACCATATTCATTCAATGAAACAAACGTTATTCATTGCTTCAATGAGTTGAGCTTCTCTCATTCCTTCAATGCCTCAAGCTTAACTCATTCAATGTAAGAAACAAAATGTATTCGTTCAATTGTTGAATTCAGCTTCAAACATACATTCAATGAATCAAACGTTTTTCATTGATTCAATGAAACAAACTTAACTCATTCTTTGTAAGAAACAAAATGTATTCGTTCAATTGTTGTATTAAGCCTCAAACATACATTCAATGAATCATACGTTTTTCATTGATTCAATGAAACAAACTGCCCGAGATGATTCAATAATTATTCCTTCGCTCTTTCATTCAATTTCTCCAGCTTAATCCATTTAATGAAAGAAACATACCATATTCTTTCATTCAATGAAAGAAACGTTCGTGTTCGGGTTAGGGTTAGGGTTAGCGTTAGGTTTAGTTATAGGGATAGGGTTAGTGTTAGGGTTAGGGTTAGAGTTAGGTTTAGGGTTAGGGTTAGGGTTAGGGATAGGGTTGTGTTAGGGTTAGGGTCAGGGTTAGGGTCAGGGTACAGGTCAGGGTTGGATTAAGCCTCAAACATACATTCAATGAAACAAACGGCACGAGATGATTCAATAAACATACCTCCGATCTTTCATTCAATGTCTCCAGCCATATACATTCTTTAAAACAAACAAACTGTATTCATTCAATGAATCAAACGTTTTTCATTGATTCAATGAAACAAACTTAACTCATTCTTTGTAAGAAACAAAATGTATTCGTTCAATTGTTGAATAAGCCTCAAACATACATTCAATGAATCATACGTTTTTCATTGATTCAATGAAACAAACTGCCCGAGATGATTCAATAATTATTCCTTCGCTCTTTCATTCAATTTCTCCAGCTTAATCCATTTAATGAAAGAAACATACCGTATTCATTCATTCAATGAAAGAAACGTTCGTGTTCGGTTTAGGGTTAGGGTTAGCGTTAGGTTTAGTGTTAGGGTTAGGGTTAGTGTTAGGGTTAGGGTTAGAGTTAGGTTTAGGGTTAGGGTTAGGGTTAGGGATAGGGTTGTGTTAGGGTTAGGGTCAGGGTTAGGGTCAGGGTACAGGTCAGGGTTTGGTTTAGGTTTAGGGTTAGCTGCTCTCATTCATTCAATGCCTCAAGCTTAAATCATTCATTGTAAGAAACAAAATGTAGTCGTTCAATTGTTGAATTAAGCTTCAAACATACATTCAATGATTCAAACGCTTTTCATTGATTGAATCAAATTAACTGCCAGAGTTGATTCAATGATGAGAACTTCTCTCTTTTATTCAATGTGTCCAGGCCCATACATTCATTGACTCAAACAAACTGCATTCGTTCATTCAATGAAACAAACGTTATTCATAGCTTCGCTTCTCTCATTCATTCCATGCCTCAACTTAACTCATTCATTGTAAGAAACAAAATGTAGTCGTTCAATTGTTTAATTAAGCTTCAAACATACATTCAATGAAACAAACTGCACGAGATGATTCAATAAACATACCTCCGATCTTTCATTCAATGTCTCCAGCCATATACATTCATTGAAGGAAACAAACTGTATTCATTCAATGAAACAAACGTCATTCATTGATTCAATGAGTTGAGTGTCTCTCATTCATTCAATGCCTCATGATTAAATCATTCATTGTAAGAAACAAAATGTATTCGTTCGATTGCTGAATTAAGCCTCAAACATACATTCAATGAATCAAACGTTTTTCATTGATTCAATGAAACAAACATAACTCATTCTTTGTAATAAACAAAATGTATTCGTTCAATTGTTGAATTAAGCCTCAAACATACATTCAATGAATCAAACGTTTTTCATTGATTCAATGAAACAAACTTCACGAGATGATTCAATGATTTAACTCCTCTGTTGTATTCAATATCTCTAGCTTAATACAGTCACTGAAAGAAACAAACTGTATTCATTCATTCAATGAACAAACGTAATTCATTGATTAAATGAGTTTAGCTTCTCTCATTCATTCAATGCTTCAAGCAGAACTCATACATTGTAAGAAACAAAATGTATTCGTTCGATTGCTGAATTAAGCCTCAAACATACATTCAATGAATCAAACGTTTTTCATTGATTCAATGAAACAAACTGCACGAGGTGATTCAATGATTAGAACTCCTCTCTTTCATTCAATGTCTCCAGCGTCAGACATTCATTGACAGAAACAAACTGTATTCATTAATTCAATGAATCAAACGTTATTCATTGATTCAATGAGTTGAGTTTCTCTCATTCATTCAATGCCTCAAGCTTCACTCAATCAGTGAAAGAAACAAACCGTATTCGTTCAATTCTTGTATGAAACATCCATCACATTTTCAATGAATCAGACGTTATTCATTGATTCAATGAAACAAACTGCCCAGGAGGATTCAATAGTTATTCCTTCTCTCTTTCATTCAATTTCTCCTGCTTAATCCATTCAATGAAAGAAACATACCACATTCATTCATTCAATGAGAGAAACGTTCGTGTTCGGGTTAGGGTTAGGGTTAGCGTTAGGTTTAGGGTTAGGGTTAGGGTTAGTGTTAGGGTTAGGGTTAGGGTTAGGATTAGTGTTAGGGTTAGGGTTAGAGTTAGGTTTAGGGTTAGGGTTAGGGTTAGGGTTAGGGTTAGGGCTTGGAATACGCTTACGGTTCGGGTTAGTATAGGGTCACCGTTAGGGTTAGTGTTAGGGTTACGGTTGTGTTAGGGTTAGGGTCAGGGTTAGGGTCACGGTACAGGTCAGGGTTTGGTTTAGGTTTAGGGTTAGCTGCTCTCATTCATTCAATGCCTCGAGCTTAACTCATTCATTGAAAGAATCAAATTGTATTCCTTCCATTGTTGAATGAAACTGCAATGAACATGGCTCCGCTCTTTCTTTCAATATCACCAGATAAAATCATTCATTGAAAGAAACTAACTACATTCATTCAATGAAACAAACGTTATTCATTGATTCAATGAGTTGAGCTTCTCTCGTTCATTCAATGCCTCAAGCTTAACTCAATCATTGAAAGAAACAAAGTGTATTCGTTCAATTGTTGAATGAAACATCCATCACAAATTCAATGAATCAAACGTTATTCATTGATTCAATCTAACAAACTGCACGAGCTGATTCAATAATTATAGCTTCTCTCTTTCATTCAATGTCTCCAGCCAAATACATTCATTGAAACAAACAAACTGTATTCATTCAATGAAACAAACGTTATTCATTGATTCAATGAGTTGAGCTTCTCTCATTCATTCAATGCCTCAAGCTTAACTCATTCATTGTAAGAAACAAAATGTAGTCGTTCAATCGTTGAATTAAGCCTCAAACATACATTCAATGAAACAAACGGCACGAGATGATTCAATAAACATACCTCCGATCTTTCATTCAATGTCTCCAGCCATGTACATTCTTTGAAACAAACACACTGTATTCATTCAATGAATCAAACGTTTTTCATTGATTCAATGAAACAAACTTAACTCATTCTTTGTAAGAAACAAAATGTATTCGTTCAATTGTTGAATTAAGCCTCAAACATACATTCAATGAATCAAACGTTTTTCATTGATTCAATGAAACAAACTGCCCGAGATGATTCAATAATTATTCCTTCGCTCTTTCATTCAATTTCTCCAGCTTAATCCATTTAATGAAAGAAACATACCGTATTCATTCATTCAATGAAAGAAACGTTCGTGTTCGGTTTAGGGTTGGGGTTAGCGTTAGGTTTAGTGTTAGGGTTAGGGTTAGTGTTAGGGTTAGGGTTAGAGTTAGGTTTAGGGTTAGGGTTAGGGTTAGGGATAGGGTTGTGTTAGGGTTAGGGTCAGGGTTAGGGTCAGGGTACAGGTCAGGGTTTGGTTTAGGTTTAGGGTTAGCTGCTCTCATTCATTCAATGCCTCAAGCTTAAATCATTCATTGTAAGAAACAAAATGTAGTCGTTCAATTGTTGAATTAAGCTTCAAACATACATTCAATGATTCAAACGCTTTTCATTGATTGAATCAAATTAACTGCAAGAGTTGATTCAATGATGAGAACTTCTCTCTTTTATTCAATGTGTCCAGCTCCATACATTCATTGACTCAAACAAACTGCATTCGTTCATTCAATGAAACAAACGTTATTCATAGCTTCGCTTCTCTCATTCATTCCATGCCTCAACTTAACTCATTCATTGTAAGAAACAAAATGTAGTCGTTCAATTGTTTAATTAAGCTTCAAACATACATTCAATGAAACAAACTGCACGAGATGATTCAATAAACATACCTCCGATCTTTCATTCAATGTCTCCAGCCATATACATTCATTGAAGGAAACAAACTGTATTCATTCAATGAAACAAACGTCATTCATTGATTCAATGAGTTGAGTGTCTCTCATTCATTCAATGCCTCATGATTAAATCATTCATTGTAAGAAACAAAATGTATTCGTTCGATTGCTGAATCAAGCCTCAAACATACATTCAATGAATCAAACGTTTTTCATTGATTCAATGAAACAAACATAACTCATTCTTTGTAATAAACAAAATGTATTCGTTCAATTGTTGAATTAAGCCTCAAACATACATTCAATGAATCAAACGTTTTTCATTGATTCAATGAAACAAACTTCACGAGATGATTCAATGATTAGAACTTCTCTCTTTCATTCATTGTCTCCAGCGTCAGACATTCATTGACAGAAACAAACTATATTCATTCATTCAATGAAACAAACGTTATTCATTCATTCAATGAGTTGAGCTTCTCTCATTCCTTCAATGCCTCAAGCTTAACTCATTCATTGTAAGAAACAAAATGTATTCGTTCAATTGTTGAATTCAGCTTCAAACATACATTGAATGAAACAAATTGCACGAGATGATTCAATAAACATACCTCCGATCTTTCATTCAATGTCTCCAGCCATATCCATTCATTGAAAAAACAAACGATATTCATTCAATGAAACAAACGTTATTCATTGCTTCAATGAGTTGAGCTTCTCTCATTCCTTCAATGCCTCAAGCTTAACTCATTCATTGTAAGAAACAAAATGTATTCGTTCAATTGTTGAATTCAGCTTCAAACATACATTCAATGAATCAAACGTTTTTCATTGATTCAATGAAACAAACTTAACTCATTCTTTGTAAGAAACAAAATGTATTCGTTCAATTGTTGAATTAAGCCTCAAACATACATTCAATGAATCAAACGTTTTTCATTGATTCAATGAAACAAACTGCCCGAGATGATTCAATAATTATTCCTTCGCTCTTTCATTCAATTTCTCCAGCTTAATCCATTTAATGAAAGAAACATACCATATTCTTTCATTCAATGAAAGAAACGTTCGTGTTCGGGTTAGGGTTAGGGTTAGCGTTAGGTTTAGTTATAGGGATAGGGTTAGTGTTAGGGTTAGAGTTAGGTTTAGGGTTAGGGTTAGGGTTAGGGATAGGGTTGTGTTAGGGTTAGGGTCAGGGTTAGGGTCAGGGTACAGGTCAGGGTTTGGTTTAGGTTTAGGGTTAGCTGCTCTCATTCATTCAATGCCTCAAGCTTAAATCATTCATTGTAAGAAACAAAATGTAGTTGTTCAATTGTTGAATTAAGCTTCAAACATACATTCAATGATTCAAACGCTTTTCATTGATTGAATCAAATTAACTGCAAGAGTTGATTCCATGATTAGAACTTCTCTCTTTTATTCAATGTGTCCAGCTCCATACATTCATTGACTCAAACAAACTGCATTCGTTCATTCAATGAAACAAACGTTATTCAAAGCATCGCTTCTCTCATTTATTCCATGCCTCAACTTAACTCATTCATTGTAAGAAACAAAATGTATTCGCTCAATTGTTGAATTAAGCCTCAAACATACATTCAATGAATCAAACATTTTTCATTGATTCAATGAAACAAACTTCACGAGATGATTCAATGATTGAACTCGTCTGTTGTATTCAATATCTCTAGCTTAATACAGTGACTGAAAGAAACAAACTGTATTCATTCATTCAATGAACAAACGTTATTCATTGATTAAATGAGTTGAGCTTCTCTCATTCATTCAATGCTTCAAGCTTCACTCATACATTGTAAGAAACAAAATGTATGCGTTCGATTGCTGAATTAAGCCTCAAACATACATTCAATGAATCAAACGTTTTTCATTGATTCAATGAAACAAACTGCACGAGGTGATTCAATGATTAGAACTTCTCTCTTTCATTCAATGTCTCCAGCGTCAGACATTCATTGACAGAAACAAACTGTATTCATTCATTCAATGAATCAAACGTTATTCATTGATTCAATGAGTTGTGCTTCTCTCATTCATTCAATGCCTCAAGCTTAACTCATTCATTGTAAGAAACAAAATGTAGTCGTTCGATTGTTGAATTAAACCTCAACCATACATTCAATGAAACAAACTGCACGAGATGATTCAATAAACATACCTCCGATCTTTCATTCAATGTCTACAGCCATATACATTCATTGAAAGAAACAAACTGTATTCATTCAATGAAACAAACGTTATTCATTGATTCAATGAGTTGAGTTTCTCTCATTCATTCAATGCCTCAAGCTTAACTCATTCATTGTAAGAAACAAAATGTATTCGTTCAATTGTTGAATTCAGCTTCAAACATACATTCAATGAAACAAATTGCACGAGATGATTCAATAAACATACCTCCGATCTTTCATTCAATGTCTCCAGCCATATCCATTCATTGAAAAACAAACCATATTCATTCAAGGAAACAAACGTTATTCATTGCTTCAATGAGTTGAGCTTCTCTCATTCCTTCAATGCCTCAAGCTTAACTCATTCAATGTAAGAAACAAAATGTATTCGTTCAATTGTTGAATTCAGCTTCAAACATACATTCAATGAATCAAACGTTTTTCATTGATTCAATGAAACAAACTTAACTCATTCTTTGTAAGAAACAAAATGTATTCGTTCAATTGTTGTATTAAGCCTCAAACATACATTCAATGAATCATACGTTTTTCATTGATTCAATGAAACAAACTGCCCGAGATGATTCAATAATTATTCCTTCGCTCTTTCATTCAATTTCTCCAGCTTAATCCATTTAATGAAAGAAACATACCATATTCTTTCATTCAATGAAAGAAACGTTCGTGTTCGGGTTAGGGTTAGGGTTAGCGTTAGGTTTAGTTATAGGGATAGGGTTAGTGTTAGGGTTAGGGTTAGAGTTAGGTTTAGGGTTAGGGTTAGGGTTAGGGATAGGGTTGTGTTAGGGTTAGGGTCAGGGTTAGGGTCAGGGTACAGGTCAAGGTTGGATTAAGCCTCAAACATACATTCAATGAAACAAACGGCACGAGATGATTCAATAAACATACCTCCGATCTTTCATTCAATGTCTCCAGCCATATACATTCTTTAAAACAAACAAACTGTATTCATTCAATGAATCAAACGTTTTTCATTCATTCAATGAAACAAACTTAACTCATTCTTTGTAAGAAACAAAATGTATTCGTTCAATTGTTGAATAAGCCTCAAACATACATTCAATGAATCATACGTTTTTCATTGATTCAATGAAACAAACTGCCCGAGATGATTCAATAATTATTCCTTCGCTCTTTCATTCAATTTCTCCAGCTTAATCCATTTAATGAAAGAAACATACCATATTCATTCATTCAATGAAAGAAACGTTCGTGTTCGGTTTAGGGTTAGGGTTAGCGTTGCTTTAGTCTTAGGGTGAGGGTTAGTGTTAGGGTTAGGGTTAGAGTTAGGTTTAGGGTTAGGGTTAGGGTTAGGGATAGGGTTGTGTTAGGGTTAGGGTCAGGGTACAGGTCAGGGTTTGGTTTAGGTTTAGGGTTAGCTGCTCTCATTCATTCAATGCCTCAAGCTTACATCAATCATTTTAAGAAACAAAATGTAGTCGTTCAATTGTTGAATTAAGCTTCAAACATACATTCAATGATTCAAACGCTTTTCATTGATTGAATCAAATTAACTGCAAGAGTTGATTCAATGATTAGAACTTTTCTCTTTTATTCAATGTGTCCAGCTCCATACATTCATTGACTCAAACAAACTGCATTCGTTCATTCAATGAAACAAACGTTATTCATAGCATCGCTTCTCTCATTCATTCCATGCCTCAACTTAACTCATTCATTGTAAGAAACAAAATGTAGTCGTTCAATTGTTGAATTAAGCTTCAAACATACATTCAATGAAACAAACTGCACGAGATGATTCAATAAACATACCTCTGATCTTTCATTCAATGTCTCCAGCCATATACATTCATTGAAGGAAACAAACTGTATTCATTCAATGAAACAAACGTCATTCATTGATTCAATGAGTTGAGCTTCTCTCATTCATTCAATGCCTCAAGATTAAATCATTCATTGTAAGAAACAAAATGTATTCGTTTGATTGCTGAATTAAGCCTCAAACATGCATTCAATGAATCAAACGTTTTTCATTGATTCAATGAAACAAACATAACTCATTCTTTGTAAGAAACAAAATGTATTCGTTCAATTGTTGAATTAAGCCTCAAACATACATTCAATGAATCAAACGTTTTTCATTGATTCAATGAAACAAACTGCCCGAGATGATTCAATAATTATTCATTCGCTCTTTCATTCAATTTCTCCAGCTTAATCCATTTAATGAAAGAAACATACCGTATTCATTCATTCAATGAAAGAAACGTTCGTGTTCGGTTTAGGGTTAGGGTTAGCGTTAGGTTTAGTGTTAGGGTTAGGGTTAGTGTTAGGGTTAGGGTTAGAGTTAGGTTTAGGGTTAGGGTTAGGGTTAGGGATAGGGTTGTGTTAGGGTTAGGGTCAGGGTTAGGGTCAGGGTACAGGTCAGGGTTTGGTTTAGGTTTAGGGTTAGCTGCTCTCATTCATTCAATGCCTCAAGCTTAAATCATTCATTGTAAGAAACAAAATGTAGTCGTTCAATTGTTGAATTAAGCTTCAAACATACATTCAATGATTCAAACGCTTTTCATTGATTGAATCAAATTAACTGCAAGAGTTGATTCAATGATGAGAACTTCTCTCTTTTATTCAATGTGTCCAGGCCCATACATTCATTGACTCAAACAAACTGCATTCGTTCATTCAATGAAACAAACGTTATTCATAGCTTCGCTTTTCTCATTCATTCCATGCCTCAACTTAACTCATTCATTGTAAGAAACAAAATGTAGTCGTTCAATTGTTTAATTAAGCTTCAAACATACATTCAATGAAACAAACTGCACGAGATGATTCAATAAACATACCTCCGATCTTTCATTCAATGTCTCCAGCCATATACATTCATTGAAGGAAACAAACTGTATTCATTCAATGAAACAAACGTCATTCATTGATTCAATGAGTTGAGTGTCTCTCATTCATTCAATGCCTCATGATTAAATCATTCATTGTAAGAAACAAAATGTATTCGTTCGATTGCTGAATTAAGCCTCAAACATACATTCAATGAATCAAACGTTTTTCATTGATTCAATGAAACAAACATAACTCATTCTTTGTAATAAACAAAATGTATTCGTTCAATTGTTGAATTAAGCCTCAAACATACATTCAATGAATCAAACGTTTTTCATTGATTCAATGAAACAAACTTCACGAGATGATTCAATGATTTAACTCCTCTGTTGTATTCAATATCTCTAGCTTAATACAGTCACTGAAAGAAACAAACTGTATTCATTCATTCAATGAACAAACGTAATTCATTGATTAAATGAGTTTAGCTTCTCTCATTCATTCAATGCTTCAAGCAGAACTCATACATTGTAAGAAACAAAATGTATTCGTTCGATTGCTGAATTAAGCCTCAAACATACATTCAATGAATCAAACGTTTTTCATTGATTCAATGAAACAAACTGCACGAGGTGATTCAATGATTAGAACTTCTCTCTTTCATTCAATGTCTCCAGCGTCAGACATTCATTGACAGAAACAAACTGTATTCATTAATTCAATGAATCAAACGTTATTCATTGATTCAATGAGTTGAGTTTCTCTCATTCATTCAATGCCTCAAGCTTCACTCAATCAGTGAAAGAAACAAACCGTATTCGTTCAATTCTTGTATGAAACATCCATCACATTTTCAATGAATCAGACGTTATTCATTGATTCAATGAAACAAACTGCCCAGGAGGATTCAATAGTTATTCCTTCTCTCTTTCATTCAATTTCTCCTGCTTAATCCATTCAATGAAAGAAACATACCACATTCATTCATTCAATGAGAGAAACGTTCGTGTTCGGGTTAGGGTTAGGGTTAGCGTTAGGTTTAGGGTTAGGGTTAGGGTTAGTGTTAGGGTTAGGGTTAGGGTTAGGATTAGTGTTAGGGTTAGGGTTAGAGTTAGGTTTAGGGTTAGGGTTAGGGTTAGGGTTAGGGTTAGGGCTTGGAATACGCTTACGGTTCGGGTTAGTATAGGGTCACCGTTAGGGTTAGTGTTAGGGTTACGGTTGTGTTAGGGTTAGGGTCAGGGTTAGGGTCACGGTACAGGTCAGGGTTTGGTTTAGGTTTAGGGTTAGCTGCTCTCATTCATTCAATGCCTCGAGCTTAACTCATTCATTGAAAGAATCAAATTGTATTCCTTCCATTGTTGAATGAAACTGCAATGAACATGGCTCCGCTCTTTCTTTCAATATCACCAGATAAAATCATTCATTGAAAGAAACTAACTACATTCATTCAATGAAACAAACGTTATTCATTGATTCAATGAGTTGAGCTTCTCTCGTTCATTCAATGCCTCAAGCTTAACTCAATCATTGAAAGAAACAAAGTGTATTCGTTCAATTGTTGAATGAAACATCCATCACAAATTCAATGAATCAAACGTTATTCATTGATTCAATCTAACAAACTGCACGAGCTGATTCAATAATTATAGCTTCTCTCTTTCATTCAATGTCTCCAGCCAAATACATGCATTGAAACAAACAAACTGTATTCATTCAATGAAACAAACGTTATTCATTGATTCAATGAGTTGAGCTTCTCTCATTCATTCAATGCCTCAAGCTTAACTCATTCATTGTAAGAAACAAAATGTAGTCGTTCAATCGTTGAATTAAGCCTCAAACATACATTCAATGAAACAAACGGCACGAGATGATTCAATAAACATACCTCCGATCTTTCATTCAATGTCTCCAGCCATGTACATTCTTTGAAACAAACACACTGTATTCATTCAATGAATCAAACGTTTTTCATTGATTCAATGAAACAAACTTAACTCATTCTTTGTAAGAAACAAAATGTATTCGTTCAATTGTTGAATTAAGCCTCAAACATACATTCAATGAATCAAACGTTTTTCATTGATTCAATGAAACAAACTGCCCGAGATGATTCAATAATTATTCATTCGCTCTTTCATTCAATTTCTCCAGCTTAATCCATTTAATGAAAGAAACATACCGTATTCATTCATTCAATGAAAGAAACGTTCGTGTTCGGTTTAGGGTTGGGGTTAGCGTTAGGTTTAGTGTTAGGGTTAGGGTTAGTGTTAGGGTTAGGGTTAGAGTTAGGTTTAGGGTTAGGGTTAGGGTTAGGGATAGGGTTGTGTTAGGGTTAGGGTCAGGGTTAGGGTCAGGGTACAGGTCAGGGTTTGGTTTAGGTTTAGGGTTAGCTGCTCTCATTCATTCAATGCCTCAAGCTTAAATCATTCATTGTAAGAAACAAAATGTAGTCGTTCAATTGTTGAATTAAGCTTCAAACATACATTCAATGATTCAAACGCTTTTCATTGATTGAATCAAATTAACTGCAAGAGTTGATTCAATGATGAGAACTTCTCTCTTTTATTCAATGTGTCCAGCTCCATACATTCATTGACTCAAACAAACTGCATTCGTTCATTCAATGAAACAAACGTTATTCATAGCTTCGCTTCTCTCATTCATTCCATGCCTCAACTTAACTCATTCATTGTAAGAAACAAAATGTAGTCGTTCAATTGTTTAATTAAGCTTCAAACATACATTCAATGAAACAAACTGCACGAGATGATTCAATAAACATACCTCCGATCTTTCATTCAATGACTCCAGCCATATACATTCATTGAAGGAAACAAACTGTATTCATTCAATGAAACAAACGTCATTCATTGATTCAATGAGTTGAGTGTCTCTCATTCATTCAATGCCTCATGATTAAATCATTCATTGTAAGAAACAAAATGTATTCGTTCGATTGCTGAATCAAGCCTCAAACATACATTCAATGAATCAAACGTTTTTCATTGATTCAATGAAACAAACATAACTCATTCTTTGTAAGAAACAAAATGTATTCGTTCAATTGTTGAATTAAGCCTCAAACATACATTCAATGAATCAAACGTTTTTCATTGATTCAATGAAACAAACTTCACGAGATGATTCAATGATTAGAACTTCTCTCTTTCATTCATTGTCTCCAGCGTCAGACATTCATTGACAGAAACAAACTATATTCATTCATTCAATGAAACAAACGTTATTCATTCATTCAATGAGTTGAGCTTCTCTCATTCCTTCAATGCCTCAAGCTTAACTCATTCATTGTAAGAAACAAAATGTATTCGTTCAATTGTTGAATTCAGCTTCAAACATACATTCAATGAAACAAATTGCACGAGATGATTCAATAAACATACCTCCGATCTTTCATTCAATGTCTCCAGCCATATCCATTCATTGAAAAAACAAACGATATTCATTCAATGAAACAAACGTTATTCATTGCTTCAATGAGTTGAGCTTCTCTCATTCCTTCAATGCCTCAAGCTTAACTCATTCATTGTAAGAAACAAAATGTATTCGTTCAATTGTTGAATTCAGCTTCAAACATACATTCAATGAATCAAACGTTTTTCATTGATTCAATGAAACAAACTTAACTCATTCTTTGTAAGAAACAAAATGTATTCGTTCAATTGTTGAATTAAGCCTCAAACATACATTCAATGAATCAAACGTTTTTCATTGATTCAATGAAACAAACTGCCCGAGATGATTCAATAATTATTCCTTCGCTCTTTCATTCAATTTCTCCAGCTTAATCCATTTAATGAAAGAAACATACCATATTCTTTCATTCAATGAAAGAAACGTTCGTGTTCGGGTTAGGGTTAGGGTTAGCGTTAGGTTTAGTTATAGGGATAGGGTTAGTGTTAGGGTTAGAGTTAGGTTTAGGGTTAGGGTTAGGGTTAGGGATAGGGTTGTGTTAGGGTTAGGGTCAGGGTTAGGGTCAGGGTACAGGTCAGGGTTTGGTTTAGGTTTAGGGTTAGCTGCTCTCATTCATTCAATGCCTCAAGCTTAAATCATTCATTGTAAGAAACAAAATGTAGTTGTTCAATTGTTGAATTAAGCTTCAAACATACATTCAATGATTCAAACGCTTTTCATTGATTGAATCAAATTAACTGCAAGAGTTGATTCCATGATTAGAACTTCTCTCTTTTATTCAATGTGTCCAGCTCCATACATTCATTGACTCAAACAAACTGCATTCGTTCATTCAATGAAACAAACGTTATTCAAAGCATCGCTTCTCTCATTTATTCCATGCCTCAACTTAACTCATTCATTGTAAGAAACAAAATGTATTCGCTCAATTGTTGAATTAAGCCTCAAACATACATTCAATGAATCAAACATTTTTCATTGATTCAATGAAACAAACTTCACGAGATGATTCAATGATTGAACTCGTCTGTTGTATTCAATATCTCTAGCTTAATACAGTGACTGAAAGAAACAAACTGTATTCATTCATTCAATGAACAAACGTTATTCATTGATTAAATGAGTTGAGCTTCTCTCATTCATTCAATGCTTCAAGCTTCACTCATACATTGTAAGAAACAAAATGTATTCGTTCGATTGCTGAATTAAGCCTCAAACATACATTCAATGAATCAAACGTTTTTCATTGATTCAATGAAACAAACTGCACGAGGTGATTCAATGATTAGAACTTCTCTCTTTCATTCAATGTCTCCAGCGTCAGACATTCATTGACAGAAACAAACTGTATTCATTCATTCAATGAATCAAACGTTATTCATTGATTCAATGAGTTGTGCTTCTCTCATTCATTCAATGCCTCAAGCTTAACTCATTCATTGTAAGAAACAAAATGTAGTCGTTCGATTGTTGAATTAAACCTCAACCATACATTCAATGAAACAAACTGCACGAGATGATTCAATAAACATACCTCCGATCTTTCATTCAATGTCTACAGCCATATACATTCATTGAAAGAAACAAACTGTATTCATTCAATGAAACAAACGTTATTCATTGATTCAATGAGTTGAGTTTCTCTCATTCATTCAATGCCTCAAGCTTTAATCATTTATTGTAAGAAACAAAATGTAGTCGTTCAATTGTTGAATTAAGCTTCAAACATACATTCATTGATTCAAGCGCTTTTCATTGATTGAATCAAATTAACTGCAAGCGTTGATTCAATGATTAGAACTTCTCTCTTTTATTCAATGTGTCCAGCTCCATACATTCATTGACTCAAACAAACTGCATTCGTTCATTCAATGAAACAAACGTTATTCATAGCATCGCTTCTCTCATTCATTCCATGCCTCAACTTAACTCATTCATTGTAAGAAACAAAATGTATTCGCTGAATTGTTGAATTAAGCCTCAAACATACATGCAATGAATCAAACATTTTTCATTGATTCAATGAAACAAATTTCACGAGATGGTTCAATGATTTAACTCCTCTGGTGTATTCAATATCTCTAGCTTAATACAGTCACTGAAAGAAACAAACTGTATTCATTAAGTCAATGAATCAAATGCCTCAAGCTTCACTCAATCAGTGAAAGAAACAAACCGTATTCGTTCAATTCTTGTATGAAACATCCATCACATTTTCAATGAATCAGACGTTATTCATTGATTCAATGAAACAAACTGCCCAGGAGGATTCAATAGTTATTCCTTCTCTCTTTCATTCATTGTAAGAAACAAAATGTAGTCGTTCAATCGTTGAATTAAGCCTCAAACATACATTCAATGAATCAAACGTTTTTCATTGATTCAATGAAACAAACATAACTCATTCTTTGTAATAAACAAAATGTATTCGTTCAATTGTTGAATTAAGCCTCAAACATACATTCAATGAATCAAACGTTTTTCATTGATTCAATGAAACAAACTTCACGAGATGATTCAATGATTAGAACTTCTCTCTTTCATTCATTGTCTCCAGCGTCAGACATTCATTGACAGAAACAAACTATATTCATTCATTCAATGAAACAAACGTTATTCATTCATTCAATGAGTTGAGCTTCTCTCATTTATTCCATGCCTCAAGCTTAACTCAATCATTGAATGAAACAAACCGTATTCGTCCAATTGTAGAATGAAACATCCATCATACTTTTAATGAATCAAACGTTATTCATTGATTCAAACAAACTGCACGAGATGATTCAATAATTATTGCTTCTCTCTTTCTTTCAATGTCTCCAGCCAAATACTTTCATTGACAGAAACAAACTATATCATTCAATGATATAAACGTTTTTCATTGATTCAATGACTTGAGCTTCTCTCATTCATGCAATGCCTCAAGCTTAACTCATTCATTGTAAGAAAGAAAATGTAGTCGTTCAATTGTAGTATGAAACATCCATCGTACTTTCAATGAATCAAACGTTGTTGATTGATTAAATGAAACAAACTGCACGAGGTGATTCAACAAACACAGCTTCGCTCTTTCATTCAATATCACCAGATAAAATCATTCATTGAATGAAACTAACTATATTCATTCAATGAAACAAACGTTATTCATTGCTTCAATGAGTTGAGCTTCTCTCATTCCTTCAATGCCTCAAGCTTAACTCATTCATTGTAAGAAACAAAATGTATTCGTTCAATTGTTGAATTCAGCTTCAAACATACATTCATTGAAAGAAACTAACTACATTCATTCAATGAAACAAACTTTATTCATTGATTCAATGAGTTGAGCTTCTCTCGTTCATTCAATGCCTCAAGCTTAACTCAATCATTGAGAGAAACAAAGTGTATTCGTTCAATTGATGAATGAAACATCCATCACAATTTCAATGAATCAAACGTTATTCATTGATTCTATCAAACAAACTGCACGAGCTGATTCAATAATTATAGCTTCTCTCTTTCTTTCAATGTCTCCAGCCAAATACATTCATTGAAACAAACAAACTGTATTCATTCAATGAAACAAACGTTATTCATTGATTCAATGAGTTGAGCTTCTCTCATTCATTCAATGCCTCAAGCTTAACTCATTCATTGTAAGAAACAAAATGTAGTCGTTCAATTGTTGAATTAAGCCTCAAACATACATTCAATGAATCAAACGTTTTTCATTGATTCAATGAAACAAACTTCACGAGATGATTCAATGATTTAACTCCTCTGTTGTATTCAATATCTCTAGCTTAATACAGTCACTGAAAGAAACAAACTGTATTCATTCATTCAATGAACAAACGTAATTCATTGATTAAATGAGTTTAGCTTCTCTCATTCATTCAATGCTTCAAGCAGAACTCATACATTGTAAGAAACAAAATGTATTCGTTCGATTGCTGAATTAAGCCTCAAACATACATTCAATGAATCAAACGTTTTTCATTGATTCAATGAAACAAACTGCACGAGGTGATTCAATGATTAGAACTTCTCTCTTTCATTCAATGTCTCCAGCGTCAGACATTCATTGACAGAAACAAACTGTATTCATTAATTCAATGAATCAAACGTTATTCATTGATTCAATTAGTTGAGTTTCTCTCATTCATTCAATGCCTCAAGCTTCACTCAATCAGTGAAAGAAACAAACCGTATTCGTTCAATTCTTGTATGAAACATCCATCACATTTTCAATGAATCAGACGTTATTCATTGATTCAATGAAACAAACTGCCCAGGAGGATTCAATAGTTATTCCTTCTCTCTTTCATCCAATTTCTCCTGCTTAATCCATTCAATGAAAGAAACATACCACATTCATTCATTCAATGAGAGAAACGTTCGTGTTCGGGTTAGGGTTAGGGTTAGCGTTAGGTTTAGGGTTAGGGTTAGGGTTAGTGTTAGGGTTAGGGTTAGAGTTAGGTTTAGGGTTAGGGTTAGGGTTAGGGTTAGGGTTAGGGCTTGGAATACGCTTACGGTTCGGGTTAGTATAGGGTCACCGTTAGGGTTAGTGTTAGGGTTACGGTTGTGTTAGGGTTAGGGTCAGGGTTAGGGTCAGGGTACAGGTCAGGGTTTGGTTTAGGTTTAGGGTTAGCTGCTCTCATTCATTCAATGCCTCGAGCTTAACTCATTCATTGAAAGAATCAAATTGTATTCCTTCCATTGTTGAATGAAACTGCAATGAACATGGCTCCGCTCTTTCTTTCAATATCACCAGATAAAATCATTCATTGAAAGAAACTAACTACATTCATTCAATGAAACAAACGTTATTCATTGATTCAATGAGTTGAGCTTCTCTCGTTCATTCAATGCCTCAAGCTTAACTCAATCATTGAAAGAAACAAAGTGTATTCGTTCAATTGTTGAATGAAACATCCATCACAAATTCAATGAATCAAACGTTATTCATTGATTCAATCTAACAAACTGCACGAGCTGATTCAATAATTATAGCTTCTCTCTTTCATTCAATGTCTCCAGCCAAATACATTCATTGAAACAAACAAACTGTATTCATTCAATGAAACAAACGTTATTCATTGATTAAATGAGTTGAGCTTCTCTCATTCATTCAATGCCTCAAGCTTAACTCATTCATTGTAAGAAACAAAATGTAGTCGTTCAATCGTTGAATTAAGCCTCAAACATACATTCAATGAAACAAACGGCACGAGATGATTCAATAAACATACCTCCGATCTTTCATTCAATGTCTCCAGCCATGTACATTCTTTGAAACAAACACACTGTATTCATTCAATGAATCAAACGTTTTTCATTGATTCAATGAAACAAACTTAACTCATTCTTTGGAAGAAACAAAATGTATTCGTTCAATTGTTGAATTAAGCCTCAAACATACATTCAATGAATCAAACGTTTTTCATTGATTCAATGAAACAAACTGCCCGAGATGATTCAATAATTATTCATTCGCTCTTTCATTCAATTTCTCCAGCTTAATCCATTTAATGAAAGAAACATACCGTATTCATTCATTCAATGAAAGAAACGTTCGTGTTCGGTTTAGGGTTAGGGTTAGCGTTAGGTTTAGTGTTAGGGTTAGGGTTAGTGTTAGGGTTAGGGTTAGAGTTAGGTTTAGGGTTAGGGTTAGGGTTAGGGATAGGGTTGTGTTAGGGTTAGGGTCAGGGTACAGGTCAGGGTTTGGTTTAGGTTTAGGGTTAGCTGCTCTCATTCATTCAATGCCTCAAGCTTAAATCATTCATTGTAAGAAACAAAATGTAGTCGTTCAATTGTTGAATTAAGCTTCAAACATACATTCAATGATTCAAACGCTTTTCATTGATTGAATCAAATTAACTGCAAGCGTTGATTCAATGATTAGAACTTCTCTCTTTTATTCAATGTGTCCAGCTCCATACATTCATTGACTCAAACAAACTGCATTCGTTCATTCAATGAAACAAACGTTATTCATAGCATCGCTTCTCTCATTCATTCCATGCCTCAACTTAACTCATTCATTGTAAGAAACAAAATGTATTCGCTGAATTGTTGAATTAAGCCTCAAACATACATGCAATGAATCAAACATTTTTCATTGATTCAATGAAACAAATTTCACGAGATGGTTCAATGATTTAACTCCTCTGGTGTATTCAATATCTCTAGCTTAATACAGTCACTGAAAGAAACAAACTGTATTCATTAATTCAATGAATCAAATGCCTCAAGCTTCACTCAATCAGTGAAAGAAACAAACCGTATTCGTTCAATTCTTGTATGAAACATCCATCACATTTTCAATGAATCAGACGTTATTCATTGATTCAATGAAACAAACTGCCCAGGAGGATTCAATAGTTATTCCTTCTCTCTTTCATTCATTGTAAGAAACAAAATGTAGTCGTTCAATCGTTGAATTAAGCCTCAAACATACATTCAATGAATCAAACGTTTTTCATTGATTCAATGAAACAAACATAACTCATTCTTTGTAATAAACAAAATGTATTCGTTCAATTGTTGAATTAAGCCTCAAACATACATTCAATGAATCAAACGTTTTTCATTGATTCAATGAAACAAACTTCACGAGATGATTCAATGATTAGAACTTCTCTCTTTCATTCATTGTCTCCAGCGTCAGACATTCATTGACAGAAACAAACTATATTCATTCATTCAATGAAACAAACGTTATTCATTCATTCAATGAGTTGAGCTTCTCTCATTCATTCAATGCCTCAAGCTTAACTCAATCATTGAATGAAACAAACCGTATTCGTCCAATTGTAGAATGAAACATCCATCATACTTTTAATGAATCAAACGTTATTCATTGATTCAAACAAACTGCACGAGATGATTCAATAATTATTGCTTCTCTCTTTCTTTCAATGTCTCCAGCCAAATACATTCATTGACAGAAACAAAATATATCATTCAATGATATAAACGTTTTTCATTGATTCAATGACTTGAGCTTCTCTCATTCATGCAATGCCTCAAGCTTAACTCATTCATTGTAAGAAAGAAAATGTAGTCGTTCAATTGTAGTATGAAACATCCATCGTACTTTCAATGAATCAAACGTTGTTGATTGATTAAATGAAACAAACTGCACGAGGTGATTCAACAAACACAGCTTCGCTCTTTCATTCAATATCACCAGATAAAATCATTCATTGAATGAAACTAACTATATTCATTCAATGAAACAAACGTTATTCATTGCTTCAATGAGTTGAGCTTCTCTCATTCCTTCAATGCCTCAAGCTTAACTCATTCATTGTAAGAAACAAAATGTATTCGTTCAATTGTTGAATTCAGCTTCAAACATACATTCATTGAAAGAAACTAACTACATTCATTCAATGAAACAAACTTTATTCATTGATTCAATGAGTTGAGCTTCTCTCGTTCATTCAATGCCTCAAGCTTAACTCAATCATTGAAAGAAACAAAGTGTATTCGTTCAATTGTTGAATGAAACATCCATCACAAATTCAATGAATCAAACGTTATTCATTGATTCAATCTAACAAACTGCACGAGCTGATTCAATAATTATAGCTTCTCTCTTTCATTCAATGTCTCCAGCCAAATACATTCATTGAAACAAACAAACTGTATTCATTCAATGAAACAAACGTTATTCATTGATTCAATGAGTTGAGCTTCTCTCATTCATTCAATGCCTCAAGCTTAACTCATTCATTGTAAGAAACAAAATGTAGTCGTTCAATCGTTGAATTAAGCCTCAAACATACATTCAATGAAACAAACGGCACGAGATGATTCAATAAACATACCTCCGATCTTTCATTCAATGTCTCCAGCCATGTACATTCTTTGAAACAAACACACTGTATTCATTCAATGAATCAAACGTTTTTCATTGATTCAATGAAACAAACTTAACTCATTCTTTGTAAGAAACAAAATGTATTCGTTCAATTGTTGAATTAAGCCTCAAACATACATTCAATGAATCAAACGTTTTTCATTGATTCAATGAAACAAACTGCCCGAGATGATTCAATAATTATTCATTCGCTCTTTCATTCAATTTCTCCAGCTTAATCCATTTAATGAAAGAAACATACCGTATTCATTCATTCAATGAACGAAACGTTCGTGTTCGGTTTAGGGTTAGGGTTAGCGTTAGGTTTAGTGTTAGGGTTAGGGTTAGTGTTAGGGTTAGGGTTAGAGTTAGGTTTAGGGTTAGGGTTAGGGTTAGGGATAGGGTTGTGTTAGGGTTAGGGTCAGGGTACAGGTCAGGGTTTGGTTTAGGTTTAGGGTTAGCTGCTCTCATTCATTCAATGCCTCAAGCTTAAATCATTCATTGTAAGAAACAAAATGTAGTCGTTCAATTGTTGAATTAAGCTTCAAACATACATTCAATGATTCAAACGCTTTTCATTGATTGAATCAAATTAACTGCAAGCGTTGATTCAATGATTAGAACTTCTCTCTTTTATTCAATGTGTCCAGCTCCATACATTCATTGACTCAAACAAACTGCATTCGTTCATTCAATGAAACAAACGTTATTCATAGCATCGCTTCTCTCATTCATTCCATGCCTCAACTTAACTCATTCATTGTAAGAAACAAAATGTATTCGCTGAATTGTTGAATTAAGCCTCAAACATACATGCAATGAATCAAACATTTTTCATTGATTCAATGAAACAAATTTCACGAGATGGTTCAATGATTTAACTCCTCTGGTGTATTCAATATCTCTAGCTTAATACAGTCACTGAAAGAAACAAACTGTATTCATTAATTCAATGAATCAAATGCCTCAAGCTTCACTCAATCAGTGAAAGAAACAAACCGTATTCGTTCAATTCTTGTATGAAACATCCATCACATTTTCAATGAATCAGACGTTATTCATTGATTCAATGAAACAAACTGCCCAGGAGGATTCAATAGTTATTCCTTCTCTCTTTCATTCATTGTAAGAAACAAAATGTAGTCGTTCAATCGTTGAATTAAGCCTCAAACATACATTCAATGAATCAAACGTTTTTCATTGATTCAATGAAACAAACATAACTCATTCTTTGTAATAAACAAAATGTATTCGTTCAATTGTTGAATTAAGCCTCAAACATACATTCAATGAATCAAACGTTTTTCATTGATTCAATGAAACAAACTTCACGAGATGATTCAATGATTAGAACTTCTCTCTTTCATTCATTGTCTCCAGCGTCAGACATTCATTGACAGAAACAAACTATATTCATTCATTCAATGAAACAAACGTTATTCATTCATTCAATGAGTTGAGCTTCTCTCATTCATTCAATGCCTCAAGCTTAACTCAATCATTGAATGAAACAAACCGTATTCGTCCAATTGTAGAATGAAACATCCATCATACTTTTAATGAATCAAACGTTATTCATTGATTCAAACAAACTGCACGAGATGATTCAATAATTATTGCTTCTCTCTTTCTTTCAATGTCTCCAGCCAAATACATTCATTGACAGAAACAAAATATATCATTCAATGATATAAACGTTTTTCATTGATTCAATGACTTGAGCTTCTCTCATTCATGCAATGCCTCAAGCTTAACTCATTCATTGTAAGAAAGAAAATGTAGTCGTTCAATTGTAGTATGAAACATCCATCGTACTTTCAATGAATCAAACGTTGTTGATTGATTAAATGAAACAAACTGCACGAGGTGATTCAACAAACACAGCTTCGCTCTTTCATTCAATATCACCAGATAAAATCATTCATTGAATGAAACTAACTATATTCATTCAATGAAACAAACGTTATTCATTGCTTCAATGAGTTGAGCTTCTCTCATTCCTTCAATGCCTCAAGCTTAACTCATTCATTGTAAGAAACAAAATGTATTCGTTCAATTGTTGAATTCAGCTTCAAACATACATTCATTGAAAGAAACTAACTACATTCATTCAATGAAACAAACTTTATTCATTGATTCAATGAGTTGAGCTTCTCTCGTTCATTCAATGCCTCAAGCTTAACTCAATCATTGAGAGAAACAAAGTGTATTCGTTCAATTGATGAATGAAACATCCATCACAATTTCAATGAATCAAACGTTATTCATTGATTCTATCAAACAAACTGCACGAGCTGATTCAATAATTATAGCTTCTCTCTTTCTTTCAATGTCTCCAGCCAAATACATTCATTGAAACAAACAAACTGTATTCATTCAATAAAACAAACGTTATTCATTGATTCAATGAGTTGAGCTTCTCTCATTCATTCAATGCCTCAAGCTTAACTCATTCATTGTAAGAAACAAAATGTAGTCGTTCAATTGTTGAATTAAGCCTCAAACATACATTCAATGAATCAAACGTTTTTCATTGATTCAATGAAACAAACTTCACGAGATGATTCAATGATTTAACTCGTCTGTTGTATTCAATATCTCTAGCTTAATACAGTCACTGAAAGAAACAAACTGTATTCATTCATTCAATGAACAAACGTTATTCATTGATTAAATGAGTTTAGCTTCTCTCATTCATTCAATGCTTCAAGCAGAACTCATACATTGTAAGAAACAAAATGTATTCGTTCGATTGCTGAATTAAGCCTCAAACATACATTCAATGAATCAAACGTTTTTCATTGATTCAATGAAACAAACTGCACGAGGTGATTCAATGATTAGAACTTCTCTCTTTCATTCAATGTCTCCAGCGTCAGACATTCATTGACAGAAACAAACTGTATTCATTAATTCAATGAATCAAACGTTATTCATTGATTCAATTAGTTGAGTTTCTCTCATTCATTCAATGCCTCAAGCTTCACTCAATCAGTGAAAGAAACAAACCGTATTCGTTCAATTCTTGTATGAAACATCCATCACATTTTCAATGAATCAGACGTTATTCATTGATTCAATGAAACAAACTGCCCAGGAGGATTCAATAGTTATTCCTTCTCTCTTTCATTCAATTTCTCCTGCTTAATCCATTCAATGAAAGAAACATACCACATTCATTCATTCAATGAGAGAAACGTTCGTGTTCGGGTTAGGGTTAGGGTTAGCGTTAGGTTTAGGGTTAGGGTTAGGGTTAGTGTTAGGGTTAGGGTTAGAGTTAGGTTTAGGGTTAGGGTTAGGGTTAGGGTTAGGGTTAGGGCTTGGAATACGCTTACGGTTCGGGTTAGTATAGGGTCACCGTTAGGGTTACGGTTGTGTTAGGGTTAGGGTCAGGGTTAGGGTCAGGGTACAGGTCAGGGTTTGGTTTAGGTTTAGGGTTAGCTGCCCTCATTCATTCAATGCCTCGAGCTTAACTCATTCATTGAAAGAATCAAATTGTATTCCTTCCATTGTTGAATGAAACTGCAATGAACATGGCTCCGCTCTTTCTTTCAATATCACCAGATAAAATCATTCATTGAAAGAAACTAACTACATTCATTCAATGAAACAAACGTTATTCATTGATTCAATGAGTTGAGCTTCTCTCGTTCATTCAATGCCTCAAGCTTAACTCAATCATTGAAAGAAACAAAGTGTATTCGTTCAATTGTTGAATGAAACATCCATCACAAATTCAATGAATCAAACGTTATTCATTGATTCAATCTAACAAACTGCACGAGCTGATTCAATAATTATAGCTTCTCTCTTTCATTCAATGTCTCCAGCCAAATACATTCATTGAAACAAACAAACTGTATTCATTCAATGAAACAAACGTTATTCATTGATTCAATGAGTTGAGCTTCTCTCATTCATTCAATGCCTCAAGCTTAACTCATTCATTGTAAGAAACAAAATGTAGTCGTTCAATCGTTGAATTAAGCCTCAAACATACATTCAATGAAACAAACGGCACGAGATGATTCAATAAACATACCTCCGATCTTTCATTCAATGTCTCCAGCCATGTACATTCTTTGAAACAAACACACTGTATTCATTCAATGAATCAAACGTTTTTCATTGATTCAATGAAACAAACTTAACTCATTCTTTGTAAGAAACAAAATGTATTCGTTCAATTGTTGAATTAAGCCTCAAACATACATTCAATGAATCAAACGTTTTTCATTGATTCAATGAAACAAACTGCCCGAGATGATTCAATAATTATTCATTCGCTCTTTCATTCAATTTCTCCAGCTTAATCCATTTAATGAAAGAAACATACCGTATTCATTCATTCAATGAAAGAAACGTTCGTGTTCGGTTTAGGGTTAGGGTTAGCGTTAGGTTTAGTGTTAGGGTTAGGGTTAGTGTTAGGGTTAGGGTTAGAGTTAGGTTTAGGGTTAGGGTTAGGGTTAGGGATAGGGTTGTGTTAGGGTTAGGGTCAGGGTTAGGGTCAGGGTACAGGTCAGGGTTTGGTTTAGGTTTAGGGTTAGCTGCTCTCATTCATTCAATGCCTCAAGCTTAAATCATTCATTGTAAGAAACAAAATGTAGTCGTTCAATTGTTGAATTAAGCTTCAAACATACATTCAATGATTCAAACGCTTTTCATTGATTGAATCAAATTAACTGCAAGAGTTGATTCAATGATTAGAACTTCTCTCTTTTATTCAATGTGTCTAGCTCCATACATTCATTGACTCAAACAAACTGCATTCGTTCATTCAATGAAACAAACGTTATTCATAGCATCGCTTCTCTCATTCATTCCATGCCACAACTTAACTCATTCATTGTAAGAAACAAAATGTAGTCGTTCAATTGTTGAATTAAGCTTCAAACATACATTCAATGAAACAAACTGCACGAGATGATTCAATAAACATACCTCCGATCTTTCATTCAATGTCTCCAGCCATATACATTCATTGAAGGAAACAAACTGTATTCATTCAATGAAACAAACGTCATTCATTGATTCAATGAGTTGAGTTTCTCTCATTCATTCAATGCCTCAAGATTAAATCATTCATTGTAAGAAACAAAATGTATTCGTTCGATTGCTGAATTAAGCCTCAAACATACATTCAATGAATCAAACGTTTTTCATGGATTCAATGAAACAAACATCACTCATTCTTTGTAATAAACAAAATGTATTCGTTCAATTGTTGAATTAAGCCTCAAACATACATTCAATGAATCAAACGTTTTTCATTGATTCAATGAAACAAACTTCACGAGATGATTCAATGATTTAACTCCTCTGTTGTATTCAATATCTCTAGCTTAATACAGTCACTGAAAGAAACAAACTGTATTCATTCATTCAATGAACAAACGTGATTCATTGATTAAATGAGTTTAGCTTCTCTCATTCATTCAATGCTTCAAGCAGAACTCATACATTGTAAGAAACAAAATGTATTCGTTCGATTGCTGAATTAAGCCTCAAACATACATTCAATGAATCAAACGTTTTTCATTGATTCAATGAAACAAACTGCACGAGGTGATTCAATGATTATAACTTCTCTCTTTCATTCAATGTCTCCAGCGTCAGACATTCATTGACAGAAACAAACTGTATTCATTAATTCAATGAATCAAACGTTATTCATTGATTCAATGAGTTGAGTTTCTCTCATTCATTCAATGCCTCAAGCTTCACTCAATCAGTGAAAGAAACAAACCGTATTCGTTCAATTCTTGTATGAAACATCCATCACATTTTCAATGAATCAGACGTTATTCATTGATTCAATGAAACAAACTGCCCAGGAGGATTCAATAGTTATTCCTTCTCTCTTTCATTCAATTTCTCCTGCTTAATCCATTCAATGAAAGAAACATACCACATTCATTCATTCAATGAGAGAAACGTTCGTGTTCGGGTTAGGGTTAGGGTTAGCGTTAGGTTTAGGGTTAGGGTTAGGGTTAGTGTTAGGGTTAGGGTTAGGGTTAGGGTTAGTGTTAGGGTTAGGGTTAGAGTTAGGTTTAGGGTTAGGGTTAGGGTTAGGGTTAGGGTTAGGGCTTGGAATACGCTTACGGTTCGGGTTAGTATAGGGTCACCGTTAGGGTTAGTGTTAGGGTTACGGTTGTGTTAGGGTTAGGGTCAGGGTTAGGGTCACGGTACAGGTCAGGGTTTGGTTTAGGTTTAGGGTTAGCTGCTCTCATTCATTCAATGCCTCGAGCTTAACTCATTCATTGAAAGAATCAAATTGTATTCCTTCCATTGTTGAATGAAACTGCAATGAACATGGCTCCGCTCTTTCTTTCAATATCACCAGATAAAATCATTCATTGAAAGAAACTAACTACATTCATTCAATGAAACAAACGTTATTCATTGATTCAATGAGTTGAGCTTCTCTCGTTCATTCAATGCCTCAAGCTTAACTCAATCATTGAAAGAAACAAAGTGTATTCGTTCAATTGTTGAATGAAACATCCATCACAAATTCAATGAATCAAACGTTATTCATTGATTCAATCTAACAAACTGCACGAGCTGATTCAATAATTATAGCTTCTCTCTTTCATTCAATGTCTCCAGCCAAATACATTCATTGAAACAAACAAACTGTATTCATTCAATGAAACAAACGTTATTCATTGATTCAATGAGTTGAGCTTCTCTCATTCATTCAATGCCTCAAGCTTAACTCATTCATTGTAAGAAACAAAATGTAGTCGTTCAATCGTTGAATTAAGCCTCAAACATACATTCAATGAAACAAACGGCACGAGATGATTCAATAAACATACCTCCGATCTTTCATTCAATGTCTCCAGCCATGTACATTCTTTGAAACAAACACACTGTATTCATTCAATGAATCAAACGTTTTTCATTGATTCAATGAAACAAACTTAACTCATTCTTTGTAAGAAACAAAATGTATTCGTTCAATTGTTGAATTAAGCCTCAAACATACATTCAATGAATCAAACGTTTTTCATTGATTCAATGAAACAAACTGCCCGAGATGATTCAATAATTATTCATTCGCTCTTTCATTCAATTTCTCCAGCTTAATCCATTTAATGAAAGAAACATACCGTATTCATTCATTCAATGAAAGAAACGTTCGTGTTCGGTTTAGGGTTGGGGTTAGCGTTAGGTTTAGTGTTAGGGTTAGGGTTAGTGTTAGGGTTAGGGTTAGAGTTAGGTTTAGGGTTAGGGTTAGGGTTAGGGATAGGGTTGTGTTAGGGTTAGGGTCAGGGTTAGGGTCAGGGTACAGGTCAGGGTTTGGTTTAGGTTTAGGGTTAGCTGCTCTCATTCATTCAATGCCTCAAGCTTAAATCATTCATTGTAAGAAACAAAATGTAGTCGTTCAATTGTTGAATTAAGCTTCAAACATACATTCAATGATTCAAACGCTTTTCATTGATTGAATCAAATTAACTGCAAGAGTTGATTCAATGATTAGAACTTCTCTCTTTTATTCAATGTGTCTAGCTCCATACATTCATTGACTCAAACAAACTGCATTCGTTCATTCAATGAAACAAACGTTATTCATAGCATCGCTTCTCTCATTCATTCCATGCCACAACTTAACTCATTCATTGTAAGAAACAAAATGTAGTCGTTCAATTGTTGAATTAAGCTTCAAACATACATTCAATGAAACAAACTGCACGAGATGATTCAATAAACATACCTCCGATCTTTCATTCAATGTCTCCAGCCATATACATTCATTGAAGGAAACAAACTGTATTCATTCAATGAAACAAACGTCATTCATTGATTCAATGAGTTGAGTTTCTCTCATTCATTCAATGCCTCAAGATTAAATCATTCATTGTAAGAAACAAAATGTATTCGTTCGATTGCTGAATTAAGCCTCAAACATACATTCAATGAATCAAACGTTTTTCATGGATTCAATGAAACAAACATCACTCATTCTTTGTAATAAACAAAATGTATTCGTTCAATTGTTGAATTAAGCCTCAAACATACATTCAATGAATCAAACGTTTTTCATTGATTCAATGAAACAAACTTCACGAGATGATTCAATGATTTAACTCCTCTGTTGTATTCAATATCTCTAGCTTAATACAGTCACTGAAAGAAACAAACTGTATTCATTCATTCAATGAACAAACGTAATTCATTGATTAAATGAGTTTAGCTTCTCTCATTCATTCAATGCTTCAAGCAGAACTCATACATTGTAAGAAACAAAATGTATTCGTTCGATTGCTGAATTAAGCCTCAAACATACATTCAATGAATCAAACGTTTTTCATTGATTCAATGAAACAAACTGCACGAGGTGATTCAATGATTAGAACTTCTCTCTTTCATTCAATGTCTCCAGCGTCAGACATTCATTGACAGAAACAAACTGTATTCATTAATTCAATGAATCAAACGTTATTCATTGATTCAATGAGTTGAGTTTCTCTCATTCATTCAATGCCTCAAGCTTCACTCAATCAGTGAAAGAAACAAACCGTATTCGTTCAATTCTTGTATGAAACATCCATCACATTTTCAATGAATCAGACGTTATTCATTGATTCAATGAAACAAACTGCCCAGGAGGATTCAATAGTTATTCCTTCTCTCTTTCATTCAATTTCTCCTGCTTAATCCATTCAATGAAAGAAACATACCACATTCATTCATTCAATGAGAGAAACGTTCGTGTTCGGGTTAGGGTTAGGGTTAGCGTTAGGTTTAGGGTTAGGGTTAGGGTTAGTGTTAGGGTTAGGGTTAGGGTTAGGGTTAGTGTTAGGGTTAGGGTTAGAGTTAGGTTTAGGGTTAGGGTTAGGGTTAGTGTTAGGGTTACGGTTGTGTTAGGGTTAGGGTCAGGGTTAGGGTCAGGGTACAGGTCAGGGTTTGGTTTAGGTTTAGGGTTAGCTGCTCTCATTCATTCAATGCCTCGAGCTTAACTCATTCATTGAAAGAATCAAATTGTATTCCTTCCATTGTTGAATGAAACTGCAATGAACATGGCTCCGCTCTTTCTTTCAATATCACCAGATAAAATCATTCATTGAAAGAAACTAACTACATTCATTCAATGAAACAAACGTTATTCATTGATTCAATGAGTTGAGCTTCTCTCGTTCATTCAATGCCTCAAGCTTAACTCAATCATTGAAAGAAACAAAGTGTATTCGTTCAATTGTTGAATGAAACATCCATCACAAATTCAATGAATCAAACGTTATTCATTGATTCAATCTAACAAACTGCACGAGCTGATTCAATAATTATAGCTTCTCTCTTTCATTCAATGTCTCCAGCCAAATACATTCATTGAAACAAACAAACTGTATTCATTCAATGAAACAAACGTTATTCATTGATTCAATGAGTTGAGCTTCTCTCATTCATTCAATGCCTCAAGCTTAACTCATTCATTGTAAGAAACAAAATGTAGTCGTTCAATCGTTGAATTAAGCCTCAAACATACATTCAATGAAACAAACGGCACGAGATGATTCAATAAACATACCTCCGATCTTTCATTCAATGTCTCCAGCCATGTACATTCTTTGAAACAAACACACTGTATTCATTCAATGAATCAAACGTTTTTCATTGATTCAATGAAACAAACTTAACTCATTCTTTGTAAGAAACAAAATGTATTCGTTCAATTGTTGAATTAAGCCTCAAACATACATTCAATGAATCAAACGTTTTTCATTGATTCAATGAAACAAACTGCCCGAGATGATTCAATAATTATTCATTCGCTCTTTCATTCAATTTCTCCAGCTTAATCCATTTAATGAAAGAAACATACCGTATTCATTCATTCAATGAAAGAAACGTTCGTGTTCGGTTTAGGGTTAGGGTTAGCGTTAGGTTTAGTGTTAGGGTTAGGGTTAGTGTTAGGGTTAGGGTTAGAGTTAGGTTTAGGGTTAGGGTTAGGGTTAGGGATAGGGTTGTGTTAGGGTTAGGGTCAGGGTACAGGTCAGGGTTTGGTTTAGGTTTAGGGTTAGCTGCTCTCATTCATTCAATGCCTCAAGCTTAAATCATTCATTGTAAGAAACAAAATGTAGTCGTTCAATTGTTGAATTAAGCTTCAAACATACATTCAATGATTCAAACGCTTTTCATTGATTGAATCAAATTAACTGCAAGAGTTGATTCAATGATGAGAACTTCTCTCTTTTATTCAATGTGTCCAGCTCCATACATTCATTGACTCAAACAAACTGCATTCGTTCATTCAATGAAACAAACGTTATTCATAGCTTCGCTTCTCTCATTCATTCCATGCCTCAACTTAACTCATTCATTGTAAGAAACAAAATGTAGTCGTTCAATTGTTGAATTAAGCTTCAAACATACATTCAATGAAACAAACTGCACGAGATGATTCAATAAACATACCTCCGATCTTTCATTCAATGTCTCCAGCCATATACATTCATTGAAGGAAACAAACTGTATTCATTCAATGAAACAAACGTCATTCATTGATTCAATGAGTTGAGTTTCTCTCATTCATTCAATGCCTCAAGATTAAATCATTCATTGTAAGAAACAAAATGTATTCGTTCGATTGCTGAATTAAGCCTCAAACATACATTCAATGAATCAAACGTTTTTCATGGATTCAATGAAACAAACATCACTCATTCTTTGTAATAAACAAAATGTATTCGTTCAATTGTTGAATTAAGCCTCAAACATACATTCAATGAATCAAACGTTTTTCATTGATTCAATGAAACAAACTTCACGAGATGATTCAATGATTTAACTCCTCTGTTGTATTCAATATCTCTAGCTTAATACAGTCACTGAAAGAAACAAACTGTATTCATTCATTCAATGAACAAACGTAATTCATTGATTAAATGAGTTCAGCTTCTCTCATTCATTCAATGCTTCAAGCAGAACTCATACATTGTAAGAAACAAAATGTATTCGTTCGATTGCTGAATTAAGCCTCAAACATACATTCAATGAATCAAACGTTTTTCATTGATTCAATGAAACAAACTGCACGAGGTGATTCAATGATTAGAACTTCTCTCTTTCATTCAATGTCTCCAGCGTCAGACATTCATTGACAGAAACAAACTGTATTCATTAATTCAATGAATCAAACGTTATTCATTGATTCAATGAGTTGAGTTTCTCTCATTCATTCAATGCCTCAAGCTTCACTCAATCAGTGAAAGAAACAAACCGTATTCGTTCAATTCTTGTATGAAACATCCATCACATTTTCAATGAATCAGACGTTATTCATTGATTCAATGAAACAAACTGCCCAGGAGGATTCAATAGTTATTCCTTCTCTCTTTCATTCAATTTCTCCTGCTTAATCCATTCAATGAAAGAAACATACCACATTCATTCATTCAATGAGAGAAACGTTCGTGTTCGGGTTAGGGTTAGGGTTAGCGTTAGGTTTAGGGTTAGGGTTAGGGTTAGTGTTAGGGTTAGGGTTAGGGTTAGGGTTAGTGTTAGGGTTAGGGTTAGAGTTAGGTTTAGGGTTAGGGTTAGGGTTAGGGTTAGGGTTAGGGCTTGGAATACGCTTACGGTTCGGGTTAGTATAGGGTCACCGTTAGGGTTAGTGTTAGGGTTACGGTTGTGTTAGGGTTAGGGTCAGGGTTAGGGTCAGGGTACAGGTCAGGGTTTGGTTTAGGTTTAGGGTTAGCTGCTCTCATTCATTCAATGCCTCGAGCTTAACTCATTCATTGAAAGAATCAAATTGTATTCCTTCCATTGTTGAATGAAACTGCAATGAACATGGCTCCGCTCTTTCTTTCAATATCACCAGATAAAATCATTCATTGAAAGAAACTAACTACATTCATTCAATGAAACAAACGTTATTCATTGATTCAATGAGTTGAGCTTCTCTCGTTCATTCAATGCCTCAAGCTTAACTCAATCATTGAAAGAAACAAAGTGTATTCGTTCAATTGTTGAATGAAACATCCATCACAAATTCAATGAATCAAACGTTATTCATTGATTCAATCTAACAAACTGCACGAGCTGATTCAATAATTATAGCTTCTCTCTTTCATTCAATGTCTCCAGCCAAATACATTCATTGAAACAAACAAACTGTATTCATTCAATGAAACAAACGTTATTCATTGATTCAATGAGTTGAGCTTCTCTCATTCATTCAATGCCTCAAGCTTAACTCATTCATTGTAAGAAACAAAATGTAGTCGTTCAATCGTTGAATTAAGCCTCAAACATACATTCAATGAAACAAACGGCACGAGATGATTCAATAAACATACCTCCGATCTTTCATTCAATGTCTCCAGCCATGTACATTCTTTGAAACAAACACACTGTATTCATTCAATGAATCAAACGTTTTTCATTGATTCAATGAAACAAACTTAACTCATTCTTTGTAAGAAACAAAATGTATTCGTTCAATTGTTGAATTAAGCCTCAAACATACATTCAATGAATCAAACGTTTTTCATTGATTCAATGAAACAAACTGCCCGAGATGATTCAATAATTATTCATTCGCTCTTTCATTCAATTTCTCCAGCTTAATCCATTTAATGAAAGAAACATACCGTATTCATTCATTCAATGAAAGAAACGTTCGTGTTCGGTTTAGGGTTAGGGTTAGCGTTAGGTTTAGTGTTAGGGTTAGGGTTAGTGTTAGGGTTAGGGTTAGAGTTAGGTTTAGGGTTAGGGTTAGGGTTAGGGATAGGGTTGTGTTAGGGTTAGGGTCAGGGTACAGGTCAGGGTTTGGTTTAGGTTTAGGGTTAGCTGCTCTCATTCATTCAATGCCTCAAGCTTAAATCATTCATTGTAAGAAACAAAATGTAGTCGTTCAATTGTTGAATTAAGCTTCAAACATACATTCAATGATTCAAACGCTTTTCATTGATTGAATCAAATTAACTGCAAGAGTTGATTCAATGATGAGAACTTCTCTCTTTTATTCAATGTGTCCAGCTCCATACATTCATTGACTCAAACAAACTGCATTCGTTCATTCAATGAAACAAACGTTATTCATAGCTTCGCTTCTCTCATTCATTCCATGCCTCAACTTAACTCATTCATTGTAAGAAACAAAATGTAGTCGTTCAATTGTTGAATTAAGCTTCAAACATACATTCAATGAAACAAACTGCACGAGATGATTCAATAAACATACCTCCGATCTTTCATTCAATGTCTCCAGCCATATACATTCATTGAAGGAAACAAACTGTATTCATTCAATGAAACAAACGTCATTCATTGATTCAATGAGTTGAGTGTCTCTCATTCATTCAATGCCTCATGATTAAATCATTCATTGTAAGAAACAAAATGTATTCGTTCGATTGCTGAATTAAGCCTCAAACATACATTCAATGAATCAAACGTTTTTCATTGATTCAATGAAACAAACATAACTCATTCTTTGTAATAAACAAAATGTATTCGTTCAATTGTTGAATTAAGCCTCAAACATACATTCAATGAATCAAACGTTTTTCATTGATTCAATGAAACAAACTTCACGAGATGATTCAATGATTAGAACTTCTCTCTTTCATTCATTGTCTCCAGTGTCAGACATTCATTGACAGAAACAAACTATATTCATTCATTCAATGAAACAAACGTTATTCATTCATTCAATGAGTTGAGCTTCTCTCATTCATTCAATGCCTCAAGCTTAACTCAATCATTGAATGAAACAAACCGTATTCGTCCAATTGTAGAATGAAACATCCATCATACTTTTAATGAATCAAACGTTATTCATTGATTCAAACAAACTGCACGAGATGATTCAATAATTATTGCTTCTCTCTTTCTTTCAATGTCTCCAGCCAAATACATTCATTGACAGAAACAAACTATATCATTCAATGATATAAACGTTTTTCATTGATTCAATGACTTGAGCTTCTCTCATTCATGCAATGCCTCAAGCTTAACTCATTCATTGTAAGAAAGAAAATGTAGTCGTTCAATTGTAGTATGAAACATCCATCGTACTTTCAATGAATCAAACGTTGTTGAATGATTAAATGAAACAAACTGCACGAGGTGATTCAACAAACACAGCTTCGCTCTTTCATTCAATATCACCAGATAAAATCATTCATTGAATGAAACTAACTATATTCATTCAATGAAACAAACGTTATTCATTGCTTCAATGAGTTGAGCTTCTCTCATTCCTTCAATGCCTCAAGCTTAACTCATTCATTGTAAGAAACAAAATGTATTCGTTCAATTGTTGAATTCAGCTTCAAACATACATTCATTGAAAGAAACTAACTACATTCATTCAATGAAACAAACTTTATTCATTGATTCAATGAGTTGAGCTTCTCCCGTTCATTCAATACCTCAAGCTTAACTCAATCATTGAGAGAAACAAAGTGTATTCGTTCAATTGATGAATGAAACATCCATCACAATTTCAATGAATCAAACGTTATTCATTGATTCAAACAAACAAACCGCACGAGCTGATTCAATAATTATAGCTTCTCTCTTTCTTTCAATGTCTCCAGCCAAATACATTCATTGAAACAAACAAACTGTATTCATTCAATGAAACAAACGTTATTCATTGATTCAATGCCTCAAGCTTAACTCATTCATTGTAAGAAACAAAATGTAGTCGTTCAATTGTTGAATTAAGCCTCAAACATACATTCAATGAATCAAACGTTTTTCATTGATTCAATGAAACAAACTGCACGATGTGATTCAATGATTAGAACTTCTCTCTTTCATTCAATGTCTCCAGCGTCAGACATTCATTGACAGAAACAAACTGTATTCATTAATTCGATGAATCAAACGTTATTCATTGATTCAATGAGTTGAGTTTCTCTCATTCATTCAATGCCTCAAGCTTCACTCAATCAGTGATAGAAACAAACCGTATTCGTTCAATTCTTGTATGAAACATCCATCACATTTTCAATGAATCAGACGTTATTCATTGATTCAATGAAACAAACTGCCCAGGAGGATTCAATAGTTATTCCTTCTCTCTTTCATTCAATTTCTCCTGCTTAATGCATTCAATGAAAGAAACATACCACATTCATTCATTCAATGAGAGAAACGTTCGTGTTCGGGTTAGGGTTAGGGTTAGCGTTAGGTTTAGGGTTAGGGTTAGGGTTAGTGTTAGGGTTAGGGTTAGAGTTAGGTTTAGGGTTAGGGTTAGGGTTAGGGTTAGGGTTAGGGCTTGGAATACGCTTACGGTTCGGGTTAGTATAGGGTCACCGTTAGGGTTAGTGTTAGGGTTACGGTTGTGTTAGGGTTAGGGTCAGGGTTAGGGTCAGGGTACAGGTCAGGGTTTGGTTTAGGTTTAGGGTTAGCTTCTCTCATTCATTCAATGCCTCAAGCTTAACTCATTCATTGTAAGAAACAAAATGTAGTCGTTCAATCGTTGAATTAAGCCTCAAACATACATTCAATGAAACAAACGGCACGAGATGATTCAATAAACATACCTCCGATCTTTCATTCAATGTCTCCAGCCATGTACATTCTTTGAAACAAACACACTGTATTCATTCAATGAATCAAACGTTTTTCATTGATTCAATGAAACAAACTTAACTCATTCTTTGTAAGAAACAAAATGTATTCGTTCAATTGTTGAATTAAGCCTCAAACATACATTCAATGAATCAAACGTTTTTCATTGATTCAATGAAACAAACTGCCCGAGATGATTCAATAATTATTCATTCGCTCTTTCATTCAATTTCTCCAGCTTAATCCATTTAATGAAAGAAACATACCGTATTCATTCATTCAATGAAAGAAACGTTCGTGTTCGGTTTAGGGTTAGGGTTAGCGTTAGGTTTAGTGTTAGGGTTAGGGTTAGTGTTAGGGTTAGGGTTAGAGTTAGGTTTAGGGTTAGGGTTAGGGTTAGGGATAGGGTTGTGTTAGGGTTAGGGTCAGGGTTAGGGTCAGGGTACAGGTCAGGGTTTGGTTTAGGTTTAGGGTTAGCTGCTCTCATTCATTCAATGCCTCAAGCTTAAATCATTCATTGTAAGAAACAAAATGTAGTCGTTCAATTGTTGAATTAAGCTTCAAACATACATTCAATGATTCAAACGCTTTTCATTGATTGAATCAAATTAACTGCAAGAGTTGATTCAATGATTAGAACTTCTCTCTTTTATTCAATGTGTCTAGCTCCATACATTCATTGACTCAAACAAACTGCATTCGTTCATTCAATGAAACAAACGTTATTCATAGCATCGCTTCTCTCATTCATTCCATGCCTCAACTTAACTCATTCATTGTAAGAAACAAAATGTAGTCGTTCAATTGTTGAATTAAGCTTCAAACATACATTCAATGAAACAAACTGCACGAGATGATTCAATAAACATACCTCCGATCTTTCATTCAATGTCTCCAGCCATATACATTCATTGAAGGAAACAAACTGTATTCATTCAATGAAACAAACGTCATTCATTGATTCAATGAGTTGAGTTTCTCTCATTCATTCAATGCCTCAAGATTAAATCATTCATTGTAAGAAACAAAATGTATTCGTTCGATTGCTGAATTAAGCCTCAAACATACATTCAATGAATCAAACGTTTTTCATGGATTCAATGAAACAAACATCACTCATTCTTTGTAATAAACAAAATGTATTCGTTCAATTGTTGAATTAAGCCTCAAACATACATTCAATGAATCAAACGTTTTTCATTGATTCAATGAAACAAACTTCACGAGATGATTCAATGATTTAACTCCTCTGTTGTATTCAATATCTCTAGCTTAATACAGTCACTGAAAGAAACAAACTGTATTCATTCATTCAATGAACAAACGTAATTCATTGATTAAATGAGTTTAGCTTCTCTCATTCATTCAATGCTTCAAGCAGAACTCATACATTGTAAGAAACAAAATGTATTCGTTCGATTGCTGAATTAAGCCTCAAACATACATTCAATGAATCAAACGTTTTTCATTGATTCAATGAAACAAACTGCACGAGGTGATTCAATGATTAGAACTTCTCTCTTTCATTCAATGTCTCCAGCGTCAGACATTCATTGACAGAAACAAACTGTATTCATTAATTCAATGAATCAAACGTTATTCATTGATTCAATGAGTTGAGTTTCTCTCATTCATTCAATGCCTCAAGCTTCACTCAATCAGTGAAAGAAACAAACCGTATTCGTTCAATTCTTGTATGAAACATCCATCACATTTTCAATGAATCAGACGTTATTCATTGATTCAATGAAACAAACTGCCCAGGAGGATTCAATAGTTATTCCTTCTCTCTTTCATTCAATTTCTCCTGCTTAATCCATTCAATGAAAGAAACATACCACATTCATTCATTCAATGAGAGAAACGTTCGTGTTCGGGTTAGGGTTAGGGTTAGCGTTAGGTTTAGGGTTAGGGTTAGGGTTAGTGTTAGGGTTAGGGTTAGGGTTAGGGTTAGTGTTAGGGTTAGGGTTAGAGTTAGGTTTAGGGTTAGGGTTAGGGTTAGGGTTAGGGTTAGGGCTTGGAATACGCTTACGGTTCGGGTTAGTATAGGGTCACCGTTAGGGTTAGTGTTAGGGTTACGGTTGTGTTAGGGTTAGGGTCAGGGTTAGGGTCAGGGTACAGGTCAGGGTTTGGTTTAGGTTTAGGGTTAGCTGCTCTCATTCATTCAATGCCTCGAGCTTAACTCATTCATTGAAAGAATCAAATTGTATTCCTTCCATTGTTGAATGAAACTGCAATGAACATGGCTCCGCTCTTTCTTTCAATATCACCAGATAAAATCATTCATTGAAAGAAACTAACTACATTCATTCAATGAAACAAACGTTATTCATTGATTCAATGAGTTGAGCTTCTCTCGTTCATTCAATGCCTCAAGCTTAACTCAATCATTGAAAGAAACAAAGTGTATTCGTTCAATTGTTGAATGAAACATCCATCACAAATTCAATGAATCAAACGTTATTCATTGATTCAATCTAACAAACTGCACGAGCTGATTCAATAATTATAGCTTCTCTCTTTCATTCAATGTCTCCAGCCAAATACATTCATTGAAACAAACAAACTGTATTCATTCAATGAAACAAACGTTATTCATTGATTCAATGAGTTGAGCTTCTCTCATTCATTCAATGCCTCAAGCTTAACTCATTCATTGTAAGAAACAAAATGTAGTCGTTCAATCGTTGAATTAAGCCTCAAACATACATTCAATGAAACAAACGGCACGAGATGATTCAATAAACATACCTCCGATCTTTCATTCAATGTCTCCAGCCATGTACATTCTTTGAAACAAACACACTGTATTCATTCAATGAATCAAACGTTTTTCATTGATTCAATGAAACAAACTTAACTCATTCTTTGTAAGAAACAAAATGTATTCGTTCAATTGTTGAATTAAGCCTCAAACATACATTCAATGAATCAAACGTTTTTCATTGATTCAATGAAACAAACTGCCCGAGATGATTCAATAATTATTCATTCGCTCTTTCATTCAATTTCTCCAGCTTAATCCATTTAATGAAAGAAACATACCGTATTCATTCATTCAATGAAAGAAACGTTCGTGTTCGGTTTAGGGTTGGGGTTAGCGTTAGGTTTAGTGTTAGGGTTAGGGTTAGTGTTCGGGTTAGGGTTAGAGTTAGGTTTAGGGTTAGGGTTAGGGTTAGGGATAGGGTTGTGTTAGGGTTAGGGTCAGGGTACAGGTCAGGGTTTGGTTTAGGTTTAGGGTTAGCTGCTCTCATTCATTCAATGCCTCAAGCTTAAATCATTCATTGTAAGAAACAAAATGTAGTCGTTCAATTGTTGAATTAAGCTTCAAACATACATTCAATGATTCAAACGCTTTTCATTGATTGAATCAAATTAACTGCAAGAGTTGATTCAATGATGAGAACTTCTCTCTTTTATTCAATGTGTCCAGCTCCATACATTCATTGACTCAAACAAACTGCATTCGTTCATTCAATGAAACAAACGTTATTCATAGCTTCGCTTCTCTCATTCATTCCATGCCTCAACTTAACTCATTCATTGTAAGAAACAAAATGTAGTCGTTCAATTGTTGAATTAAGCTTCAAACATACATTCAATGAAACAAACTGCACGAGATGATTCAATAAACATACCTCCGATCTTTCATTCAATGTCTCCAGCCATATACATTCATTGAAGGAAACAAACTGTATTCATTCAATGAAACAAACGTCATTCATTGATTCAATGAGTTGAGTGTCTCTCATTCATTCAATGCCTCATGATTAAATCATTCATTGTAAGAAACAAAATGTATTCGTTCGATTGCTGAATTAAGCCTCAAACATACATTCAATGAATCAAACGTTTTTCATTGATTCAATGAAACAAACATAACTCATTCTTTGTAATAAACAAAATGTATTCGTTCAATTGTTGAATTAAGCCTCAAACATACATTCAATGAATCAAACGTTTTTCAGTGATTCAATGAAACAAACTTCACGAGATGATTCAATGATTAGAACTTCTCTCTTTCATTCATTGTCTCCAGCGTCAGACATTCATTGACAGAAACAAACTATATTCATTCATTCAATGAAACAAACGTTATTCATTCATTCAATGAGTTGAGCTTCTCTCATTCATTCAATGCCTCAAGCTTAACTCAATCATTGAATGAAACAAACCGTATTCGTCCAATTGTAGAATGAAACATCCATCATACTTTTAATGAATCAAACGTTATTCATTGATTCAAACAAACTGCACGAGATGATTCAATAATTATTGCTTCTCTCTTTCTTTCAATGTCTCCAGCCAAATACATTCATTGACAGAAACAAACTATATCATTCAATGATATAAACGTTTTTCATTGATTCAATGACTTGAGCTTCTCTCATTCATGCAATGCCTCAAGCTTAACTCATTCATTGTAAGAAAGAAAATGTAGTCGTTCAATTGTAGTATGAAACATCCATCGTACTTTCAATGAATCAAACGTTGTTGATTGATTAAATGAAACAAACTGCACGAGGTGATTCAACAAACACAGCTTCGCTCTTTCATTCAATATCACCAGATAAAATCATTCATTGAATGAAACTAACTATATTCATTCAATGAAACAAACGTTATTCATTGCTTCAATGAGTTGAGCTTCTCTCATTCCTTCAATGCCTCAAGCTTAACTCATTCATTGTAAGAAACAAAATGTATTCGTTCAATTGTTGAATTCAGCTTCAAACATACATTCATTGAAAGAAACTAACTACATTCATTCAATGAAACAAACTTTATTCATTGATTCAATGAGTTGAGCTTCTCCCGTTCATTCAATACCTCAAGCTTAACTCAATCATTGAGAGAAACAAAGTGTATTCGTTTAATTGATGAATGAAACATCCATCACAATTTCAATGAATCAAACGTTATTCATTGATTCAAACAAACAAACCGCACGAGCTGATTCAATAATTATAGCTTCTCTCTTTCTTTCAATGTCTCCAGCCAAATACATTCATTGAAACAAACAAACTGTATTCATTCAATGAAACAAACGTTATTCATTGATTCAATGAGTTGAGCTTCTCTCTTTCATTCAATGCCTCAAGCTTAACTCATTCATTGTAAGAAACAAAATGTAGTCGTTCAATTGTTGAATTAAGCCTCAAACATACATTCAATGAATCAAACGTTTTTCATTGATTCAATGAAACAAACTTCACGAGATGATTCAATCATTTAACTCCTCTGTTGTATTCAATATCTCTAGCTTAATACAGTCACTGAAAGAAACAAACTGTATTCATTCATTCAATGAACAAACGTAATTCATTGATTAAATGAGTTGAGCTTCTCTCATTCATTCAATGCTTCAAGCTTAACTCATACATTGTAAGAAACAAAATGTATTCGTTCGATTGCTGAATTAAGCCTCAAACATACATTCAATGAATCAAACGTTTTTCATTGATTCAATGAAACAAACTGCACGATGTGATTCAATGATTAGAACTTCTCTCTTTCATTCAATGTCTCCAGCGTCAGACATTCATTGACAGAAACAAACTGTATTCATTAATTCGATGAATCAAACGTTATTCATTGATTCAATGAGTTGAGTTTCTCTCATTCATTCAATGCCTCAAGCTTCACTCAATCAGTGATAGAAACAAACCGTATTCGTTCAATTCTTGTATGAAACATCCATCACATTTTCAATGAATCAGACGTTATTCATTGATTCAATGAAACAAACTGCCCAGGAGGATTCAATAGTTATTCCTTCTCTCTTTCATTCAATTTCTCCTGCTTAATGCATTCAATGAAAGAAACATACCACATTCATTCATTCAATGAGAGAAACGTTCGTGTTCGGGTTAGGGTTAGGGTTAGCGTTAGGTTTAGGGTTAGGGTTAGGGTTAGTGTTAGGGTTAGGGTTAGAGTTAGGTTTAGGGTTAGGGTTAGGGTTAGGGTTAGGGTTAGGGCTTGGAATACGCTTACGGTTCGGGTTAGTATAGGGTCACCGTTAGGGTTAGTGTTAGGGTTACGGTTGTGTTAGGGTTAGGGTCAGGGTTAGGGTCAGGGTACAGGTCAGGGTTTGGTTTAGGTTTAGGGTTAGCTTCTCTCATTCATTCAATGCCTCAAGCTTAACTCATTCATTGTAAGAAACAAAATGTAGTCGTTCAATCGTTGAATTAAGCCTCAAACATACATTCAATGAAACAAACGGCACGAGATGATTCAATAAACATACCTCCGATCTTTCATTCAATGTCTCCAGCCATGTACATTCTTTGAAACAAACACACTGTATTCATTCAATGAATCAAACGTTTTTCATTGATTCAATGAAACAAACTTAACTCATTCTTTGTAAGAAACAAAATGTATTCGTTCAATTGTTGAATTAAGCCTCAAACATACATTCAATGAATCAAACGTTTTTCATTGATTCAATGAAACAAACTGCCCGAGATGATTCAATAATTATTCATTCGCTCTTTCATTCAATTTCCCCAGCTTAATCCATTTAATGAAAGAAACATACCGTATTCATTCATTCAATGAAAGAAACGTTCGTGTTCGGTTTAGGGTTAGGGTTAGCGTTAGATTTAGTGTTAGGGTTAGGGTTAGTGTTAGGATTAGGGTTAGAGTTAGGTTTAGGGTTAGGGTTAGGGTTAGGGATAGGGTTGTGTTAGGGTTAGGGTCAGGGTTAGGGTCAGGGTACAGGTCAGGGTTTGGTTTAGGTTTAGGGTTAGCTGCTCTCATTCATTCAATGCCTCAAGCTTAAATCATTCATTGTAAGAAACAAAATGTAGTCGTTCAATTGTTGAATTAAGCTTCAAACATACATTCAATGATTCAAACGCTTTTCATTGATTGAATCAAATTAACTGCAAGAGTTGATTCAATGATTAGAACTTCTCTCTTTTATTCAATGTGTCTAGCTCCATACATTCATTGACTCAAACAAACTGCATTCGTTCATTCAATGAAACAAACGTTATTCATAGCATCGCTTCTCTCATTCATTCCATGCCACAACTTAACTCATTCATTGTAAGAAACAAAATGTAGTCGTTCAATTGTTGAATTAAGCTTCAAACATACATTCAATGAAACAAACTGCACGAGATGATTCAATAAACATACCTCCGATCTTTCATTCAATGTCTCCAGTCATATACATTCATTGAAGGAAACAAACTGTATTCATTCAATGAAACAAACGTCATTCATTGATTCAATGAGTTGAGTTTCTCTCATTCATTCAATGCCTCAAGATTAAATCATTCATTGTAAGAAACAAAATGTATTCGTTCGATTGCTGAATTAAGCCTCAAACATACATTCAATGAATCAAACGTTTTTCATGGATTCAATGAAACAAACATCACTCATTCTTTGTAATAAACAAAATGTATTCGTTCAATTGTTGAATTAAGCCTCAAACATACATTCAATGAATCAAACGTTTTTCATTGATTCAATGAAACAAACTTCACGAGATGATTCAATGATTTAACTCCTCTGTTGTATTCAATATCTCTAGCTTAATACAGTCACTGAAAGAAACAAACTGTATTCATTCATTCAATGAACAAACGTAATTCATTGATTAAATGAGTTTAGCTTCTCTCATTCATTCAATGCTTCAAGCAGAACTCATACATTGTAAGAAACAAAATGTATTCGTTCGATTGCTGAATTAAGCCTCAAACATACATTCAATGAATCAAACGTTTTTCATTGATTCAATGAAACAAACTGCACGAGGTGATTCAATGATTAGAACTTCTCTCTTTCATTCAATGTCTCCAGCGTCAGACATTCATTGACAGAAACAAACTGTATTCATTAATTCAATGAATCAAACGTTATTCATTGATTCAATGAGTTGAGTTTCTCTCATTCATTCAATGCCTCAAGCTTCACTCAATCAGTGAAAGAAACAAACCGTATTCGTTCAATTCTTGTATGAAACATCCATCACATTTTCAATGAATCAGACGTTATTCATTGATTCAATGAAACAAACTGCCCAGGAGGATTCAATAGTTATTCCTTCTCTCTTTCATTCAATTTCTCCTGCTTAATCCATTCAATGAAAGAAACATACCACATTCATTCATTCAATGAGAGAAACGTTCGTGTTCGGGTTAGGGTTAGGGTGAGCGTTAGGTTTAGGGTTAGGGTTAGGGTTAGTGTTAGGGTTAGGGTTAGGGTTAGGGTTAGTGTTAGGGTTAGGGTTAGAGTTAGGTTTAGGGTTAGGGTTAGGGTTAGGGTTAGGGTTAGGGCTTGGAATACGCTTACGGTTCGGGTTAGTATAGGGTCACCGTTAGGGTTAGTGTTAGGGTTACGGTTGTGTTAGGGTTAGGGTCAGGGTTAGGGTCAGGGTACAGGTCAGGGTTTGGTTTAGGTTTAGGGTTAGCTGCTCTCATTCATTCAATGCCTCGAGCTTAACTCATTCATTGAAAGAATCAAATTGTATTCCTTCCATTGTTGAATGAAACTGCAATGAACATGGCTCCGCTCTTTCTTTCAATATCACCAGATAAAATCATTCATTGAAAGAAACTAACTACATTCATTCAATGAAACAAACGTTATTCATTGATTCAATGAGTTGAGCTTCTCTCGTTCATTCAATGCCTCAAGCTTAACTCAATCATTGAAAGAAACAAAGTGTATTCGTTCAATTGTTGAATGAAACATCCATCACAAATTCAATGAATCAAACGTTATTCATTGATTCAATCTAACAAACTGCACGAGCTGATTCAATAATTATAGCTTCTCTCTTTCATTCAATGTCTCCAGCCAAATACATTCATTGAAACAAACAAACTGTATTCATTCAATGAAACAACCGTTATGCATTGATTCAATGAGTTGAGCTTCTCTCATTCATTCAATGCCTCAAGCTTAACTCATTCATTGTAAGAAACAAAATGTAGTCGTTCAATCGTTGAATTAAGCCTCAAACATACATTCAATGAAACAAACGGCACGAGATGATTCAATAAACATACCTCCGATCTTTCATTCAATGTCTCCAGCCATGTACATTCTTTGAAACAAACACACTGTATTCATTCAATGAATCAAACGTTTTTCATTGATTCAATGAAACAAACTTAACTCATTCTTTGTAAGAAACAAAATGTATTCGTTCAATTGTTGAATTAAGCCTCAAACATACATTCAATGAATCAAACGTTTTTCATTGATTCAATGAAACAAACTGCCCGAGATGATTCAATAATTATTCATTCGCTCTTTCATTCAATTTCTCCAGCTTAATCCATTTAATGAAAGAAACATACCGTATTCATTCATTCAATGAAAGAAACGTTCGTGTTCGGTTTAGGGTTGGGGTTAGCGTTAGGTTTAGTGTTAGGGTTAGGGTTAGTGTTAGGGTTAGGGTTAGAGTTAGGTTTAGGGTTAGGGTTAGGGTTAGGGATAGGGTTGTGTTAGGGTTAGGGTCAGGGTTAGGGTCAGGGTACAGGTCAGGGTTTGGTTTAGGTTTAGGGTTAGCTGCTCTCATTCATTCAATGCCTCAAGCTTAAATCATTCATTGTCAGAAACAAAATGTAGTCGTTCAATTGTTGAATTAAGCTTCAAACATACATTCAATGATTCAAACGCTTTTCATTGATTGAATCAAATTAACTGCAAGAGTTGATTCAATGATGAGAACTTCTCTCTTTTATTCAATGTGTCCAGCTCCATACATTCATTGACTCAAACAAACTGCATTCGTTCATTCAATGAAACAAACGTTATTCATAGCTTCGCTTCTCTCATTCATTCCATGCCTCAACTTAACTCATTCATTGTAAGAAACAAAATGTAGTCGTTCAATTGTTGAATTAAGCTTCAAACATACATTCAATGAAACAAACTGCACGAGATGATTCAATAAACATACCTCCGATCTTTCATTCAATGTCTCCAGCCATATACATTCATTGAAGGAAACAAACTGTATTCATTCAATGAAACAAACGTCATTCATTGATTCAATGAGTTGAGTGTCTCTCATTCATTCAATGCCTCATGATTAAATCATTCATTGTAAGAAACAAAATGTATTCGTTCGATTGCTGAATTAAGCCTCAAACATACATTCAATGAATCAAACGTTTTTCATTGATTCAATGAAACAAACATAACTCATTCTTTGTAATAAACAAAATGTATTCGTTCATTTGTTGAATTAAGCTTCAAACATACATTCAATGAATCAAACGTTTTTCATTGATTCAATGAAACAAACTTCACGAGATGATTCAATGATTAGAACTTCTCTCTTTCATTCATTGTCTCCAGCGTCAGACATTCATTGACAGAAACAAACTGTATTCATTCATTCAATGAAACAAACGTTGTTCATTCATTCAATGAGTTGAGCTTCTCTCCTTCATTCAATGCCTCAAGCTTAACTCAATCATTGAATGAAACAAACCGTATTCGTCCAATTGTAGAATGAAACATCCATCATACTTTCAATGAATCAAACGTTATTCATTGATTCAAACAAACTGCTCGAGGTGATTCAATAATTATTGCTTCTCTCTTTCTTTCAATGTCTCCAGCCAAATACATTCATTGACAGAAACAAACTATATCATTCAATGATATAAACGTTTTTCATTGATTCAATGACTTGAGCTTCTCTCATTCATGCAATGCCTCAAGCTTAACTCATTCATTGTAAGAAAGAAAATGTAGTCGTTCAATTGTAGTATGAAACATCCATCGTACTTACAATGAATCAAACGTTGTTGATTGATTAAATGAAACAAACTGCACGAGGTGATTCAACAAACACAGCTTCGCTCTTTCATTCAATATCACCAGATAAAATCATTCATTGAATGAAACTAACTATATTCATTCAATGAAACAAACGTTATTCATTGCTTCAATGAGTTGAGCTGCTCTCATTCCTTCAATGCCTCAAGCTTAACTCATTCATTGTAAGAAACAAAATGTATTCGTTCAATTGTTGAATTCAGCTTCAAACATACATTCATTGAAAGAAACTAACTACATTCATTCAATGAAACAAACATTATTCATTGATTCAATGAGTTGAGCTTCTCCCGTTCATTCAATAACTCAAGCTTAACTCAATCATTGAGAGAAACAAAGTGTATTCGTTCAATTGATGAATGAAACATCCATCACAATTTCAATGAATCAAACGTTATTCATTGATTCAAACAAACAAACTGCACGAGCTGATTCAATAATTATAGCTTCTCTCTTTCTTTCAATGTCTCCAGCCAAATACATTCATTGAAACAAACAAACTGTATTCATTCAATGAAACAAACGTTATTCATTGATTCAATGAGTTGAGCTTCTCTCATTCATTCAATGCCTCAAGCTTAACTCATTCATTGTAAGAAACAAAATGTAGTCGTTCAATTGTTGAATTAAGCCTCAAACATACATTCAATGAATCAAACGTTTTTCATTGATTCAATGAAACAAACTTCACGAGATGATTCAATCATTTAACTCCTCTGTTGTATTCAATATCTCTAGCTTAATACAGTCACTGAAAGAAACAAACTGTATTCATTCATTCAATGAACAAACGTAATTCATTGATTAAATGAGTTGAGCTTCTCTCATTCATTCAATGCTTCAAGCTTAACTCATACATTGTAAGAAACAAAATGTATTCGTTCGATTGCTGAATTAAGCCTCAAACATACATTCAATGAATCAAACGTTTTTCATTGATTCAATGAAACAAACTGCACGATGTGATTCAATGATTAGAACTTCTCTCTTTCATTCAATGTCTCCAGCGTCAGACATTCATTGACAGAAACAAACTGTATTCATTAATTCGATGAATCAAACGTTATTCATTGATTCAATGAGTTGAGTTTCTCTCATTCATTCAATGCCTCAAGCCACACTCAATCAGTGAAAGAAACAAACCGTATTCGTTCAATTCTTGTATGAAACATCCATCACATTTTCAATGAATCAGACGTTATTCATTGATTCAATGAAACAAACTGCCCAGGAGGATTCAATAGTTATTCCTTCTCTCTTTCATTCAATTTCTCCTGCTTAATGCATTCAATGAAAGAAACATACCACATTCATTCATTCAATGAGAGAAACGTTCGTGTTCGGGTTAGGGTTAGGGTTAGCGTTAGGTTTAGGGTTAGGGTTAGGGTTAGTGTTAGGGTTAGGGTTAGAGTTAGGTTTAGGGTTAGGGTTAGGGTTAGGGTTAGGGTTAGGGCTTGGAATACGCTTACGGTTCGGGTTAGTATAGGGTCACCGTTAGGGTTAGTGTTAGGGTTACGGTTGTGTTAGGGTTAGGGTCAGGGTTAGGGTCAGGGTACAGGTCAGGGTTTGGTTTAGGTTTAGGGTTAGCTTCTCTCATTCATTCAATGCCTCAAGCTTAACTCATTCATTGTAAGAAACAAAATGTAGTCGTTCAATCGTTGAATTAAGCCTCAAACATACATTCAATGAAACAAACGGCACGAGATGATTCAATAAACATACCTCCGATCTTTCATTCAATGTCTCCAGCCATGTACATTCTTTGAAACAAACACACTGTATTCATTCAATGAATCAAACGTTTTTCATTGATTCAATGAAACAAACTTAACTCATTCTTTGTAAGAAACAAAATGTATTCGTTCAATTGTTGAATTAAGCCTCAAACATACATTCAATGAATCAAACGTTTTTCATTGATTCAATGAAACAAACTGCCCGAGATGATTCAATAATTATTCATTCGCTCTTTCATTCAATTTCTCCAGCTTAATCCATTTAATGAAAGAAACATACCGTATTCATTCATTCAATGAAAGAAACGTTCGTGTTCGGTTTAGGGTTAGGGTTAGCGTTAGGTTTAGTGTTAGGGTTAGGGTTAGTGTTAGGATTAGGGTTAGAGTTAGGTTTAGGGTTAGGGTTAGGGTTAGGGATAGGGTTGTGTTAGGGTTAGGGTCAGGGTTAGGGTCAGGGTACAGGTCAGGGTTTGGTTTACGTTTAGGGTTAGCTGCTCTCATTCATTCAATGCCTCAAGCTTAAATCATTCATTGTAAGAAACAAAATGTAGTCGTTCAATTGTTGAATTAAGCTTCAAACATACATTCAATGATTCAAACGCTTTTCATTGATTGAATCAAATTAACTGCAAGAGTTGATTCAATGATTAGAATTTCTCTCTTTTATTCAATGTTTCTAGCTCCATACATTCATTGACTCAAACAAACTGCATTCGTTCATTCAATGAAACAAACGTTATTCATAGCATCGCTTCTCTCATTCATTCCATGCCTCAACTTAACTCATTCATTGTAAGAAACAAAATGTAGTCGTTCAATTGTTGAATTAAGCTTCAAACATACATTCAATGAAACAAACTGCACGAGATGATTCAATAAACATACCTCCGATCTTTCATTCAATGTCTCCAGCCATATACATTCATTGAAGGAAACAAACTGTATTCATTCAATGAAACAAACGTCATTCATTGATTCAATGAGTTGAGTTTCTCTCATTCATTCAATGCCTCAAGATTAAATCATTCATTGTAAGAAACAAAATGCATTCGTTCGATTGCTGAATTAAGCCTCAAACATACATTCAATGAATCAAACGTTTTTCATGGATTCAATGAAACAAACATAACTCATTCTTTGTAATAAACAAAATGTATTCGTTCAATTGTTGAATTAAGCCTCAAACATACATTCAATGAATCAAACGTTTTTCATTGATTCAATGAAACAAACTTCACGAGATGATTCAATGATTAGAACTTCTCTCTTTCATTCATTGTCTCCAGCGTCAGACATTCATTGACAGAAACAAACTATATTCATTCATTCAATGAAACAAACGTTATTCATTCATTCAATGAGTTGAGCTTCTCTCATTCATTCAATGCCTCAAGCTTAACTCAATCATTGAATGAAACAAACCGTATTCGTCCAATTGTAGAATGAAACATCCATCATACTTTTAATGAATCAAACGTTATTCATTGATTCAAACAAACTGCACGAGATGATTCAATAATTATTGCTTCTCTCTTTCTTTCAATGTCTCCAGCCAAATACATTCATTGACAGAAACAAACTATATCATTCAATGATATAAACGTTTTTCATTGATTCAATGACTTGAGCTTCTCTCATTCATGCAATGCCTCAAGCTTAACTCATTCATTGTAAGAAAGAAAATGTAGTCGTTCAATTGTTGTATGAAACATCCATCGTACTTTCAATGAATCAAACGTTGTTGATTGATTAAATGAAACAAACTGCACGAGGTGATTCAACAAACACAGCTTCGCTCTTTCATTCAATATCACCAGATAAAATCATTCATTGAATGAAACTAACTATATTCATTCAATGAAACAAACGTTATTCATTGCTTCAATGAGTTGAGCTTCTCTCATTCCTTCAATGCCTCAAGCTTAACTCATTCATTGTAAGAAACAAAATGTATTCGTTCAATTGTTGAATTCAGCTTCAAACATACATTCATTGAAAGAAACTAACTACATTCATTCAATGAAACAAACGTTATTCATTGCTTCAATGAGTTGAGCTTCTCTCATTCCTTCAATGCCTGAAGCTTAACTCATTCATTGAAAGAATCAAATTGTATTCCTTCCATTGTTGAATGAAACTGCAATGAACATGGCTCCGCTCTTTCTTTAAATATCACCAGATAAAATCATTCATTGAAAGAAACTAACTACATTCATTCAATGAAACAAACGTTATTCATTGATTCAATGAGTTGAGCTTCTCTCGTTCATTCAATGCCTCAAGCTTAACTCAATCATTGAAAGAAACAAAGTGTATTCGTTCAATTGTTGAATGAAACATCCATCACAAATTCAATGAATCAAACGTTATTCATTGATTCAATCTAACAAACTGCACGAGCTGATTCAATAATTATAGCTTCACTCTTTCATTCAATGTCTCCAGCCAAATACATTCATTGAAACAAACAAACTGTATTCATTCATTGAAACAAACGTTATTCATTGATTCAATGAGTTGAGCTTCTCTCATTCATTCAATGCCTCAAGCTTAACTCATTCATTGTAAGAAACAAAATGTAGGCGTTCAATCGTTGAATTAAGCCTCAAACATACATTCAATGAAACAAACGGCACGAGATGATTCAATAAACATACCTCCGATCTTTCATTCAATGTCTCCAGCCATATACATTCTTTGAAACAAACAAACTGTATTCATTCAATGAATCAAACGTTTTTCATTGATTCAATGAAACAAACTTAACTCATTCTTTGTAAGAAACAAAATGTATTCGTTCAATTGTTGAATTAAGCCTCAAACATACATTCAATGAATCAAACGTTTTTCATTGATTCAATGAAACAAACTGCCCGAGATGATTCAATAATTATTCATTCGCTCTTTCATTCAATTTCTCCAGCTTAATCCATTTAATGAAAGAAACATACCGTATTCTTCATTCAATGAAAGAAACGTTCGTGTTCGGTTTAGGGTTAGGGTTAGCGTTAGGTTTAGTGTTAGGGTTAGGGTTAGTGTTAGGGTTAGGGTTAGAGTTAGGTTTAGGGTTAGGGTCAGGGTTAGGGATAGGGTTGTGTTAGGGTTAGGGTCAGGGTTAGGGTCAGGGTACAGGTCAGGGTTTGGTTTAGGTTTAGGGTTAGCTGCTCTCATTCATTCAATGCCTCAAGCTTAAATCATTCATTGTAAGAAACAAAATGTAGTCGTTCAATTGTTGAATTAAGCTTCAAACATACATTCAATGAAACAAACTGCACGAGATGATTCAATAAACATACCTCCGATCTTTCATTCAATGTCTCCAGCCATATACATTCATTGAAACAAACAAACTGTATTCATTCAATGAAACAAACGTTATTCATTGATTCAATGAGTTGAGCTTCTCTCATTCATTCAATGCCTCAAGCTTAACTCATTCATTGTAAGAAACAAAATGTAGTCGTTCAATTGTTGAGTTAAGCTTCAAACATACATTCAATGAAACAAACTGCACGAGATGATTCAATAAACATACCTCCGATCTTTCATTCAATGTCTCCAGCCATATACATTCATTGAAAGAAACAAACTGTATTCATTCAATGAAACAAACGTCATTCATTGATTCAAAGAGTTGAGTTTCTCTCATTCATTCAATGCCTCAAGCTTAAATCATTCATTGTAAGAAACAAAATGTAGTCGTTCAATTGTTGAATTAAGCTTCAAACATACATTCAATGATTCAAACGCTTTTCATTGATTGAATCAAACTAACTGCAAGAGTTGATTCAATGATTAGAACTTCTCTCTTTTATTCAATGTGTCCTGCTCCATACATTCATTGACTCAAACAAACTGCATTCGTTCATTCAATGAAACAAACGTTATTCATAGCTTCGCTTCTCTCATTCATTCCATGCCTCAACTTAACTCATTCATTGTAAGAAACAAAATGTATTCGTTCAATTGTTGAATTAAGCCTCAAACATACATTCAATGAATCAAACGTTTTTCATTGATTCAATGAAACAAACTTCACGAGATGATTCAATGATTAGAACTCCTCTGTTGTATTCAATATCTCTAGCTTAATTCAGTCACTGAAAGAAACAAACTGTATTCATTCATTCAATGAACAAACGTTATTCATTGATTAAATGAGTTGAGCTTCTCTCATTCATTCAATGCTTCAAGCTTAACTCATACATTGTAAGAAACAAAATGTATTCGTTCGATTGCTGAATTAAGCCTCAAACATACATTCAATGAATCAAACGTTTTTCATTGATTCAATGAAACAAACTGTACGATTAGATTCAATCATTAGAACTTCTCTCTTTCATTCAATGTCTCCAGCGTCAGACATTGATTGACAGAAACAAACTGTATTCATTCATTCAATGAATCAAACGTTATTCATTGATTCAATGAGTTGAGTTTCTCTCATTCATTCAATGCCTCAAGCTTAACTCAATTATTGGAAGAAACAAACCGTATTCGTTCAATTCTTGTATGAAACATCCATCACATTTTCAATGAATCAGACGTTATTCATTGATTCAATGAAACCAACTGCCCGAGATGATTCAATAATTATTCCTTCGCTCTTTCATTCAATTTCTCCAGCTTAATCCATTTAATGAAAGAAACATACCATATTCATTCATTCAATGAAAGAAACGTTCGTGTTTTGGTTAGGGTTTGGGTTAAAGCATTAGGTTTAGTGTTAGGGTTAGGGTTAGTGTTAGGGTTAGGGTTAGAGTTAGGTTTAGGGTTAGGGTTAGGGATAGGGTTGTGTTAGGGTTAGGGTAAGGGTTAGGGTCAGGGTACAGGTCAGGGTTTGGTTTAGGTTTAGGGTTAGCTGCTCTCATTCATTCAATGCCTCAAGCTTAAATCAATCATTTTAAGAAACAAAATGTAGTCGTTCAATTGTTGAATTAAGCTTCAAACAAACAATTCAATGATTCAAACGCTTTTCATTGATTGAATCAAACTAACTGCAAGAGTTGATTCAATGATTAGAACTTCTCTCTTTTATTCAATGTATCCAGCTCCATACATTCATTGACTCAAACAAACTGCATTCGTTCATTCAATGAAACAAACGTTATTCATAGCTTCGCTTCTCTCATTCATTCCATGCCTCAACTTAACTCATTCATTGTAAGAAACAAAATGTAGTCGTTCAATTGTTGAATTAAGCTTCAAACATACATTCAATGGAACAAACTTCACGAGATGATTCAATGATTAGAACTCCTCTGTTGTATTCAATATCTCTAGCTTAATACAGTCACTGAAAGAAACAAACTGTATTCATTCATTCAATGAAACAAACGTTTTTCACTCATTCAATGAGTGGAGCTTCTCTCATTCATTCAATGCCTCAAGCTTAACTCAATTATTGGAAGAAACAAAACGTAGTCGTTCAATTGTTGTATGAAACATCCATTGTACTTTCAATGAATCAAACGTTATTCATTGATTCAATCAAACAAACTGCACGAGATGATTCAATAATTATACCTTCTCTCTTTCATTCAATGTCTCCAGCCAAATACATTCATTGAAACAAACAAACTGTATTCATTCAATGAAACAAACGTTATTCATTGATTCAATGAGTTGAGCTTCTCTCATTCATTCAATGCCTCAAGCTTAACTCATTCATTGTAAGAAACAAAATGTATTCGTTCAATTGTTGAATTCAGCTTCAAACATACATTCAATGAAACAAATTGCACGAGATGATTCAATAAACATACCTCCGATCTTTCATTCAATGTCTCCAGCCATATCCATTCATTGAAAAAACAAACGATATTCATTCAATGAAACAAACGTTATTCATTGCTTCAATGAGTTGAGCTTCTCTCATTCCTTCAATGCCTCAAGCTTAACTCATTCATTGTAAGAAACAAAATGTATTCGTTCAATTGTTGAATTCAGCTTCAAACATACATTCAATGAATCAAACGTTTTTCATTGATTCAATGAAACAAACTTAACTCATTCTTTGTAAGAAACAAAATGTATTCGTTCAATTGTTGAATTAAGCCTCAAACATACATTCAATGAATCAAAAGTTTTTCATTGATTCAATGAAACAAACTGCCCGAGATGATTCAATAATTATTCCTTCGCTCTTTCATTCAATTTCTCCAGCTTAATCCATTTAATGAAAGAAACATACCATATTCTTTCATTCAATGAAAGAAACGTTCGTGTTCGGGTTAGGGTTAGGGTTAGCGTTAGGTTTAGTTATAGGGATAGGGTTAGCGTTAGGGTTAGGGTTAGAGTTAGGTTTAGGGTTAGGGTTAGGGTTAGGGATAGGGTTGTGTTAGAGTTAGGGTCAGGGTACAGGTCAGGGTTTGGTTTAGGTTTAGGGTTAGCTGCTCTCATTCATTCAATGCCTCAAGCTTAAATCATTCATTGTAAGAAACAAAATGTAGTCGTTCAATTGTTGAATTAAGCTTCAAACATACATTCAATGATTCAAACGCTTTTCATTGATTGAATCAAATTAACTGCAAGAGTTGATTCCATGATTAGAACTTCTCTCTTTTATTCAATGTGTCCAGCTCCATACATTCATTGACTCAAACAAACTGCATTCGTTCATTCAATGAAACAAACGTTATTCAAAGCATCGCTTCTCTCATTCATTCCATGCCTCAACTTAACTCATTCATTGTAAGAAACAAAATGTATTCGCTCAATTGTTGAATTAAGCCTCAAACATACATTCAATGAATCAAACATTTTTCATTGATTCAATGAAACAAACTTCACGAGATGATTCAATGATTGAACTCGTCTGTTGTATTCAATATCTCTAGCTTAATACAGTGACTGAAAGAAACAAACTGTATTCATTCATTCAATGAACAAACGTTATTCATTGATTAAATGAGTTGAGCTTCTCTCATTCATTCAATGCTTCAAGCTTCACTCATACATTGTAAGAAACAAAATGTATTCGTTCGATTGCTGAATTAAGACTCAAACATACATGCAATGAATCAAACGTTTTTCATTGATTCAATGAAACAAACTGCACGAGGTGATTCAATGATTAGAACTTCTCTCTTTCATTCAATGTCTCCAGCGTCAGACATTCATTGACAGAAACAAACTGTATTCATTCATTCAATGAATCAAACGTTATTCATTGATTCAATGAGTTGAGCTTCTCTCATTCATTCAATGCCTCAAGCTTAACTCATTCATTGTACGAAACAAAATGTAGTCGTTCAATTGTTGAATTAAACCTCAACCATACATTCAATGAAACAAACTGCACGAGATGATTCAATAAACATACCTCCGATCTTTCATTCAATGTCTACAGCCATATACAGTCACTGAAAGAAACAAACTGTATTCATTCATTCAATGAACAAACGTTATTCAATGATTAAATAAGTTGAGCTTCTCTCATTCATTCAATGCTTCAAGCTTAACTCATACATTGTAAGAAACAAAATGTATTCGTTCGATTGCTGAATTAAGCCTCAAACATACATTCAATGAATCAAACGTTTTTCATTGATTCAATGAAACAAACTGCACGATGTGATTCAATGATTAGAACTTCTCTCTTTCATTCATTGTCTCCAGCGTCAGACATTCATTGACAGAAACAAACTGTATTCATTCATTCAATGAAACAAACGTTTTTCACTCATTCAATGAGTGGAGCTTCTCTCATTCATTCAATGCCTCAAGCTTAACTCAATTATTGGAAGAAACAAAACGTAGTCGTTCAATTGTTGTATGAAACATCCATTGTACTTTCAATGAATCAAACGTTATTCATTGATTCAATCAAACAAACTGCACGAGATGATTCAATAATTATAGCTTCTCTCTTTCATTCAATGTCTCCAGCCAAATACATTCATTGAAACAAACAAACTGTATTCATTCAATGAAACAAACGTTATTCATTGATTCAATGAGTTGAGCTTCTCTCATTCATTCAATGCCTCAAGCTTAACTCATTCATTGTAAGAAACAAAATGTATTCGTTCAATTGTTGAATTCAGCTTCAAACATACATTCAATGAAACAAATTGCACGAGATGATTCAATAAACATACCTCCGAATTTTCATTCAATGTCTCCAGCCATATCCATTCATTGAAAAAACAAACGATATTCATTCAATGAAACAAACGTTATTCATTGCTTCAATGAGTTGAGCTTCTCTCATTCCTTCAATGCCTCAAGCTTAACTCATTCATTGTAAGAAACAAAATGTATTCGTTCAATTGTTGAATTCAGCTTCAAACATACATTCAATGAATCAAACGTTTTTCATTGATTCAATGAAACAAACTTAACTCATTCTTTGTAAGAAACAAAATGTATTCGTTCAATTGTTGAATTAAGCCTCAAACATACATTCAATGAATCAAAAGTTTTTCATTGATTCAATGAAACAAACTGCCCGAGATGATTCAATAATTATTCCTTCGCTCTTTCATTCAATTTCTCCAGCTTAATCCATTTAATGAAAGAAACATACCATATTCTTTCATTCAATGAAAGAAACGTTCGTGTTCGGGTTAGGGTTAGGGTTAGCGTTAGGTTTAGTTATAGGGATAGGGTTAGCGTTAGGGTTAGGGTTAGAGTTAGGTTTAGGGTTAGGGTTAGGGTTAGGGATAGGGTTGTGTTAGAGTTAGGGTCAGGGTTAGGGTCAGGGTACAGGTCAGGGTTTGGTTTAGGTTTAGGGTTAGCTGCTCTCATTCATTCAATGCCTCAAGCTTAAATCATTCATTGTAAGAAACAAAATGTAGTTGTTCAATTGTTGAATTAAGCTTCAAACATACATTCAATGATTCAAACGCTTTTCATTGATTGAATCAAATTAACTGCAAGAGTTGATTCCATGATTAGAACTTCTCTCTTTTATTCAATGTGTCCAGCTCCATACATTCATTGACTCAAACAAACTGCATTCGTTCATTCAATGAAACAAACGTTATTCAAAGCATCGCTTCTCTCATTCATTCCATGCCTCAACTTAACTCATTCATTGTAAGAAACAAAATGTATTCGCTCAATTGTTGAATTAAGCCTCAAACATACATTCAATGAATCAAACATTTTTCATTGATTCAATGAAACAAACTTCACGAGATGATTCAATGATTGAACTCGTCTGTTGTATTCAATATCTCTAGCTTAATACAGTGACTGAAAGAAACAAACTGTATTCATTCATTCAATGAACAAACGTTATTCATTGATTAAATGAGTTGAGCTTCTCTCATTCATTCAATGCTTCAAGCTTCACTCATACATTGTAAGAAACAAAATGTATTCGTTCGATTGCTGAATTAAGCCTCAAACATACATTCAATGAATCAAACGTTTTTCATTGATTCAATGAAACAAACTGCACGAGGTGATTCAATGATTAGAACTTCTCTCTTTCATTCAATGTCTCCAGCGTCAGACATTCATTGACAGAAACAAACTGTATTCATTCATTCAATGAATCAAACGTTATTCATTGATTCAATGAGTTGTGCTTCTCTCATTCATTCAATGCCTCAAGCTTAACTCATTCATTGTAAGAAACAAAATGTAGAAGTTCGATTGTTGAATTAAACCTCAACCATACATTCAATGAAACAAACTGGACGAGATGATTCAATAAACATAACTCCGATCTTTCATTCAATGACTACAGCCATATACATTCATTGAAAGAAACAAACTGTATTCATTCAATGAAACAAACGTTATTCATTGATTCAATGAGTTGAGTTTCTCTCATTCATTCAATGCCTCAAGCTTTAATCATTTATTGTAAGAAACAAAATGTAGTCGTTCAATTGTTGAATTAAGCTTCAAACATACATTCATTGATTCAAGCGCTTTTCATTGATTGAATCAAATTAACTGCAAGCGTTGATTCAATGATTAGAACTTCTCTCTTTTATTCAATGTGTCCAGCTCCATACATTCATTGACTCAAACAAACTGCATTCGTTCATTCAATGAAACAAACGTTATTCATAGCATCGCTTCTCTCATTCATTCCATGCCTCAACTTAACTCATTCATTGTAAGAAACAAAATGTATTCGCTGAATTGTTGAATTAAGCCTCAAACATACATGCAATGAATCAAACATTTTTCATTGATTCAATGAAACAAATTTCACGAGATGGTTCAATGATTTAACTCCTCTGGTGTATTCAATATCTCTAGCTTAATACAGTCACTGAAAGAAACAAACTGTATTCATTAAGTCAATGAATCAAATGCCTCAAGCTTCACTCAATCAGTGAAAGAAACAAACCGTATTCGTTCAATTCTTGTATGAAACATCCATCACATTTTCAATGAATCAGACGTTATTCATTGATTCAATGAAACAAACTGCCCAGGAGGATTCAATAGTTATTCCTTCTCTCTTTCATTCATTGTAAGAAACAAAATGTAGTCGTTCAATCGTTGAATTAAGCCTCAAACATACATTCAATGAATCAAACGTTTTTCATTGATTCAATGAAACAAACATAACTCATTCTTTGTAATAAACAAAATGTATTCGTTCAATTGTTGAATTAAGCCTCAAACATACATTCAATGAATCAAACGTTTTTCATTGATTCAATGAAACAAACTTCACGAGATGATTCAATGATTAGAACTTCTCTCTTTCATTCATTGTCTCCAGCGTCAGACATTCATTGACAGAAACAAACTATATTCATTCATTCAATGAAACAAACGTTATTCATTCATTCAATGAGTTGAGCTTCTCTCATTCATTCAATGCCTCAAGCTTAACTCAATCATTGAATGAAACAAACCGTATTCGTCCAATTGTAGAATGAAACATCCATCATACTTTTAATGAATCAAACGTTATTCATTGATTCAAACAAACTGCACGAGATGATTCAATAATTATTGCTTCTCTCTTTCTTTCAATGTCTCCAGCCAAATACATTCATTGACAGAAACAAAATATATCATTCAATGATATAAACGTTTTTCATTGATTCAATGACTTGAGCTTCTCTCATTCATGCAATGCCTCAAGCTTAACTCATTCATTGTAAGAAAGAAAATGTAGTCGTTCAATTGTAGTATGAAACATCCATCGTACTTTCAATGAATCAAACGTTGTTGATTGATTAAATGAAACAAACTGCACGAGGTGATTCAACAAACACAGCTTCGCTCTTTCATTCAATATCACCAGATAAAATCATTCATTGAATGAAACTAACTATATTCATTCAATGAAACAAACGTTATTCATTGCTTCAATGAGTTGAGCTTCTCTCATTCCTTCAATGCCTCAAGCTTAACTCATTCATTGTAAGAAACAAAATGTATTCGTTCAATTGTTGAATTCAGCTTCAAACATACATTCATTGAAAGAAACTAACTACATTCATTCAATGAAACAAACGTTATTCATTGATTCAATGAGTTGAGCTTCTCTCGTTCATTCAATGCCTCAAGCTTAACTCAATCATTGAAAGAAACAAAGTGTATTCGTTCAATTGTTGAATGAAACATCCATCACAAATTCAATGAATCAAACGTTATTCATTGATTCAATCTAACAAACTGCACGAGCTGATTCAATAATTATAGCTTCTCTCTTTCATTCAATGTCTCCAGCCAAATACATTCATTGAAACAAACAAACTGTATTCATTCAATGAAACAAACGTTATTCATTGATTCAATGAGTTGAGCTTCTCTCATTCATTCAATGCCTCAAGCTTAACTCATTCATTGTAAGAAACAAAATGTAGTCGTTCAATCGTTGAATTAAGCCTCAAACAATGAAACAAACGGCACGAGATGATTCAATAAACATACCTCCGATCTTTCATTCAATGTCTCCAGCCATGTACATTCTTTGAAACAAACACACTGTATTCATTCAATGAATCAAACGTTTTTCATTGATTCAATGAAACAAACTTAACTCATTCTTTGGAAGAAACAAAATGTATTCGTTCAATTGTTGAATTAAGCCTCAAACATACATTCAATGAATCAAACGTTTTTCATTGATTCAATGAAACAAACTGCCCGAGATGATTCAATAATTATTCATTCGCTCTTTCATTCAATTTCTCCAGCTTAATCCATTTAATGAAAGAAACATACCGTATTCATTCATTCAATGAAAGAAACGTTCGTGTTCGGTTTAGGGTTAGGGTTAGCGTTAGGTTTAGTGTTAGGGTTAGGGTTAGTGTTAGGGTTAGGGTTAGAGTTAGGTTTAGGGTTAGGGTTAGGGTTAGGGATAGGGTTGTGTTAGGGTTAGGGTCAGGGTACAGGTCAGGGTTTGGTTTAGGTTTAGGGTTAGCTGCTCTCATTCATTCAATGCCTCAAGCTTAAATCATTCATTGTAAGAAACAAAATGTAGTCGTTCAATTGTTGAATTAAGCTTCAAACATACATTCAATGATTCAAACGCTTTTCATTGATTGAATCAAATTAACTGCAAGCGTTGATTCAATGATTAGAACTTCTCTCTTTTATTCAATGTGTCCAGCTCCATACATTCATTGACTCAAACAAACTGCATTCGTTCATTCAATGAAACAAACGTTATTCATAGCATCGCTTCTCTCATTCATTCCATGCCTCAACTTAACTCATTCATTGTAAGAAACAAAATGTATTCGCTGAATTGTTGAATTAAGCCTCAAACATACATGCAATGAATCAAACATTTTTCATTGATTCAATGAAACAAATTTCACGAGATGGTTCAATGATTTAACTCCTCTGGTGTATTCAATATCTCTAGCTTAATACAGTCACTGAAAGAAACAAACTGTATTCATTAATTCAATGAATCAAATGCCTCAAGCTTCACTCAATCAGTGAAAGAAACAAACCGTATTCGTTCAATTCTTGTATGAAACATCCATCACATTTTCAATGAATCAGACGTTATTCATTGATTCAATGAAACAAACTGCCCAGGAGGATTCAATAGTTATTCCTTCTCTCTTTCATTCATTGTAAGAAACAAAATGTAGTCGTTCAATCGTTGAATTAAGCCTCAAACATACATTCAATGAATCAAACGTTTTTCATTGATTCAATGAAACAAACATAACTCATTCTTTGTAATAAACAAAATGTATTCGTTCAATTGTTGAATTAAGCCTCAAACATACATTCAATGAATCAAACGTTTTTCATTGATTCAATGAAACAAACTTCACGAGATGATTCAATGATTAGAACTTCTCTCTTTCATTCATTGTCTCCAGCGTCAGACATTCATTGACAGAAACAAACTATATTCATTCATTCAATGAAACAAACGTTATTCATTCATTCAATGAGTTGAGCTTCTCTCATTCATTCAATGCCTCAAGCTTAACTCAATCATTGAATGAAACAAACCGTATTCGTCCAATTGTAGAATGAAACATCCATCATACTTTTAATGAATCAAACGTTATTCATTGATTCAAACAAACTGCACGAGATGATTCAATAATTATTGCTTCTCTCTTTCTTTCAATGTCTCCAGCCAAATACATTCATTGACAGAAACAAAATATATCATTCAATGATATAAACGTTTTTCATTGATTCAATGACTTGAGCTTCTCTCATTCATGCAATGCCTCAAGCTTAACTCATTCATTGTAAGAAAGAAAATGTAGTCGTTCAATTGTAGTATGAAACATCCATCGTACTTTCAATGAATCAAACGTTGTTGATTGATTAAATGAAACAAACTGCACGAGGTGATTCAACAAACACAGCTTCGCTCTTTCATTCAATATCACCAGATAAAATCATTCATTGAATGAAACTAACTATATTCATTCAATGAAACAAACGTTATTCATTGCTTCAATGAGTTGAGCTTCTCTCATTCCTTCAATGCCTCAAGCTTAACTCATTCATTGTAAGAAACAAAATGTATTCGTTCAATTGTTGAATTCAGCTTCAAACATACATTCATTGAAAGAAACTAACTACATTCATTCAATGAAACAAACGTTATTCATTGATTCAATGAGTTGAGCTTCTCTCGTTCATTCAATGCCTCAAGCTTAACTCAATCATTGAAAGAAACAAAGTGTATTCGTTCAATTGTTGAATGAAACATCCATCACAAATTCAATGAATCAAACGTTATTCATTGATTCAATCTAACAAACTGCACGAGCTGATTCAATAATTATAGCTTCTCTCTTTCATTCAATGTCTCCAGCCAAATACATTCATTGAAACAAACAAACTGTATTCATTCAATGAAACAAACGTTATTCATTGATTCAATGAGTTGAGCTTCTCTCATTCATTCAATGCCTCAAGCTTAACTCATTCATTGTAAGAAACAAAATGTAGTCGTTCAATCGTTGAATTAAGCCTCAAACAATGAAACAAACGGCACGAGATGATTCAATAAACATACCTCCGATCTTTCATTCAATGTCTCCAGCCATGTACATTCTTTGAAACAAACACACTGTATTCATTCAATGAATCAAACGTTTTTCATTGATTCAATGAAACAAACTTAACTCATTCTTTGGAAGAAACAAAATGTATTCGTTCAATTGTTGAATTAAGCCTCAAACATACATTCAATGAATCAAACGTTTTTCATTGATTCAATGAAACAAACTGCCCGAGATGATTCAATAATTATTCATTCGCTCTTTCATTCAATTTCTCCAGCTTAATCCATTTAATGAAAGAAACATACCGTATTCATTCATTCAATGAAAGAAACGTTCGTGTTCGGTTTAGGGTTAGGGTTAGCGTTAGGTTTAGTGTTAGGGTTAGGGTTAGTGTTAGGGTTAGGGTTAGAGTTAGGTTTAGGGTTAGGGTTAGGGTTAGGGATAGGGTTGTGTTAGGGTTAGGGTCAGGGTACAGGTCAGGGTTTGGTTTAGGTTTAGGGTTAGCTGCTCTCATTCATTCAATGCCTCAAGCTTAAATCATTCATTGTAAGAAACAAAATGTAGTCGTTCAATTGTTGAATTAAGCTTCAAACATACATTCAATGATTCAAACGCTTTTCATTGATTGAATCAAATTAACTGCAAGCGTTGATTCAATGATTAGAACTTCTCTCTTTTATTCAATGTGTCCAGCTCCATACATTCATTGACTCAAACAAACTGCATTCGTTCATTCAATGAAACAAACGTTATTCATAGCATCGCTTCTCTCATTCATTCCATGCCTCAACTTAACTCATTCATTGTAAGAAACAAAATGTATTCGCTGAATTGTTGAATTAAGCCTCAAACATACATGCAATGAATCAAACATTTTTCATTGATTCAATGAAACAAATTTCACGAGATGGTTCAATGATTTAACTCCTCTGGTGTATTCAATATCTCTAGCTTAATACAGTCACTGAAAGAAACAAACTGTATTCATTAATTCAATGAATCAAATGCCTCAAGCTTCACTCAATCAGTGAAAGAAACAAACCGTATTCGTTCAATTCTTGTATGAAACATCCATCACATTTTCAATGAATCAGACGTTATTCATTGATTCAATGAAACAAACTGCCCAGGAGGATTCAATAGTTATTCCTTCTCTCTTTCATTCATTGTAAGAAACAAAATGTAGTCGTTCAATCGTTGAATTAAGCCTCAAACATACATTCAATGAATCAAACGTTTTTCATTGATTCAATGAAACAAACATAACTCATTCTTTGTAATAAACAAAATGTATTCGTTCAATTGTTGAATTAAGCCTCAAACATACATTCAATGAATCAAACGTTTTTCATTGATTCAATGAAACAAACTTCACGAGATGATTCAATGATTAGAACTTCTCTCTTTCATTCATTGTCTCCAGCGTCAGACATTCATTGACAGAAACAAACTATATTCATTCATTCAATGAAACAAACGTTATTCATTCATTCAATGAGTTGAGCTTCTCTCATTCATTCAATGCCTCAAGCTTAACTCAATCATTGAATGAAACAAACCGTATTCGTCCAATTGTAGAATGAAACATCCATCATACTTTTAATGAATCAAACGTTATTCATTGATTCAAACAAACTGCACGAGATGATTCAATAATTATTGCTTCTCTCTTTCTTTCAATGTCTCCAGCCAAATACATTCATTGACAGAAACAAAATATATCATTCAATGATATAAACGTTTTTCATTGATTCAATGACTTGAGCTTCTCTCATTCATGCAATGCCTCAAGCTTAACTCATTCATTGTAAGAAAGAAAATGTAGTCGTTCAATTGTAGTATGAAACATCCATCGTACTTTCAATGAATCAAACGTTGTTGATTGATTAAATGAAACAAACTGCACGAGGTGATTCAACAAACACAGCTTCGCTCTTTCATTCAATATCACCAGATAAAATCATTCATTGAATGAAACTAACTATATTCATTCAATGAAACAAACGTTATTCATTGCTTCAATGAGTTGAGCTTCTCTCATTCCTTCAATGCCTCAAGCTTAACTCATTCATTGTAAGAAACAAAATGTATTCGTTCAATTGTTGAATTCAGCTTCAAACATACATTCATTGAAAGAAACTAACTACATTCATTCAATGAAACAAACGTTATTCATTGATTCAATGAGTTGAGCTTCTCTCGTTCATTCAATGCCTCAAGCTTAACTCAATCATTGAAAGAAACAAAGTGTATTCGTTCAATTGTTGAATGAAACATCCATCACAAATTCAATGAATCAAACGTTATTCATTGATTCAATCTAACAAACTGCACGAGCTGATTCAATAATTATAGCTTCTCTCTTTCATTCAATGTCTCCAGCCAAATACATTCATTGAAACAAACAAACTGTATTCATTCAATGAAACAAACGTTATTCATTGATTCAATGAGTTGAGCTTCTCTCATTCATTCAATGCCTCAAGCTTAACTCATTCATTGTAAGAAACAAAATGTAGTCGTTCAATCGTTGAATTAAGCCTCAAACAATGAAACAAACGGCACGAGATGATTCAATAAACATACCTCCGATCTTTCATTCAATGTCTCCAGCCATGTACATTCTTTGAAACAAACACACTGTATTCATTCAATGAATCAAACGTTTTTCATTGATTCAATGAAACAAACTTAACTCATTCTTTGGAAGAAACAAAATGTATTCGTTCAATTGTTGAATTAAGCCTCAAACATACATTCAATGAATCAAACGTTTTTCATTGATTCAATGAAACAAACTGCCCGAGATGATTCAATAATTATTCATTCGCTCTTTCATTCAATTTCTCCAGCTTAATCCATTTAATGAAAGAAACATACCGTATTCATTCATTCAATGAAAGAAACGTTCGTGTTCGGTTTAGGGTTAGGGTTAGCGTTAGGTTTAGTGTTAGGGTTAGGGTTAGTGTTAGGGTTAGGGTTAGAGTTAGGTTTAGGGTTAGGGTTAGGGTTAGGGATAGGGTTGTGTTAGGGTTAGGGTCAGGGTACAGGTCAGGGTTTGGTTTAGGTTTAGGGTTAGCTGCTCTCATTCATTCAATGCCTCAAGCTTAAATCATTCATTGTAAGAAACAAAATGTAGTCGTTCAATTGTTGAATTAAGCTTCAAACATACATTCAATGATTCAAACGCTTTTCATTGATTGAATCAAATTAACTGCAAGAGTTGATTCAATGATGAGAACTTCTCTCTTTTATTCAATGTGTCCAGCTCCATACATTCATTGACTCAAACAAACTGCATTCGTTCATTCAATGAAACAAACGTTATTCATAGCTTCGCTTCTCTCATTCATTCCATGCCTCAACTTAACTCATTCATTGTAAGAAACAAAATGTAGTCGTTCAATTGTTGAATTAAGCTTCAAACATACATTCAATGAAACAAACTGCACGAGATGATTCAATAAACATACCTCCGATCTTTCATTCAATGTCTCCAGCCATATACATTCATTGAAGGAAACAAACTGTATTCATTCAATGAAACAAACGTCATTCATTGATTCAATGAGTTGAGTGTCTCTCATTCATTCAATGCCTCATGATTAAATCATTCATTGTAAGAAACAAAATGTATTCGTTCGATTGCTGAATTAAGCCTCAAACATACATTCAATGAATCAAACGTTTTTCATTGATTCAATGAAACAAACATAACTCATTCTTTGTAATAAACAAAATGTATTCGTTCAATTGTTGAATTAAGCCTCAAACATACATTCAATGAATCAAACGTTTTTCAGTGATTCAATGAAACAAACTTCACGAGATGATTCAATGATTAGAACTTCTCTCTTTCATTCATTGTCTCCAGCGTCAGACATTCATTGACAGAAACAAACTATATTCATTAATTCAATGAAACAAACGTTATTCATTCATTCAATGAGTTGAGCTTCTCTCATTCATTCAATGCCTCAAGCTTAACTCAATCATTGAATGAAACAAACCGTATTCGTCCAATTGTAGAATGAAACATCCATCATACTTTTAATGAATCAAACGTTATTCATTGATTCAAACAAACTGCACGAGATGATTCAATAATTATTGCTTCTCTCTTTCTTTCAATGTCTCCAGCCAAATACATTCATTGACAGAAACAAACTATATCATTCAATGATATAAACGTTTTTCATTGATTCAATGACTTGAGCTTCTCTCATTCATGCAATGCCTCAAGCTTAACTCATTCATTGTAAGAAAGAAAATGTAGTCGTTCAATTGTAGTATGAAACATCCATCGTACTTTCAATGAATCAAACGTTGTTGAATGATTAAATGAAACAAACTGCACGAGGTGATTCAACAAACACAGCTTCGCTCTTTCATTCAATATCACCAGATAAAATCATTCATTGAATGAAACTAACTATATTCATTCAATGAAACAAACGTTATTCATTGCTTCAATGAGTTGAGCTTCTCTCATTCCTTCAATGCCTCAAGCTTAACTCATTCATTGTAAGAAACAAAATGTATTCGTTCAATTGTTGAATTCAGCTTCAAACATACATTCATTGAAAGAAACTAACTACATTCATTCAATGAAACAAACTTTATTCATTGATTCAATGAGTTGAGCTTCTCCCGTTCATTCAATACCTCAAGCTTAACTCAATCATTGAGAGAAACAAAGTGTATTCGTTTAATTGATGAATGAAACATCCATCACAATTTCAATGAATCAAACGTTATTCATTGATTCAAACAAACAAACCGCACGAGCTGATTCAATAATTATAGCTTCTCTCTTTCTTTCAATGTCTCCAGCCAAATACATTCATTGAAACAAACAAACTGTATTCATTCAATGAAACAAACGTTATTCATTGATTCAATGAGTTGAGCTTCTCTCATTCATTCAATGCCTCAAGCTTAACTCATTCATTGTAAGAAACAAAATGTAGTCGTTCAATTGTTGAATTAAGCCTCAAACATACATTCAATGAATCAAACGTTTTTCATTGATTCAATGAAACAAACTTCACGAGATGATTCAATCATTTAACTCCTCTGTTGTATTCAATATCTCTAGCTTAATACAGTCACTGAAAGAAACAAACTGTATTCATTCATTCAATGAACAAACGTAATTCATTGATTAAATGAGTTGAGCTTCTCTCATTCATTCAATGCTTCAAGCTTAACTCATACATTGTAAGAAACAAAATGTATTCGTTCGATTGCTGAATTAAGCCTCAAACATACATTCAATGAATCAAACGTTTTTCATTGATTCAATGAAACAAACTGCACGATGTGATTCAATGATTAGAACTTCTCTCTTTCATTCAATGTCTCCAGCGTCAGACATTCATTGACAGAAACAAACTGTATTCATTAATTCGATGAATCAAACGTTATTCATTGATTCAATGAGTTGAGTTTCTCTCATTCATTCAATGCCTCAAGCTTCACTCAATCAGTGATAGAAACAAACCGTATTCGTTCAATTCTTGTATGAAACATCCATCACATTTTCAATGAATCAGACGTTATTCATTGATTCAATGAAACAAACTGCCCAGGAGGATTCAATAGTTATTCCTTCTCTCTTTCATTCAATTTCTCCTGCTTAATGCATTCAATGAAAGAAACATACCACATTCATTCATTCAATGAGAGAAACGTTCGTGTTCGGGTTAGGGTTAGGGTTAGCGTTAGGTTTAGGGTGTGGGTTAGGGTTAGTGTTAGGGTTAGGGTTAGAGTTAGGTTTAGGGTTAGGGTTAGGGTTAGGGTTAGGGTTAGGGCTTGGAATACGCTTACGGTTCGGGTTAGTATAGGGTCACCGTTAGGGTTAGTGTTAGGGTTACGGTTGTGTTAGGGTTAGGGTCAGGGTTAGGGTCAGGGTACAGGTCAGGGTTTGGTTTAGGTTTAGGGTTAGCTTCTCTCATTCATTCAATGCCTCAAGCTTAACTCATTCATTGTAAGAAACAAAATGTAGTCGTTCAATCGTTGAATTAAGCCTCAAACATACATTCAATGAAACAAACGGCACGAGATGATTCAATAAACATACCTCCGATCTTTCATTCAATGTCTCCAGCCATGTACATTCTTTGAAACAAACACACTGTATTCATTCAATGAATCAAACGTTTTTCATTGATTCAATGAAACAAACTTAACTCATTCTTTGTAAGAAACAAAATGTATTCGTTCAATTGTTGAATTAAGCCTCAAACATACATTCAATGAATCAAACGTTTTTCATTGATTCAATGAAACAAACTGCCCGAGATGATTCAATAATTATTCATTCGCTCTTTCATTCAATTTCTCCAGCTTAATCCATTTAATGAAAGAAACATACCGTATTCATTCATTCAATGAAAGAAACGTTCGTGTTCGGTTTAGGGTTAGGGTTAGCGTTAGGTTTAGTGTTAGGGTTAGGGTTAGTGTTAGGGTTAGGGTTAGAGTTAGGTTTAGGGTTAGGGTTAGGGTTAGGGCTAGGGTTGTGTTAGGGTTAGGGTCAGGGTACAGGTCAGGGTTTGGTTTAGGTTTAGGGTTAGCTGCTCTCATTCATTCAATGCCTCAAGCTTAAATCATTCATTGTAAGAAACAAAATGTAGTCGTTCAATTGTTGAATTAAGCTTCAAACATACATTCAATGATTCAAACGCTTTTCATTGATTGAATCAAATTAACTGCAAGAGTTGATTCAATGATGAGAACTTCTCTCTTTTATTCAATGTGTCCAGCTCCATACATTCATTGACTCAAACAAACTGCATTCGTTCATTCAATGAAACAAACGTTATTCATAGCATCGCTTCTCTCATTCATTCCATGCCTCAACTTAACTCATTCATTGTAAGAAACAAAATGTAGTCGTTCAATTGTTGAATTAAGCTTCAAACATACATTCAATGAAACAAACTGCACGAGATGATTCAATAAACATACCTCCGATCTTTCATTCAATGTCTCCAGCCATATACATTCATTGAAGGAAACAAACTGTATTCATTCAATGAAACAAACGTCATTCATTGATTCAATGAGTTGAGTGTCTCTCATTCATTCAATGCCTCATGATTAAATCATTCATTGTAAGAAACAAAATGTATTCGTTCGATTGCTGAATTAAGCCTCAAACATACATTCAATGAATCAAACGTTTTTCATTGATTCAATGAAACAAACATAACTCATTCTTTGTAATAAACAAAATGTATTCGTTCAATTGTTGAATTAAGCCTCAAACATACATTCAATGAATCAAACGTTTTTCAGTGATTCAATGAAACAAACTTCACGAGATGATTCAATGATTAGAACTTCTCTCTTTCATTCATTGTCTCCAGCGTCAGACATTCATTGACAGAAACAAACTATATTCATTCATTCAATGAAACAAACGTTATTCATTCATTCAATGAGTTGAGCTTCTCTCATTCATTCAATGCCTCAAGCTTAACTCAATCATTGAATGAAACAAACCGTATTCGTCCAATTGTAGAATGAAAAATCCATCATACTTTTAATGAATCAAACGTTATTCATTGATTCAAACAAACTGCACGAGATGATTCAATAATTATTGCTTCTCTCTTTCTTTCAATGTCTCCAGCCAAATACATTCATTGACAGAAACAAACTATATCATTCAATGATATAAACGTTTTTCATTGATTCAATGACTTGAGCTTCTCTCATTCATGCAATGCCTCAAGCTTAACTCATTCATTGTAAGAAAGAAAATGTAGTCGTTCAATTGTAGTATGAAACATCCATCGTACTTTCAATGAATCAAACGTTGTTGATTGATTAAATGAAACAAACTGCACGAGGTGATTCAACAAACACAGCTTCGCTCTTTCATTCAATATCACCAGATAAAATCATTCATTGAATGAAACTAACTATATTCATTCAATGAAACAAACGTTATTCATTGCTTCAATGAGTTGAGCTTCTCTCATTCCTTCAATGCCTCAAGCTTAACTCATTCATTGTAAGAAACAAAATGTATTCGTTCAATTGTTGAATTCAGCTTCAAACATACATTCATTGAAAGAAACTAACTACATTCATTCAATGAAACAAACTTTATTCATTGATTCAATGAGTTGAGCTTCTCCCGTTCATTCAATACCTCAAGCTTAACTCAATCATTGAGAGAAACAAAGTGTATTCGTTTAATTGATGAATGAAACATCCATCACAATTTCAATGAATCAAACGTTATTCATTGATTCAAACAAACAAACCGCACGAGCTGATTCAATAATTATAGCTTCTCTCTTTCTTTCAATGTCTCCAGCCAAATACATTCATTGAAACAAACAAACTGTATTCATTCAATGAAACAAACGTTATTCATTGATTCAATGAGTTGAGCTTCTCTCATTCATTCAATGCCTCAAGCTTAACTCATTCATTGTAAGAAACAAAATGTAGTCGTTCAATTGTTGAATTAAGCCTCAAACATACATTCAATGAATCAAACGTTTTTCATTGATTCAATGAAACAAACTTCACGAGATGATTCAATCATTTAACTCCTCTGTTGTATTCAATATCTCTAGCTTAATACAGTCACTGAAAGAAACAAACTGTATTCATTCATTCAATGAACAAACGTAATTCATTGATTAAATGAGTTGAGCTTCTCTCATTCATTCAATGCTTCAAGCTTAACTCATACATTGTAAGAAACAAAATGTATTCGTTCGATTGCTGAATTAAGCCTCAAACATACATTCAATGAATCAAACGTTTTTCATTGATTCAATGAAACAAACTGCACGATTAGATTCAATCATTAGAACTTCTCTCTTTCATTCAATGTCTCCAGCGTCAGACATTCATTGACAGAAACAAACTGTATTCATTAATTCGATGAATCAAACGTTATTCATTGATTCAATGAGTTGAGTTTCTCTCATTCATTCAATGCCTCAAGCTTCACTCAATCAGTGATAGAAACAAACCGTATTCGTTCAATTCTTGTATGAAACATCCATCACATTTTCAATGAATCAGACGTTATTCATTGATTCAATGAAACAAACTGCCCAGGAGGATTCAATAGTTATTCCTTCTCTCTTTCATTCAATTTCTCCTGCTTAATGCATTCAATGAAAGAAACATACCACATTCATTCATTCAATGAGAGAAACGTTCGTGTTCGGGTTAGGGTTAGGGTTAGCGTTAGGTTTAGGGTGTGGGTTAGGGTTAGTGTTAGGGTTAGGGTTAGAGTTAGGTTTAGGGTTAGGGTTAGGGTTAGGGTTAGGGTTAGGGCTTGGAATACGCTTACGGTTCGGGTTAGTATAGGGTCACCGTTAGGGTTAGTGTTAGGGTTACGGTTGTGTTAGGGTTAGGGTCAGGGTTAGGGTCAGGGTACAGGTCAGGGTTTGGTTTAGGTTTAGGGTTAGCTTCTCTCATTCATTCAATGCCTCAAGCTTAACTCATTCATTGTAAGAAACAAAATGCAGTCGTTCAATCGTTGAATTAAGCCTCAAACATACATTCAATGAAACAAACGGCACGAGATGATTCAATAAACATACCTCCGATCTTTCATTCAATGTCTCCAGCCATGTACATTCTTTGAAACAAACACACTGTATTCATTCAATGAATCAAACGTTTTTCATTGATTCAATGAAACAAACTTAACTCATTCTTTGTAAGAAACAAAATGTATTCGTTCAATTGTTGAATTAAGCCTCAAACATACATTCAATGAATCAAACGTTTTTCATTGATTCAATGAAACAAACTGCCCGAGATGATTCAATAATTATTCATTCGCTCTTTCATTCAATTTCTCCAGCTTAATCCATTTAATGAAAGAAACATACCGTATTCATTCATTCAATGAAAGAAACGTTCGTGTTCGGTTTAGGGTTAGGGTTAGCGTTAGGTTTAGTGTTAGGGTTAGGGTTAGTGTTAGGGTTAGGGTTAGAGTTAGGTTTAGGGTTAGGGTTAGGGTTAGGGATAGGGTTGTGTTAGGGTTAGGGTCAGGGTTAGGGTCAGGGTACAGGTCAGGGTTTGGTTTAGGTTTAGGGTTAGCTGCTCTCATTCATTCAATGCCTCAAGCTTAAATCATTCATTGTAAGAAACAAAATGTAGTCGTTCAATTGTTGAATTAAGCTTCAAACATACATTCAATGATTCAAACGCTTTTCATTGATTGAATCAAATTAACTGCAAGAGTTGATTCAATGATTAGAACTTCTCTCTTTTATTCAGTGTGTCTAGCTCCATACATTCATTGACTCAAACAAACTGCATTCGTTCATTCAATGAAACAAACGTTATTCATAGCATCGCTTCTCTCATTCATTCCATGCCACAACTTAACTCATTCATTGTAAGAAACAAAATGTAGTCGTTCAATTGTTGAATTAAGCTTCAAACATACATTCAATGAAACAAACTGCACGAGATGATTCAATAAACATACCTCCGATCTTTCATTCAATGTCTCCAGCCATATACATTCATTGAAGGAAACAAACTGTATTCATTCAATGAAACAAACGTCATTCATTGATTCAATGAGTTGAGTTTCTCTCATTCATTCAATGCCTCAAGATTAAATCATTCATTGTAAGAAACAAAATGTATTCGTTCGATTGCTGAATTAAGCCTCAAACATACATTCAATGAATCAAACGTTTTTCATGGATTCAATGAAACAAACATCACTCATTCTTTGTAATAAACAAAATGTATTCGTTCAATTGTTGAATTAAGCCTCAAACATACATTCAATGAATCAAACGTTTTTCATTGATTCAATGAAACAAACTTCACGAGATGATTCAATGATTTAACTCCTCTGTTGTATTCAATATCTCTAGCTTAATACAGTCACTGAAAGAAACAAACTGTATTCATTCATTCAATGAACAAACGTAATTCATTGATTAAATGAGTTTAGCTTCTCTCATTCATTCAATGCTTCAAGCAGAACTCATACATTGTAAGAAACAAAATGTATTCGTTCGATTGCTGAATTAAGCCTCAAACATACATTCAATGAATCAAACGTTTTTCATTGATTCAATGAAACAAACTGCACGAGGTGATTCAATGATTAGAACTTCTCTCTTTCATTCAATGTCTCCAGCGTCAGACATTCATTGACAGAAACAAACTGTATTCATTAATTCAATGAATCAAACGTTATTCATTGATTCAATGAGTTGAGTTTCTCTCATTCATTCAATGCCTCAAGCTTCACTCAATCAGTGAAAGAAACAAACCGTATTCGTTCAATTCTTGTATGAAACATCCATCACATTTTCAATGAATCAGACGTTATTCATTGATTCAATGAAACAAACTGCCCAGGAGGATTCAATAGTTATTCCTTCTCTCTTTCATTCAATTTCTCCTGCTTAATCCATTCAATGAAAGAAACATACCACATTCATTCATTCAATGAGAGAAACGTTCGTGTTCGGGTTAGGGTTAGGGTTAGCGTTAGGTTTAGGGTTAGGGTTAGGGTTAGTGTTAGGGTTAGGGTTAGGGTTAGGGTTAGTGTTAGGGTTAGGGTTAGAGTTAGGTTTAGGGTTAGGGTTAGGGTTAGGGTTAGGGTTAGGGCTTGGAATACGCTTACGGTTCGGGTTAGTATAGGGTCACCGTTAGGGTTAGTGTTAGGGTTACGGTTGTGTTAGGGTTAGGGTCAGGGTTAGGGTCAGGGTACAGGTCAGGGTTTGGTTTAGGTTTAGGGTTAGCTGCTCTCATTCATTCAATGCCTCGAGCTTAACTCATTCATTGAAAGAATCAAATTGTATTCCTTCCATTGTTGAATGAAACTGCAATGAACATGGCTCCGCTCTTTCTTTCAATATCACCAGATAAAATCATTCATTGAAAGAAACTAACTACATTCATTCAATGAAACAAACGTTATTCATTGATTCAATGAGTTGAGCTTCTCTCGTTCATTCAATGCCTCAAGCTTAACTCAATCATTGAAAGAAACAAAGTGTATTCGTTCAATTGTTGAATGAAACATCCATCACAAATTCAATGAATCAAACGTTATTCATTGATTCAATCTAACAAACTGCACGAGCTGATTCAATAATTATAGCTTCTCTCTTTCATTCAATGTCTCCAGCCAAATACATTCATTGAAACAAACAAACTGTATTCATTCAATGAAACAAACGTTATTCATTGATTCAATGAGTTGAGCTTCTCTCATTCATTCAATGCCTCAAGCTTAACTCATTCATTGTAAGAAACAAAATGTAGTCGTTCAATCGTTGAATTAAGCCTCAAACATACATTCAATGAAACAAACGGCACGAGATGATTCAATAAACATACCTCCGATCTTTCATTCAATGTCTCCAGCCATGTACATTCTTTGAAACAAACACACTGTATTCATTCAATGAATCAAACGTTTTTCATTGATTCAATGAAACAAACTTAACTCATTCTTTGTAAGAAACAAAATGTATTCGTTCAATTGTTGAATTAAGCCTCAAACATACATTCAATGAATCAAACGTTTTTCATTGATTCAATGAAACAAACTGCCCGAGATGATTCAATAATTATTCATTCGCTCTTTCATTCAATTTCTCCAGCTTAATCCATTTAATGAAAGAAACATACCGTATTCATTCATTCAATGAAAGAAACGTTCGTGTTCGGTTTAGGGTTGGGGTTAGCGTTAGGTTTAGTGTTAGGGTTAGGGTTAGTGTTAGGGTTAGGGTTAGAGTTAGGTTTAGGGTTAGGGTTAGGGTTAGGGATAGGGTTGTGTTAGGGTTAGGGTCAGGGTACAGGTCAGGGTTTGGTTTAGGTTTAGGGTTAGCTGCTCTCATTCATTCAATGCCTCAAGCTTAAATCATTCATTGTAAGAAACAAAATGTAGTCGTTCAATTGTTGAATTAAGCTTCAAACATACATTCAATGATTCAAACGCTTTTCATTGATTGAATCAAATTAACTGCAAGAGTTGATTCAATGATGAGAACTTCTCTCTTTTATTCAATGTGTCCAGCTCCATACATTCATTGACTCAAACAAACTGCATTCGTTCATTCAATGAAACAAACGTTATTCATAGCTTCGCTTCTCTCATTCATTCCATGCCTCAACTTAACTCATTCATTGTAAGAAACAAAATGTAGTCGTTCAATTGTTGAATTAAGCTTCAAACATACATTCAATGAAACAAACTGCACGAGATGATTCAATAAACATACCTCCGATCTTTCATTCAATGTCTCCAGCCATATACATTCATTGAAGGAAACAAACTGTATTCATTCAATGAAACAAACGTCATTCATTGATTCAATGAGTTGAGTGTCTCTCATTCATTCAATGCCTCATGATTAAATCATTCATTGTAAGAAACAAAATGTATTCGTTCGATTGCTGAATTAAGCCTCAAACATACATTCAATGAATCAAACGTTTTTCATTGATTCAATGAAACAAACATAACTCATTCTTTGTAATAAACAAAATGTATTCGTTCAATTGTTGAATTAAGCCTCAAACATACATTCAATGAATCAAACGTTTTTCATTGATTCAATGAAACAAACTTCACGAGATGATTCAATGATTAGAACTTCTCTCTTTCATTCATTGTCTCCAGCGTCAGACATTCATTGACAGAAACAAACTATATTCATTCATTCAATGAAACAAACGTTATTCATTCATTCAATGAGTTGAGCTTCTCTCATTCATTCAATGCCTCAAGCTTAACTCAATCATTGAATGAAACAAACCGTATTCGTCCAATTGTAGAATGAAACATCCATCATACTTTTAATGAATCAAACGTTATTCATTGATTCAAACAAACTGCACGAGATGATTCAATAATTATTGCTTCTCTCTTTCTTTCAATGTCTCCAGCCAAATACATTCATTGACAGAAACAAACTATATCATTCAATGATATAAACGTTTTTCATTGATTCAATGACTTGAGCTTCTCTCATTCATGCAATGCCTCAAGCTTAACTCATTCATTGTAAGAAAGAAAATGTAGTCGTTCAATTGTAGTATGAAACATCCATCGTACTTTCAATGAATCAAACGTTGTTGATTGATTAAATGAAACAAACTGCACGAGGTGATTCAACAAACACAGCTTCGCTCTTTCATTCAATATCACCAGATAAAATCATTCATTGAATGAAACTAACTATATTCATTCAATGAAACAAACGTTATTCATTGCTTCAATGAGTTGAGCTTCTCTCATTCCTTCAATGCCTCAAGCTTAACTCATTCATTGTAAGAAACAAAATGTATTCGTTCAATTGTTGAATTCAGCTTCAAACATACATTCATTGAAAGAAACTAACTACATTCATTCAATGAAACAAACATTATTCATTGATTCAATGAGTTGAGCTTCTCCCGTTCATTCAATAACTCAAGCTTAACTCAATCATTGAGAGAAACAAAGTGTATTCGTTCAATTGATGAATGAAACATCCATCACAATTTCAATGAATCAAACGTTATTCATTGATTCAATCTAACAAACTGCACGAGCTGATTCAATAATTATAGCTTCTCTCTTTCTTTCAATGTCTCCAGCCAAATACATTCATTGAAACAAACAAACTGTATTCATTCAATGAAACAAACGTTATTCATTGATTCAATGAGTTGAGCTTCTCTCATTCATTCAATGCCTCAAGCTTAACTCATTCATTGTAAGAAACAAAATGTAGTCGTTCAATTGTTGAATTAAGCCTCAAACATACATTCAATGAATCAAACGTTTTTCATTGATTCAATGAAACAAACTTCACGAGATGATTGAATCATTTAACTCCTCTGTTGTATTCAATATCTCTAGCTTAATACAGTCACTGAAAGAAACAAACTGTATTCATTCATTCAATGAACAAACGTAATTCATTGATTAAATGAGTTGAGCTTCTCTCATTCATTCAATGCTTCAAGCTTAACTCATACATTGTAAGAAACAAAATGTATTCGTTCGATTGCTGAATTAAGCCTCAAACATACATTCAATGAATCAAACGTTTTTCATTGATTCAATGAAACAAACTGCACGATGTGATTCAATGATTAGAACTTCTCTCTTTCATTCAATGTCTCCAGCGTCAGACATTCATTGACAGAAACAAACTGTATTCATTAATTCGATGAATCAAACGTTATTCATTGATTCAATGAGTTGAGTTTCTCTCATTCATTCAATGCCTCAAGCCACACTCAATCAGTGAAAGAAACAAACCGTATTCGTTCAATTCTTGTATGAAACATCCATCACATTTTCAATGAATCAGACGTTATTCATTGATTCAATGAAACAAACTGCCCAGGAGGATTCAATAGTTATTCCTTCTCTCTTTCATTCAATTTCTCCTGCTTAATGCATTCAATGAAAGAAACATACCACATTCATTCATTCAATGAGAGAAACGTTCGTGTTCGGGTTAGGGTTAGGGTTAGCGTTAGGTTTAGGGTTAGGGTTAGGGTTAGTGTTAGGGTTAGGGTTAGAGTTAGGTTTAGGGTTAGGGTTAGGGTTAGGGCTTGGAATACGCTTACGGTTCGGGTTAGTATAGGGTCACCGTTAGGGTTAGTGTTAGGGTTACGGTTGTGTTAGGGTTAGGGTCAGGGTTAGGGTCAGGGTACAGGTCAGGGTTTGGTTTAGGTTTAGGGTTAGCTTCTCTCATTCATTCAATGCCTCAAGCTTAACTCATTCATTGTAAGAAACAAAATGTAGTCGTTCAATCGTTGAATTAAGCCTCAAACATACATTCAATGAAACAAACGGCACGAGATGATTCAATAAACATACCTCCGATCTTTCATTCAATGTCTCCAGCCATGTACATTCTTTGAAACAAACACACTGTATTCATTCAATGAATCAAACGTTTTTCATTGATTCAATGAAACAAACTTAACTCATTCTTTGTAAGAAACAAAATGTATTCGTTCAATTGTTGAATTAAGCCTCAAACATACATTCAATGAATCAAACGTTTTTCATTGATTCAATGAAACAAACTGCCCGAGATGATTCAATAATTATTCATTCGCTCTTTCATTCAATTTCTCCAGCTTAATCCATTTAATGAAAGAAACATACCGTATTCATTCATTCAATGAAAGAAACGTTCGTGTTCGGTTTAGGGTTAGGGTTAGCGTTAGGTTTAGAGTTAGGGTTAGGGTTAGTGTTAGGATTAGGGTTAGAGTTAGGTTTAGGGTTAGGGTTAGGGTTAGGGATAGGGTTGTGTTAGGGTTAGGGTCAGGGTTAGGGTCAGGGTACAGGTCAGGGTTTGGTTTAGGTTTAGGGTTAGCTGCTCTCATTCATTCAATGCCTCAAGCTTAAATCATTCATTGTAAGAAACAAAATGTAGTCGTTCAATTGTTGAATTAAGCTTCAAACATACATTCAATGATTCAAACGCTTTTCATTGATTGAATCAAATTAACTGCAAGAGTTGATTCAATGATTAGAATTTCTCTCTTTTATTCAATGTTTCTAGCTCCATACATTCATTGACTCAAACAAACTGCATTCGTTCATTCAATGAAACAAACGTTATTCATAGCATCGCTTCTCTCATTCATTCCATGCCTCAACTTAACTCATTCATTGTAAGAAACAAAATGTAGTCGTTCAATTGTTGAATTAAGCTTCAAACATACATTCAATGAAACAAACTGCACGAGATGATTCAATAAACATACCTCCGATCTTTCATTCAATGTCTCCAGCCATATACATTCATTGAAGGAAACAAACTGTATTCATTCAATGAAACAAACGTCATTCATTGATTCAATGAGTTGAGTTTCTCTCATTCATTCAATGCCTCAAGATTAAATCATTCATTGTAAGAAACAAAATGCATTCGTTCGATTGCTGAATTAAGCCTCAAACATACATTCAATGAATCAAACGTTTTTCATGGATTCAATGAAACAAACATAACTCATTCTTTGTAATAAACAAAATGTATTCGTTCAATTGTTGAATTAAGCCTCAAACATACATTCAATGAATCAAACGTTTTTCATTGATTCAATGAAACAAACTTCACGAGATGATTCAATGATTAGAACTTCTCTCTTTCATTCATTGTCTCCAGCGTCAGACATTCATTGACAGAAACAAACTATATTCATTCATTCAATGAAACAAACGTTATTCATTCATTCAATGAGTTGAGCTTCTCTCATTCATTCAATGCCTCAAGCTTAACTCAATCATTGAATGAAACAAACCGTATTCGTCCAATTGTAGAATGAAACATCCATCATACTTTTAATGAATCAAACGTTATTCATTGATTCAAACAAACTGCACGAGATGATTCAATAATTATTGCTTCTCTCTTTCTTTCAATGTCTCCAGCCAAATACATTCATTGACAGAAACAAACTATATCATTCAATGATATAAACGTTTTTCATTGATTCAATGACTTGAGCTTCTCTCATTCATGCAATGCCTCAAGCTTAACTCATTCATTGTAAGAAAGAAAATGTAGTCGTTCAATTGTTGTATGAAACATCCATCGTACTTTCAATGAATCAAACGTTGTTGATTGATTAAATGAAACAAACTGCACGAGGTGATTCAACAAACACAGCTTCGCTCTTTCATTCAATATCACCAGATAAAATCATTCATTGAATGAAACTAACTATATTCATTCAATGAAACAAACGTTATTCATTGCTTCAATGAGTTGAGCTTCTCTCATTCCTTCAATGCCTCAAGCTTAACTCATTCATTGTAAGAAACAAAATGTATTCGTTCAATTGTTGAATTCAGCTTCAAACATACATTCATTGAAAGAAACTAACTACATTCATTCAATGAAACAAACGTTATTCATTGCTTCAATGAGTTGAGCTTCTCTCATTCCTTCAATGCCTCAAGCTTAACTCATTCATTGAAAGAATCAAATTGTATTCCTTCCATTGTTGACTGAAACTGCAATGAACATGGCTCCGCTCTTTCTTTAAATATCACCAGATAAAATCATTCATTGAAAGAAACTAACTACATTCATTCAATGAAACAAACGTTATTCATTGATTCAATGAGTTGAGCTTCTCTCGTTCATTCAATGCCTCAAGCTTAACTCAATCATTGAAAGAAACAAAGTGTATTCGTTCAATTGTTGAATGAAACATCCATCACAAATTCAATGAATCAAACGTTATTCATTGATTCAATCTAACAAACTGCACGAGCTGATTCAATAATTATAGCTTCACTCTTTCATTCAATGTCTCCAGCCAAATACATTCATTGAAACAAACAAACTGTATTCATTCATTGAAACAAACGTTATTCATTGATTCAATGAGTTGAGCTTCTCTCATTCATTCAATGCCTCAAGCTTAACTCATTCATTGTAAGAAACAAAATGTAGGCGTTCAATCGTTGAATTAAGCCTCAAACATACATTCAATGAAACAAACGGCACGAGATGATTCAATAAACATACCTCCGATCTTTCATTCAATGTCTCCAGCCATATACATTCTTTGAAACAAACAAACTGTATTCATTCAATGAATCAAACGTTTTTCATTGATTCAATGAAACAAACTTAACTCATTCTTTGTAAGAAACAAAATGTATTCGTTCAATTGTTGAATTAAGCCTCAAACATACATTCAATGAATCAAACGTTTTTCATTGATTCAATGAAACAAACTGCCCGACATGATTCAATAATTATTCATTCGCTCTTTCATTCAATTTCTCCAGCTTAATCCATTTAATGAAAGAAACATACCGTATTCTTCATTCAATGAAAGAAACGTTCGTGTTCGGTTTAGGGTTAGGGTTAGCGTTAGGTTTAGTGTTAGGGTTAGGGTTAGTGTTAGGGTTAGGGTTAGAGTTAGGTTTAGGGTTAGGGTCAGGGTTAGGGATAGGGTTGTGTTAGGGTTAGGGTCAGGGTTAGGGTCAGGGTACAGGTCAGGGTTTGGTTTAGGTTTAGGGTTAGCTGCTCTCATTCATTCAATGCCTCAAGCTTAAATCATTCATTGTAAGAAACAAAATGTAGTCGTTCAATTGTTGAATTAAGCTTCAAACATACATTCAATGAAACAAACTGCACGAGATGATTCAATAAACATACCTCCGATCTTTCATTCAATGTCTCCAGCCATATACATTCATTGAAACAAACAAACTGTATTCATTCAATGAAACAAACGTTATTCATTGATTCAATGAGTTGAGCTTCTCTCATTCATTCAATGCCTCAAGCTTAACTCATTCATTGTAAGAAACAAAATGTAGTCGTTCAATTGTTGAATTAAGCTTCAAACATACATTCAATGAAACAAACTGCACGAGATGATTCAATAAACATACCTCCGATCTTTCATTCAATGTCTCCAGCCATATACATTCATTGAAAGAAACAAACTGTATTCATTCAATGAAACAAACGTCATTCATTGATTCAAAGAGTTGAGTTTCTCTCATTCATTCAATGCCTCAAGCTTAAATCATTCATTGTAAGAAACAAAATGTAGTCGTTCAATTGTTGAATTAAGCTTCAAACATACATTCAATGATTCAAACGCTTTTCATTGATTGAATCAAACTAACTGCAAGAGTTGTTTCAATGATTAGAACTTCTCTCTTTTATTCAATGTGTCCAGCTCCATACATTCATTGACTCAAACAAACTGCATTCGTTCATTCAATGAAACAAACGTTATTCATAGCTTCGCTTCTCTCATTCATTCCATGCCTCAACTTAACTCATTCATTGTAAGAAACAAAATGTATTCGTTCAATTGTTGAATTAAGCCTCAAACATACATTCAATGAATCAAACGTTTTTCATTGATTCAATGAAACAAACTTCACGAGATGATTCAATGATTAGAACTCCTCTGTTGTATTCAATATCTCTAGCTTAATTCAGTCACTGAAAGAAACAAACTGTATTCATTCATTCAATGAACAAACGTTATTCATTGATTAAATGAGTTGAGCTTCTCTCATTCATTCAATGCTTCAAGCTTAACTCATACATTGTAAGAAACAAAATGTATTCGTTCGATTGCTGAATTAAGCCTCAAACATACATTCAATGAATCAAACGTTTTTCATTGATTCAATGAAACAAACTGCACGATTAGATTCAATCATTAGAACTTCTCTCTTTCATTCAATGTCTCCAGCGTCAGACATTGATTGACAGAAACAAACTGTATTCATTCATTCAATGAATCAAACGTTATTCATTGATTCAATGAGTTGAGTTTCTCTCATTCATTCAATGCCTCAAGCTTAACTCAATTATTGGAAGAAACAAACCGTATTCGTTCAATTCTTGTATGAAACATCCATCACATTTTCAATGAATCAGACGTTATTCATTGATTCAATGAAACCAACTGCCCGAGATGATTCAATAATTATTCCTTCGCTCTTTCATTCAATTTCTCCAGCTTAATCCATTTAATGAAAGAAACATACCATATTCATTCATTCAATGAAAGAAACGTTCGTGTTTTGGTTAGGGTTTGGGTTAAAGCATTAGGTTTAGTGTTAGGGTTAGGGTTAGTGTTAGGGTTAGGGTTAGAGTTAGGTTTAGGGTTAGGGTTAGGGATAGGGTTGTGTTAGGGTTAGGGTCAGGGTTAGGGTCAGGGTACAGGTCAGGGTTTGGTTTAGGTTTAGGGTTAGCTGCTCTCATTCATTCAATGCCTCAAGCTTAAATCAATCATTTTAAGAAACAAAATGTAGTCGTTCAATTGTTGAATTAAGCTTCAAACATACATTCAATGATTCAAACGCTTTTCATTGATTGAATCAAACTAACTGCAAGAGTTGATTCAATGATTCGAACTTCTCTCTTTTATTCAATGTATCCAGCTCCATACATTCATTGACTCAAACAAACTGCATTCGTTCATTCAATGAAACAAACGTTATTCATAGCTTCGCTTCTCTCATTCATTCCATGCCTCAACTTAACTCATTCATTGTAAGAAACAAAATGTAGTCGTTCAATTGTTGAATTAAGCTTCAAACATACATTCAATGAAACAAACTTCACGAGATGATTCAATGATTAGAACTCCTCTGTTGTATTCAATATCTCTAGCTTAATACAGTCACTGAAAGAAACAAACTGTATTCATTCATTCAATGAACAAACGTTATTCAATGATTAAATAAGTTGAGCTTCTCTCATTCATTCAATGCTTCAAGCTTAACTCATACATTGTAAGAAACAAAATGTATTCGTTCGATTGCTGAATTAAGCCTCAAACATACATTCAATGAATCAAACGTTTTTCATTGATTCAATGAAACAAACTGCACGAGATGATTCAATGATTAGAACTTCTCTCTTTCATTCATTGTCTCCAGCGTCAGACATTCATTGACAGAAACAAACTGTATTCATTCATTCAATGAAACAAACGTTTTTCACTCATTCAATGAGTGGAGCTTCTCTCATTCATTCAATGCCTCAAGCTTAACTCAATTATTGGAAGAAACAAAACGTAGTCGTTCAATTGTTGTATGAAACATCCATTGTACTTTCAATGAATCAAACGTTATTCATTGATTCAATCAAACAAACTGCACGAGATGATTCAATAATTATACCTTCTCTCTTTCATTCAATGTCTCCAGCCAAATACATTCATTGAAACAAACAAACTGTATTCATTCAATGAAACAAACGTTATTCATTGATTCAATGAGTTGAGCTTCTCTCATTCATTCAATGCCTCAAGCTTAACTCATTCATTGTAAGAAACAAAATGTATTCGTTCAATTGTTGAATTCAGCTTCAAACATACATTCAATGAAACAAATTGCACGAGATGATTCAATAAACATACCTCCGATCTTTCATTCAATGTCTCCAGCCATATCCATTCATTGAAAAAACAAACGATATTCATTCAATGAAACAAACGTTATTCATTGCTTCAATGAGTTGAGCTTCTCTCATTCCTTCAATGCCTCAAGCTTAACTCATTCATTGTAAGAAACAAAATGTATTCGTTCAATTGTTGAATTCAGCTTCAAACATACATTCAATGAATCAAACGTTTTTCATTGATTCAATGAAACAAACTTAACTCATTCTTTGTAAGAAACAAAATGTATTCGTTCAATTGTTGAATTAAGCCTCAAACATACATTCAATGAATCAAAAGTTTTTCATTGATTCAATGAAACAAACTGCCCGAGATGATTCAATAATTATTCCTTCGCTCTTTCATTCAATTTCTCCAGCTTAATCCATTTAATGAAAGAAACATACCATATTCTTTCATTCAATGAAAGAAACGTTCGTGTTCGGGTTAGGGTTAGGGTTAGCGTTAGGTTTAGTTATAGGGATAGGGTTAGCGTTAGGGTTAGGGTTAGAGTTAGGTTTAGGGTTAGGGTTAGGGTTAGGGATAGGGTTGTGTTAGAGTTAGGGTCAGGGTTAGGGTCAGGGTACAGGTCAGGGTTTGGTTTAGGTTTAGGGTTAGCTGCTCTCATTCATTCAATGCCTCAAGCTTAAATCATTCATTGTAAGAAACAAAATGTAGTTGTTCAATTGTTGAATTAAGCTTCAAACATACATTCAATGATTCAAACGCTTTTCATTGATTGAATCAAATTAACTGCAAGAGTTGATTCCATGATTAGAACTTCTCTCTTTTATTCAATGTGTCCAGCTCCATACATTCATTGACTCAAACAAACTGCATTCGTTCATTCAATGAAACAAACGTTATTCAAAGCATCGCTTCTCTCATTCATTCCATGCCTCAACTTAACTCATTCATTGTAAGAAACAAAATGTATTCGCTCAATTGTTGAATTAAGCCTCAAACATACATTCAATGAATCAAACATTTTTCATTGATTCAATGAAACAAACTTCACGAGATGATTCAATGATTGAACTCGTCTGTTGTATTCAATATCTCTAGCTTAATACAGTGATTGAAAGAAACAAACTGTATTCATTCATTCAATGAACAAACGTTATTCATTGATTAAATGAGTTGAGCTTCTCTCATTCATTCAATGCTTCAAGCTTCACTCATACATTGTAAGAAACAAAATGTATTCGTTCGATTGCTGAATTAAGACTCAAACATACATGCAATGAATCAAACGTTTTTCATTGATTCAATGAAACAAACTGCACGAGGTGATTCAATGATTAGAACTTCTCTCTTTCATTCAATGTCTCCAGCGTCCGACATTCATTGACAGAAACAAACTGTATTCATTCATTCAATGAATCAAACGTTATTCATTGATTCAATGAGTTGAGCTTCTCTCATTCATTCAATGCCTCAAGCTTAACTCATTCATTGTACGAAACAAAATGTAGTCGTTCAATTGTTGAATTAAACCTCAACCATACATTCAATGAAACAAACTGCACGAGATGATTCAATAAACATACCTCCGATCTTTCATTCAATGTCTACAGCCATATACATTCAATGAAAGAGACAAACTGTATTCATTCAATGAAACAAACGTCATTCATTGATTCAATGAGTTTGAGTTTCTCTCATTCATTCAATGCCTCAAGCTTTAATCATTCATTGTAAGAAACAAAATGTAGTCGTTCAATTGTTGAATTAAGCTTCAAACATACATTCATTGATTCAAGCGCTTTTCATTGATTGAATCAAATTAACTGCAAGCGTTGATTCAATGATTAGAACTTCTCTCTTTTATTCAATGTGTCCAGCTCCATACATTCATTGACTCAAACAAACTGCATTCGTTCATTCAATGAAACAAACGTCATTCATAGCTTCGCTTCTCTCATTCATTCCATGCCTCAACTTAACTCATTCATTGTAAGAAACAAAATGTATTCGTTCAATGAATCAAACGTTTTTCATTGAATCAATGAAACAAACTTCACGAGATGATTCAATGATTAGAACTCCTCTGTTGTATTCAATATCTCTAGCTTAATACAGTCACTGAAAGAAACAAACTGTATTCATTCATTCAATGAACAAACGTTATTCATTGATTAAATGAGTTGAGCTTCTCTCATTCATTCAATGCTTCAAGCTTAACTCATACATTGTAAGAAACAAAATCTATTCGTTCGATTGCTGAATTAAGCCTCAAACATACATTCAATGAATCAAACGTTTTTCATTGATTCAATGAAACAAACTGCACGAGATGATTCAATGATTAGAAATTCTCTCTTTCATTCATTGTCTCCAGCGTCAGACATTCATTGACAGAAACAAACTGTATTCATTCACTCAATGAAACAAACGTTTTTCACTCATTCAATGAGTGGAGCTTCTCTCATTCATTCAATGCCTCAAGCTTAACTCAATTATTGGAAGAAACAAAACGTAGTCGTTCAATTGTTGTATGAAACATCCATCGTACTTTCAATGAATCAAACGTTATTCATTGATTCAATCAAACAAACTGCACGAGATGATTCAATAATTATAGCTTCTCTCTTTCATTCAATGTCTCCAGCCAAATACATTCATTGAAACAAACAAACTGTATTCATTCAATGAAACAAATGTTATTCATTGATTCAATGAGTTGAGCTTCTCTCATTCATTCAATGCCTCAAGCTTAACTCATTCATTGTAAGAAACAAAATGTATTCGTTCAATTGTTGAATTCAGCTTCAAACATACATTCAATGAAACAAATTGCACGAGATGATTCAATAAACATACCTCCGATCTTTCATTCAATGTCTCCAGCCATATCCATTCATTGAAAAAACAAACGATATTCATTCAATGAAACAAACGTTATTCATTGCTTCAATGAGTTGAGCTTCTCTCATTCCTTCAATGCCTCAAGCTTAACTCATTCATTGTAAGAAACAAAATGTATTCGTTCAATTGTTGAATTCAGCTTCAAACATACATTCAATGAATCAAACGTTTTTCATTGATTCAATGAAACAAACTTAACTCATTCTTTGTAAGAAACAAAATGTATTCGTTCAATTGTTGTATTAAGCCTCAAACATACATTCAATGAATCAAAAGTTTTTCATTGATTCAATGAAACAAACTGCCCGAGATGATTCAATAATTATTCCTTCGCTCTTTCATTCAATTTCTCCAGCTTAATCCATTTAATGAAAGAAACATACCATATTCTTTCATTCAATGAAAGAAACGTTCGTGTTCGGGTTAGGGTTAGGGTTAGCGTTAGGTTTAGTTATAGGGATAGGGTTAGTGTTAGGGTTAGGGTTAGAGTTAGGTTTAGGGTTAGGGTTAGGGTTAGGGATAGGGTTGTGTTAGAGTTAGGGTCAGGGTTAGGGTCAGGGTACAGGTCAGGGTTTGGTTTAGGTTTAGGGTTAGCTGCTCTCATTCATTCAATGCCTCAAGCTTAAATCATTCATTGTAAGAAACAAAATGTAGTTGTTCAATTGTTGAATTAAGCTTCAAACATACATTCAATGATTCAAACGCTTTTCATTGATTGAATCAAATTAACTGCAAGAGTTGATTCCATGATTAGAACTTCTCTCTTTTATTCAATGTGTCCAGCTCCATACATTCATTGACTCAAACAAACTGCATTCGTTCATTCAATGAAACAAACGTTATTCAAAGCATCGCTTCTCTCATTCATTCCATGCCTCAACTTAACTCATTCATTGTAAGAAACTTAATGTATTCGCTCAATTGTTGAATTAAGCCTCAAACATACATTCAATGAATCAAACATTTTTCATTGATTCAATGAAACAAACTTCACGAGATGATTCAATGATTGAACTCGTCTGTTGTATTCAATATCTCTAGCTTAATACAGTGACTGAAAGAAACAAACTGTATTCATTCATTCAATGAACAAACGTTATTCATTGATTAAATGAGTTGAGCTTCTCTCATTCATTCAATGCTTCAAGCAGAACTCATACATTGTAAGAAACAAAATGTATTCGTTCGATTGCTGAATTAAGCCTCAAACATACATTCAATGAATCAAACGTTTTTCATTGATTCAATGAAACAAACTGCACGAGATGATTCAATGATTAGAACTTCTCTCTTTCATTCATTGTCTCCAGCGTCAGACATTCATTGACAGAAACAAACTGTATTCATTCATTCAATGAAACAAACGTTATTCATTCATTCAATGAGTGGAGCTTCTCTCATTCATTCAATGCCTCAAGCTTAACTCAATCATTGGAAGAAACAAAATGTAGTCGTTCAATTGTTGAATTAAGCTTCAAACATACATTCAATGATTCAAACGCTTTTCATTGATTGAATCAAACTAACTGCAAGAGTTGATTCAATGATTAGAACTTCTCTCTTTTATTCAATGTATCCAGCTCCATACATTCATTGACTCAAACAAACTGCATTCGTTCATTCAATGAAACAAACGTTATTCATAGCTTCGCTTCTCTCATTCATTCCATGCCTCAACTTAACTCATTCATTGTAAGAAACAAAATGTATTCGTTCAATTGTTGAATTAAGCCTCAAACATACATTCAATGAATCAAACGTTTTTCATTGAATCAATGAAACAAACTTCACGAGATGATTCAATGATTAGAACTCCTCTGTTGTATTCAATATCTCTAGCTTAATACAGTCACTGAAAGAAACAAACTGTATTCATTCATTCAATGAACAAACGTTATTCATTGATTAAATGAGTTGAGCTTCTCTCATTCATTCAATGCTTCAAGCTTAACTCATACATTGTAAGAAACAAAATGTATTCGTTCGATTGCTGAATTAAGCCTCAAACATACATTCAATGAATCAAACGTTTTTCATTGATTCAATGAAACAAACTGCACGAGATGATTCAATGATTAGAACTTCTCTCTTTCATTCATTGTCTCCAGCGTCAGACATTCATTGACAGAAACAAACTGTATTCATTCATTCAATGAAACAAACGTTTTTCACTCATTCAATGAGTGGAGCTTCTCTCATTCATTCAATGCCTCAAGCTTAACTCAATTATTGGAAGAAACAAAACGTAGTCGTTCAATTGTTGTATGAAACATCCATCGTACTTTCAATGAATCAAACGTTATTCATTGATTCAATCAAACAAACTGCACGAGATGATTCAATAATTATAGCTTCTCTCTTTCATTCAATGTCTCCAGCCAAATACATTCATTGAAACAAACGTTATTCATTGATTCAATGAGTTGAGCTTCTCTCATTCATTCAATGCCTCAAGCTTAACTCATTCATTGTAAGAAACAAAATGTAGTCGTTCAATTGTTGAATTCAGCTTCAAACATACATTCAATGAAAGAAATTGCACGAGATGATTCAATAAACATACCTCCGATCTTTCATTCAATGTCTCCAGCCATATCCATTCATTGAAAAACAAACCATATTCATTCAATGAAACAAACGTTATTCATTGCTTCAATGAGTTGAGCTTCTCTCATTCCTTCAATGCCTCAAGCTTAACTCATTCAATGTAAGAAACAAAATGTATTCGTTCAATTGTTGAATTCAGCTTCAAACATACATTCAATGAATCAAACGTTTTTCATTGATTCAATGAAACAAACTTAACTCATTCTTTGTAAGAAACAAAATGTATTCGTTCAATTGTTGTATTAAGCCTCAAACATACATTCAATGAATCATACGTTTTTCATTGATTCAATGAAACAAACTGCCCGAGATGATTCAATAATTATTCCTTCGCTCTTTCATTCAATTTCTCCAGCTTAATCCATTTAATGAAAGAAACATACCATATTCATTCATTCAATGAAAGAAACGTTCGTGTTCGGTTTAGGGTTAGGGTTAGCGTTGCTTTAGTCTTAGGGTGAGGGTTAGTGTTAGGGTTAGGGTTAGAGTTAGGTTTAGGGTTAGGGTTAGGGTTAGGGATAGGGTTGTGTTAGGGTTAGGGTCAGGGTACAGGTCAGGGTTTGGTTTAGGTTTAGGGTTAGCTGCTCTCATTCATTCAATGCCTCAAGCTTACATCAATCATTTTAAGAAACAAAATGTAGTCGTTCAATTGTTGAATTAAGCTTCAAACATACATTCAATGATTCAAACGCTTTTCATTGATTGAATCAAATTAACTGCAAGAGTTGATTCAATGATTAGAACTTTTCTCTTTTATTCAATGGGTCCAGCTCCATACATTCATTGACTCAAACAAACTGCATTCGTTCATTCAATGAAACAAACGTTATTCATAGCTTCGCTTCTCTCATTCATTCCATGCCTCAACTTAACTCATTCATTGTAAGAAACAAAATGTAGTCGTTCAATTGTTGAATTAAGCTTCAAACATACATTCAATGAAACAAACTGCACGAGATGATTCAATAAACATACCTCTGATCTTTCATTCAATGTCTCCAGCCATATACATTCATTGAAGGAAACAAACTGTATTCATTAATTCAATGAAACAAACGTTATTCATTGATTCAATGAGTTGAGCTTCTCTCATTCATTCAATGCTTCAAGCTTAATTCATACATTGTAAGAAACAAAATGTATTCGTTCGATTGCTGAATTAAGCCTCAAACATACATTCAATGAATCAAACGTTTTTCATTGATTCAATGAAACAAACTGCACGAGATGATTCAATGATTAGAACTTCTCTCTTTCATTCATTGGCTCCAGCGTCAGACATTCATTGACAGAAACAAACTGTATTCATTCATTCAATGAAACAAACGTTATTCATTCATTCAATGAGTTGAGCTTCTCTCCTTCAGTCAATGCCTCAAGCTTAACTCAATCATTGAATGAAACAAACCGTATTCGTCCAATTGTAGAATGAAACATCCATCATACTTTTAATGAATCAAACGTTATTCATTGATTCAAACAAACTCCACGAGATGATTCAATAATTATTGCTTCTCTCTTTCTTTCAATGTCTCCAGCCAAATACATTCATTGACAGAAACAAACTATATCATTCAATGATATAAACGTTTTTCATTGATTGAATGAGTTGAGCTTCTCTCATTCATGCAATGCCTCAAGCTTAACTCATTCATTGTAAGAAAGAAAATGTAGTCGTTCAATTGTTGTATGAAACATCCATCGTACTTTCAATGAATCAAACGTTGTTGATTGATTAAATGAAACAAACTGCACGAGGTGATTCAATAAACACAGCTTCGCTCTTTCATTCAATATCACCAGATAAAATCATTCATTGAATGAAACTAACTATATTCATTCAATGAAACAAACGTTATTCATTGCTTCAATGAGTTGAGCTTCTCTCATTCCTTCAATGCCTCAAGCTTAACTCATTCATTGTAAGAAACAAAATGTATTCGTTCAATTGTTGAATTCAGCTTCAAACATACATTCATTGAAAGAAACTAACTACATTCATTCAATGAAACAAACGTTATTCATTGATTCAATCAGTTGAGCTTCTCTCGTTCATTCAATGCCTCAAGCTTAACTCAATCATTGAAAGAAACAAAGTGTATTCGTTCAATTGATGAATGAAACATCCATCACAATTTCAATGAATCAAACGTTATTCATTGATTCAATCAAACAAACTGCACGAGCTGATTCAATAATTATAGCTTCTCTCTTTCATTCAATGTCTCCAGCCAAATACATTCATTGAAACAAACAAACTGTATTCATTCAATGAAACAAACGTTATTCATTGATTCAATGAGTTGAGCTTCTCTCATTCATTCAATGCCTCAAGCTTAACTCATTCATTGTAAGAAACAAAATGTAGTCGTTCAATTGTTGAATTAAGCCTCAAACATACATTCAATGAATCAAACGTTTTTCATTGATTCAATGAAACAAACTGCACGAGATGATTCAATGATTAGAACTTCTCTCTTTCAACCATTGTCTCCAGCGTCAGACATTCATTGACATAAACAAACTGTATTCATTCATTGAATGAAACAAACTTTATTCATAGCTTCGCTTCTCTCATTCATTCCATGCCTCAACTTAACTCATTCATTGTAAGAAACAAAATGTATTCGTTCAATTGTTGAATTAAGCCTCAAACATACATTCAATGAATCAAATGTTTTTCATTGATTCAATGAAACAAACTTCACGAGATGATTCAATGATTAGAACTCCTCTGTTGTATTCAATATCTCGAGCTTATTACAGTCACTGAAAGAAACAAACTGTATTCATTCATTCAATGAACAAACGTTATTCATTGATTAAATGAGTTGAGCTTCTCTCATTCATTCAATGCTTCAAGCTTAACTCATACATTGTAAGAAACAAAATGTATTCGTTCGATTGCTGAATTAAGCCTCAAACATACATTCAATGAATCAAACGTTTTTCATTGATTCAATGAAACAAACTGCACGAGATGATTCAATGATTAGAAATTCTCTCTTTCATTCATTGTCTCCAGCGTCAGACATTCATTGACAGAAACAAACTGTATTCATTCACTCAATGAAACAAACGTTTTTCACTCATTCAATGAGTGGAGCTTCTCTCATTCATTCAATGCCTCAAGCTTAACTCAATTATTGGAAGAAACAAAACGTAGTCGTTCAATTGTTGTATGAAACATCCATCGTACTTTCAATGAATCAAACGTTATTCATTGATTCAATCAAACAAACTGCACGAGATGATTCAATAATTATAGCTTCTCTCTTTCATTCAATGTCTCCAGCCAAATACATTCATTGAAACAAACAAACTGTATTCATTCAATGAAACAAATGTTATTCATTGATTCAATGAGTTGAGCTTCTCTCATTCATTCAATGCCTCAAGCTTAACTCATTCATTGTAAGAAACAAAATGTATTCGTTCAATTGTTGAATTCAGCTTCAAACATACATTCAATGAAACAAATTGCACGAGATGATTCAATAAACATACCTCCGATCTTTCATTCAATGTCTCCAGCCATATCCATTCATTGAAAAAACAAACGATATTCATTCAATGAAACAAACGTTATTCATTGCTTCAATGAGTTGAGCTTCTCTCATTCCTTCAATGCCTCAAGCTTAACTCATTCATTGTAAGAAACAAAATGTATTCGTTCAATTGTTGAATTCAGCTTCAAACATACATTCAATGAATCAAACGTTTTTCATTGATTCAATGAAACAAACTTAACTCATTCTTTGTAAGAAACAAAATGTATTCGTTCAATTGTTGTATTAAGCCTCAAACATACATTCAATGAATCATACGTTTTTCATTGATTCAATGAAACAAACTGCCCGAGATGATTCAATAATTATTCCTTCGCTCTTTCATTCAATTTCTCCAGCTTAATCCATTTAATGAAAGAAACATACCATATTCTTTCATTCAATGAAAGAAACGTTCGTGTTCGGGTTAGGGTTAGGGTTAGCGTTAGGTTTAGTTATAGGGATAGGGTTAGTGTTAGGGTTAGGGTTAGAGTTAGGTTTAGGGTTAGGGTTAGGGTTAGGGATAGGGTTGTGTTAGAGTTAGGGTCAGGGTTAGGGTCAGGGTACAGGTCAGGGTTTGGTTTAGGTTTAGGGTTAGCTGCTCTCATTCATTCAATGCCTCAAGCTTAAATCATTCATTGTAAGAAACAAAATGTAGTTGTTCAATTGTTGAATTAAGCTTCAAACATACATTCAATGATTCAAACGCTTTTCATTGATTGAATCAAATTAACTGCAAGAGTTGATTCCATGATTAGAACTTCTCTCTTTTATTCAATGTGTCCAGCTCCATACATTCATTGACTCAAACAAACTGCATTCGTTCATTCAATGAAACAAACGTTATTCAAAGCATCGCTTCTCTCATTCATTCCATGCCTCAACTTAACTCATTCATTGTAAGAAACTTAATGTATTCGCTCAATTGTTGAATTAAGCCTCAAACATACATTCAATGAATCAAACATTTTTCATTGATTCAATGAAACAAACTTCACGAGATGATTCAATGATTGAACTCGTCTGTTGTATTCAATATCTCTAGCTTAATACAGTGACTGAAAGAAACAAACTGTATTCATTCATTCAATGAACAAACGTTATTCATTGATTAAATGAGTTGAGCTTCTCTCATTCATTCAATGCTTCAAGCAGAACTCATACATTGTAAGAAACAAAATGTATTCGTTCGATTGCTGAATTAAGCCTCAAACATACATTCAATGAATCAAACGTTTTTCATTGATTCAATGAAACAAACTGCACGAGATGATTCAATGATTAGAACTTCTCTCTTTCATTCATTGTCTCCAGCGTCAGACATTCATTGACAGAAACAAACTGTATTCATTCATTCAATGAAACAAACGTTATTCATTCATTCAATGAGTGGAG